>NC_058382.1:51864082-52167693 GCF_018350175.1 Felis catus | reverse complement strand
AGGCTTTCAAGGCAGAGCGCCATGAGCATGATCTGTGCCCCGGGCTGAGGGCGTCCCCGCGCGTGTTCTCCAGCCCCAGTTAGGCTCGCTCCTAACGACTCACGGGAACTCCTCCTCCTACCCTACGAAGAGGGGCATAATTTGGGAGAAAACAGAGAACACTGTCATCTCCTAAGCAGGGTGCAGGGAGGCATAATTTCCCCAAACATATAAGAATAAAACCTCTTAACTCCTCTCTCAACTCCCTGCTGTGAGGGCCTGAAAAAGCCTTTCAGACGGGTCACTGGGAGGAAAGTTGCTGCATGGCCTATAACTCACCTTATCCCAAGTGGGTCCCCGGGGCCGTCCGTGGTGACGAGTAAATTAACACCAAATGTCACTTCAGAATGATCAAGACCCAAGAAGCGACCTCCGTTACGGCAGTCACAGACACACTTAGGGCAGATGGCCAGGAGCGAGCCACCCAGAGAAAAAAGGCACACTTCACCGCTCTACAGCAACAAGGCATCACAGCCAAACACGCACTTGTCGGCTGCATTAAGGGAAAACTCTGGAGGCGGCAAGCAGGCTGGAGTTTCAAAAGATGAATTAGAGCAAGGTTGTTTCCACACGGCCAGGCCAGAGAGCATGCCGCTCAGTCCGTCCCATGGAGAGGTTTCTAGAGCCTGGGACTGGGCCTTCTTGGAGGCAGGTGGGCAGGGGGAGGCGGACACCCTTTCCACTTACTGCAGGTAAATAGAAAATCATCCCAGCAGGGTGTCGGCTCGGGCTTTCTCGTCGGAAATTATAAAACTGAAAACCATTTGCGAGGAACAAAACGGGCCAGTGGTCCCTTCTCTTTTTCTGTTTAAAGCCCCTAGCACCACGTCTCTGCACAGCCATGAAAGTCTCATCTTAAGTAACAAATTGGCTGGGGCCAACAGGATTGATTAGGGTGCATTTAGTTACTGCACGACTCTAACGGACATCTGTTTTTACCTGTCCTGAGTCCATAGCTCCTTCTTCTGACGACAGCCTCTCGATCACCTCAGGGCCACCACCTCCAACCCCAAAAACTTCTCAGGGGGCCCGAGCCCACCTGCTGAATCAAGGGGTGAACACGTAGCCAAGCTGGACGAATCAGAAGTGGCCACCAGGACTGGTGTTCAGAGATGCCACATGAGGCGGGTTGGTCCATTGTGAGCAAAGACCTGGGCACGGCCTAGATCGACAGGGTAGTGAGAATCACTCTTGTCTGAGGGGGCTGAGAGAACAGGGTTCAAGCCCCTAAGTGCTGGCTTGCTACAGTGTAGGAATGGAGAGAGACACAAGCTTGAATAGCCAAGCCTCTGCGTCCAGCCAGGATGAATACTACTTTTTGTGGTGGCCATCTGATAGTTTTCCAAAAGCCCTCAGAGGAGGATGCAAATACCTTCCCAGGCTACTACCACAATGGTATCAAGTCCCACATTTCTGACGGTCAGAGTGAGGCCATCTACAAACGACTTTTCTCTTAGCCTGCCACCTCCCTGCATCCCAGACCAGTCTGTCATTGATGGCCCAAGACTCAGTCGTCCCAGGAGCTATTAATCACACACCATCTAAGACAGGGGATATCTTTGATTCCCCCTGATTCCCCGTCCCTTCCCCTCTGGCGCTCTCTTAACATTTTCATTGCGTGAACCTTTCGTTAAGCGGAATTTAGGCCTTATCTGCCAGAGAGTTAGCACCTTCAGAACGTGGCGGACATCCAGAGACAGCCAGTTCAACGACAATCGGCCTCCATTACCATCTGTGAGTCCCCAGCACACAGGCTAGTGGCTGCTGTATAGCTGATCCTGAATAAAATTGACTGAATAAATAAATAAGCAAAGAGTTCTCCTCAAATACACTGAAGACACCTTGAGAGTAAAAGTGCCATTCTAGGGGTGCCTAGGTGGCTCACTCTGTTGAGTGACTCTTGATTTCAGCGGTCATGATCCCAGGGTCCTGGGATAAAGCCCCACATCAGGCTCTACCTAAGATTCATATTCATTCCATCTCTCTTTCTCTCTTCCTCTGTGCCTCTCCCCTCCTTATGTGCTCTCTCTCTCTAAAATAAAAATTAAAAGTGGTTTTCTAGACCCCTCAATCCGCCAACAGGGCCAGGCAGGACACTCTGTACCTAAGAGATGCTCAAAATATATTTGGTGGATGAAAATAGATGCCCCACCACCAATTAAAAGCACTCCCAAGTTCACTTACAAACAACTGGTACTGTTTACAATTTATGGGGAAAACAGGAAAGAGAGGGTGTGTATATTCCCTATTTCTCAAATTCATAGAGGCCTAGTCAGACATGATGAGGCCTTGGGCCCTACCGGGTCTTCGAATTTGCATTATTGATCTAAAATATAACTTACACAGGCAAATTCTAAATGCAAATTGCCAGAACGGGTGGAGAAAAACCTGAGGTGTTACAACCGTGGGCCTACAAGACCCTGCATCACATCACTAGAAAGGCGAAAATGTGACCGCATGCACGTGATTTAGAACCTGTGGTATTGCATCCGGGGCCTTGGACTGAGATCTCAGTACCGGGGCCTCCATAGTGGCCCTTACTCCCCAGCACGTAGTTTCCATCACAGATTCTTCTACAGTGAGAAGGCCCCACAACTGCAAGTATATCTGCAAAAATACAGATGCAGTTCAACTCAAATGTAAGACAAAACTAGGGGGGAAGAATCACTCCAAAAGGGGACTATGGGTGACGTTCTTGTCCTTCTTTTTCCTTCATGTAGTTAGGAGGACATCTTTTAAATATAAAGCACTCTCTGGGAGCCTGGACGGCTCAGTCGGTTAAGTGTCCGACTTCAGCTGGGGTCATGTACTCACGGTGCATGGGTGTTGGGTTCTGTGCTGACAGCTCGGAGCCTAGAGCCTTCTTTGGATTCTGTGTGTCCCAGTGTCTGCCCCTTCCCTGCTCATACTCGGTCTCTCGAGGAAAAATACACACACACACACACACACACACACACACACACAAATTTAAAAAATAAATAAATAAATAAATATAAAGCATTATCTCTCCGACCCAACCACCAATCACCGGGTGTTGAGTCTCTTGGGAGACTTTATGAATGGGGCAGCAAGTAGAGGGAGTAATTTTACACTAGCTACACTTGAAAAGGGAAGTCTGAGGTCCAGGCGCAAAGGTCACAACACGCACAACAGGCACTTCAGCAAGTCTGACCACGTGGACGGCCTACAAGCACAGATGAGAGAATCAGAAAAGAGCTCACCTTGAGTTTACCAGGTGTATCAGCCCCGGGATCAGGACCCCGAGAACAGAGAAGGTAGCCGGGACCTTCCTAAGTAAGCCATCCTCATGCATGAACAGTAAGGGCTGCCTTGGGTACCGGAAAGGGTTAACAGACCATGCTCCTGAAGACCAGAAAGGAATGGCTCGGGGAGCTACGGACCAAGAGCATTACAAAGGGGCAAAGATTATGCCACTTCTGTTAACACCCTAGGGGTGCAGTGGAAATGTGGCAGTACTGGGGAAGAGCGGCCACCCCCTTCCTAGTTCGTTCTGACTCCCGAGAAATGATCCAGAGTACAAACCTCACTTCCAGTTCCAGGCAGCCGTAACTTTTCTGATCCATAATTTCTCCCGTCCCGGAACATTGAGACAATCCTATCCATCTCGTAGGAATGCCGGAATGAATACGTGAGAACCTGCATCGACCAACTAGCCTAACACTAGCATCCAGCAGACGTAAAATAAGTGGTAGATATTATCACTACCATCATCCATCAGCATCATTAAGTCATTCAGCTCAGGGTCAAGGGCGACTTCCGGCCCACCGGGGGAAGGTTGACTATCACCCCCTCAACATGTCACGAATATCTAATGAAGTACAGCTATGTTATCTCAGCAATGAAGAACTATAACTCCACAATCCACTGATTCCTCAAAAGCCCCAGAAATTTGTATTAAAGATTTCCCATCTTCAGGCAATACTTTTTTAGATTCCACATTTTTCACAACCAAACGCTATTTCCAAAATATGTCCTTGGGAGCTTTCTGCATTAAAAAGGGAAAAAAGGAAAAGACACTCAGCTGAGTCATATGATCCCTCCTGAAGTTTCAAGTGAGTTTCGTTTTTAATTATGTCTCCTTGGAAACAAATGACCCACTGTCATCAAGGCAAGACCTCCTGACTAATCTCCCAGACTCCGTGGTACAGGAGGGCTGGTAAGGAAGACCCGCCCTAGCCTAAAGCAGCCCCTAGGCTGCAGACATGAAAAAGTGAAAACAGGGGTGACCTTGAGGTATTCCTCTGGATGGACAACGTACATTTAGAGAGCAGGCAGGCAGTTTTCAGGCGGGACCCCAAACAGAACATGACTCTTCTAGACAAGAGCAGTTTAAACACTGCCTCAGCATGGACCACGGCTGGTCAGAGCAGTCCGTGCAAAGAACTCAGGGAACTTGGGTCTCACTCTGCACGTACATAAAGCAGGGGCCAGCGTTATATATGAGGGGGATGTAACTGAATAAGAAGAGGCTGCGGGGGCCTGGGTGGCTCAGTCGGTTGAGCGTCCGACTCCGGCTGAGGTCATGATCTCGCAGTTCGTGAGTTCGAGCCCCGCGTCGGGCTCTGTGCTGACAGCTCAGAGCCTGGAGCCTACTTCAGATTCTGTGTCTCCCTCTCTCTCTCTGCCCCTTCCCCACTCATGCTCTGACTCTCTCTCTCAAAAATGAGTAATAAACATTAAAAAAAAAATTTTAAATAAAACAAAAGAAGAGACTGCAAATCATCCATAAGTTCATGGGGCTCTTGAAAAAGGTACAAGACAATGAGCCAGACAGGGAACCCCAGACAAGGCTCTAGTGAGGAGCTGTATTCTTAGTCACAAAAAGGCACTCATCTGCTCTCTTGGACAAGAGGAGCGAAAAGAACTTACCGGAAGCCACTGCACATCATTTATGGTAGCTACCAACATTTACGATTAACTGCAGCGGAATTCCATTCCAAAGTGGGGCTCCCAGTTAGTCCTTCTGTCTCCATGAAGGTGGAGGACTCTGGCAGGCACTGTAGGCAAGCAATTCGCACCCAGGCTGGCCACCCATCCTTAAAAACTGTGGGGCTCTGCATTACTGAGACCCATGCCTCTCCGAGCTGCACATTACACAGTCCTGAAGCAAATGAAAGATGTCCCCACAGAATGAATCCAAGGTGATCAGCCAAGGCTGAGCCATCGAAAAGACAAAACGTGCGGGAGGCCACAGTTCAGTCAAGACGACGTGGTATATATTTTACCACGTGTATTCAGATGATTGACAGCCAGCTCCTGCTTCCTAATGCTCATTGATTATGTATTAACAACATCACCAGCTTATTTTAGCAAGCATTATCTGCCAGGTAGACTCCTAAGAGCTATTTAAAGAAAACACACACATTGCGGTCATTTTAATCATCATGGAAATTCAATCATCATGGAAATAAGACACGATTGAGATAGAAGTTCTATGTCCCCCAATAAGTCCCACTGAGGGATGGGGTATTTCTGATCCAGAACACAGGAGATGGTAGCACCTCTCTTTCCATGACTGTAGCATCAAGTCAACCCAGTTATGAAATGCAAACTAATCACTTAGGATAATTCAGATGAATCGCACAAGATACAAGCCCTATAATACCTAAACCGAATACGGATAAAGCACTGGATAGCAATCACACCGAACAATGTCTTTATCACTTTCCTTTTAAAATAGTTTTAATCTAAAAGAAATAAAGCAGTGGTAAGTACAACCACAGCGGATACAAAAGAGAGTATTAAATTCTCCTAGGAAACCTCCCAATTTTAATTAGGGTGCCAGTAAAATTAAATTTTCCCAATTTCTTATCCCTGTCAACTCACCAAAAATGCTAGACTTGCTATCTTTAATGTAACACACTGAGTCATGAAGCTAAATACTCATTTGTTTATGTGCACATTACCTACCAGGACCAGCCCTGTCTGAGTCAAAAAAGAGGTCAATTGTCTCCACGAAATTTAAGGTTGTCACAATCTCAAATTGGGAACATTGGCTCATTCTGCAAACATTACCATTATCTTTGAAATAACTGAGCACAGGGGCGCCTGGGTGGCTCAGTCGGTTGAGCGTCCGACTTGGGCTCAGGTCATGATCTCGCAGTTTGTGAGTTCAAGCCCCGCGCCAGGCTCTGTGCTGACAGCTTGGTCAGAGCCTGGACCCTGCTCCAGATTGTCTCCCTTTTCTCTTCCCCTGCCCCACTCACACTCTGTCTCTATCTCTCTCAAAAATAAACATAAAAAAAAAAAAAAAAGAACTGAGCACAACATCAGTTGGCTCATTTAGAAGTGGATAAATAGAAACTGAAATAAACTCGGTGAGCTCACAAAGCTTTTGTGTGAAATCTAAACTTTTCTTTTATTGCCACTTACCAAGACACGAATCACAGGACAAAAAGGATAGGTCCGGTATTATTTAAAAAAATAATAAAAATAAAAATAAAAAGTCCTCCAACTGGTCTAAAACTGATATAGTTCTACTACAAGCTTTCATTGTATTTAATTAGTATTTTATCCTCAAAGTCAATTGAGTAACAACTCTACATAATACTTATTAGAGAAATCTTATTAAAATCCTGTTTCCTCAAATGGACAATTCCCTACTCAAAAATAAATAAGTAAATAAAAATCCCTATTCAAAAATAAAAACAAAAAAAAAATAAATAAAATAAGGAAAACAATTCACTAAACCCTGCCCCCACCCTTATAGAAGTTCACATTCCTAAAACAGGAATATAGGGTTTTCCTCGAGCTGATCTCAACTTGCTTTCCAGTTTTCTTGCACATCCCTGGGGAACACAAGCTCCATGACCGGGGCGGGGGGCGGGGGGTGTCTTCGTTTCATTTACCGCTACATCCCCAATGCCTACAACCATGTCTAAAAACATCGAGTGCCATTTTGGACTGAATGGCTGAATGGGTATCTGAATACAGTATTGGCCTGGGACCCACAGAAGATGAACACCTGCCCTAGGCCCCAACCTTTAGAAAGCACCATACACCACACCTCCCCCCAAAAAAATACATTCACTGGGAAACGCACTCATGCCCCCATTACCTGAGATCTGCTGCTGAGCACCTGTATAGCATGGCACGTACCCTAAACATCCACTCTGGTGACTGCCACCAGTCAGGCCCCAGAAAACCGCTGCTCCACGTCTCTCTTACCCTACATCTTTGAAACAAAAGACCACTGTATCTGAATGCCCTTGTGGTTTCTGGTGCACTGTTTCCAAGTTCAAAAATAGAAAACGCTTCTGGGTATCAGGAGTATTTGAGTCTTACAAGCTTTTAGATAACAGAAAAGACAAATTAATTAACTTGTCAAATCCTTTCTCTCAGATAGCCTGAATCCGAAAGATTCTTGTATAATAAAGTATTGTGTCCCACAAGCACAGAGTATCCGTTTTCTTGTGTCCCAGTTCATGATGTGAGAGGCACTTAAAGACTGGCAGATATTCACAGCAGATGCGGGTAGTGGCCAATATGAAGGCCTTGCTATCACTCTTAATTGTGTGTATTTGCAGAACTAGATGTAACATGCATCAAGCTAGATACCGATTCCCTTCACCAGATGGACAGTCCATGCGACAATTTCAAATTATTTTTATAATGATATGTGATGTGACTTAATTTTCTTTAGAAAATTAAACTTCAAGGGTAGCTGAGTGGCTCAGTCAGTTAAGCATCCAACTTCGGCTCGGGTCATGATTTTATGGTCCATGGATTCGAGCCCCGCGTCGGGCTCTGGGCTCATGGCTCAGACCTGGAGCCCGTTTCAGATTCTGTGTCTCCCTCTCTCTCTGCACCTCCCCGCTCGCATTTTGTCTCTCTCTCTTCTTCTCTCAAAAATAAACACTATAAAAAATTTTTTTTAATTAAACTTCATGTTTAAATAATTTTATGTAGTTTTATAGTCGTTTGAAAAAAGTATTTTATGAATCAAAGAAAATGTTGATAATCTTTCATTTTTCATCTAAGTTTTAATAAATATTTTTAAAGAGAAACAACGTAAAAGCATACAACCACAATCTGAGATTTTCAACTTCCTACATTTGCTTTAGTTTATATTTTTGTGAATTGCATAGTATTTTATGCTTGGGGTCATCATAATTTAACTCAATAGTTAAATATTTTTAGTGCTTCCTTTTTTATAGTATAAATAATACAGGCATAAACATCCCTATACGTAAATTTGTGGATGTGTCTTTAAGTATTCCTTTAACATATTTTTTCCACTTATGAAAATCTTAGGTGAAAAACATTTTTAAAACTTTTGCTATGGGGCGCCTGGGTGGCGCAGTCGGTTAAGCGTCCGACTTCAGCCAGGTCACGATCTCGCGGTCCGTGAGTTCGAGCCCCGCGTCAGGCTCTGGGTTGATGGCTCGGAGCCTGGAGCCTGTTTCTGATTCTGTGTCTCCCTCTCTCTCTGCCCCTCCCCCGTTCATGCTCTGTCTCTCTCTGTCCCAAAAATAAATAAACGTTGAAAAAAAAAAAAAAAAGAAAACTTTTGCTAGTGACCTCCACATTAAACCTGAGAAATGAAATGAGGAATTCTATTTCTTGCGCACAATGTTTCAGAAAACCCACTTCTGCCCTGCTCCAATATAATATGCTAACAGTTTTAACCTTTGTTAATTAAAGGTTAATTAACTTCATGTATAAAGGTTGAATACAGTTTCTATTCTAAGCTGTTTCTTCCTTGCTCGTAAACCTGAATATTTTCCAAATACTTATTGGTCATTTGAATGATGTTTTAGAATTTTGCCAATTGTCCTACAACTATTATTTTTTTTAATTTTAGCTTGTTGATTCGTAGGAGCTATTTACTTATTAAGCAGATGAAATATATGAACAGACAGCTAAAAAAAAATCCTATTACTAACTCAAACATGTACTTACAAAAATTATTCAAAATTGTGCTCCTTTTATTAATGTGGTGTTAAATTACTTTATGAGTTCTTGAAGATTCTTATTTTTGGCACAGTTGAGGTAAGGAATGAGCAGTTCCCTGTGTTTCCATCTGTGAACACCAGTAACAGTATTTGCAGGCCAAACACAAGTTTAAAGGAGACAGGGAAGTGAACTCTGTAAAGTGGAGATTTGTAGAGTGTGATAATGAGGCAAGTCGTTATGTTCTAACTGGTCTTAACTGTTCCATAAATGTTTCCTTTACCCTGTAAACTTTAAGGTCAAGATAATATGAGGAGCACTTAAAGCAAAGAAAAGCCATGTGGGCCTTGGCTAGGGAACATGCCTTTTGGGGGTGTGGGGAGGGGGGGAGGTCGGGAGGAATCTGGAATACTCTTTAACTGCCGTTCGAACACATAAAAATATATTTTCTTCTCTAGCACTACTGCCAAACTGAAACAAAGAACAACTAGGCCCTATCACTCACCTTGGAGGAAGTTCCTAGGAGAGACAAGCCCCCAAGAGGTCATGTCCTGCTCTGCAAAGCAGAGCCCTGCCCGACACGCGAAAGACACAGCAAGCTGGGAATCTGAGGGATGATCCAGCTTTCCAAACAGCGAGATCACCTCCGCGGGCCTTTGGTTTCACACCACTTGCGGTATGTTAATACCCAAAAAGCGCCCGTCATTAGTAAATCGCCCAGCAAAACTATATTTAGATTCATCGAGCCTATTTTGTAATCCGTTTGTTTTTTTTTTTTAATCCCAGGAAACAAAGAGCTAGCAATATAGGGTAGAACTTACTGGTACTTTAAATTAACAGAATTTTCTCCTCACCATTGTTAATGCTGAGATAGGCCAGGTTTCCTTTTTTGTATAAGTGGCTAATATAAGCTTTTTTGAATGTCCTTCCGACCTCATTAGCAAAGGTGAGGTCAATGGATTATTGGTTAGTGCCTGAAACATCTTAAATGCCACAAGCCATGCCTTTGAAATAAAATATTTTTTTTTAATTTTTTTTTCAACGTTTATTTATTTTTGGGACAGAGAGAGACAGAGCATGAACGGGGGAGGGGCAGAGAGAGAGGGAGACACAGAATCGGAAACAGGCTCCAGGCTCTGAGCCATCAGCCCAGAGCCCGACGCGGGGCTCGAACTCCCGGACCGCGAGATCGTGACCTGGCTGAAGTCGGACGCTTAACCGACTGCGCCACCCAGGCGCCCCTGAAATAAAATATTTTTGATTACATGGAGGGTATGTTCATCCATGGGCAAGTCAGGATTCATAACTTCCACAATTAAGTCTTCCCTGTATCAGAATTATATACGATAGGACTTGGACTTCTAGATATTTCTTTCACTAGGAAACAAAGTTTGGGCCATTTTGTCCATATTGTCTCTGATTTTTTTAGGCCAATAAAGAACAGTGGAGATATATTCAGTTCCTGTTTCGAGGGAGAAAAACAAATCCTGTGGCTCAGAATAGTTATGTGTCCCAGGTCACACAGCTGGTGAGGGGTTGAAAACCCAGAATCGCCGTCTTAGATCAACACGAGTTCCAAAAGTTGTCCAATCATGTTTCCACTCAGAGCAGCAGAGCGTGTGTGATAATTGTTCTAAATCTTTCCAAAAGAACGAAGAAGCTGTGATCTAATTACAGGGCCTCCCAACGAACAAGGAATGGGGGGGCTAGCGAAAACCTCTGTGGCCCGACTTTGTTCTGTTCCTTGGTTTTAATTGTGTGGTTGCAGGGGGCTGGGAGGGTAAACAGCACTGCCTCCCACCGGGCTCCCAGCACGTTTTCCCCGCAGGAGTGAGGTTCTGCCCATGATTGATATGGTTCGAGACATACAGGAAGAATCTTGTCACTCAGCCCCCCGCTTCCATCTCTGGCTCCGAGGAGCCTGCAATGCCTCACAGGAGCCTGTAACTGTCAAACGGCATTCCCCAAATCCATCAATACTGCCTGCTGCTCTACAGGCTGCAAATATTTCAATCACTCCACAGACCCGCAGCAGCAGCATCTGAGCGGACATGGAAGAAAACGCACGAAATCTGATGGCTTTATTTACTCTTCAAAGTAAGGGAAACACACACACACACACACACACACACACACACACACACACACGCCGAAACCTTCACTTTCCAAATGTTTACTGGGAGATTAGAAAAACAACAGACGACAGCCAGTGTGTCAGCCTATAAGAATCACAAAAATCCTTCTTTAAACATTCTAGCAACCAGATGAAGACTCCAGACCAGGAGCCCCTGTGTATGTTTAAGAAGTTCATGGGGCCGGCATTCCTTTGGATTGTCAAGAAACAGACAGGGACTCAAGTCCAAAGCCAGAAGTGTCAGAAAGTGAGGATTTCCTTGGCCTCACCTGAAGCAAATGTATGTAGATGTGATTCTTAGAATCACAACACAGGACACCAGGGCTGCAGGTATGGTTGCTCAGTTGGTATACTGAAAAATTGAATGGGTCACTATTTACAGAGACTACAATGTGTATAGAGCCTTCTATCCGGTGTACAATTACACATAACAGCTTACAAGACTACAGAGAGAGAGGCATCTGGGCCACTTTACCACTCACTAGTGCCCGGTTCTGTTTTCTATTCATATTTATGAATGCACTCATCAATCATTCATTCATTCAACAAATACTCACTGAACGCAGATGGGACGTGAGTTTCATTGATTCCTGCAAATACTTTATTGGGTAGACACTGTTCTTCCCATTTAGCCAATGATGAAACTGAGGCTGAGGCAGGTTACGCATTTGGGGGTAGGGAAGTGGGAAGCCCACCACAAAGCTTTGTCTTCTGAGTCTGAACCCAGCATACTTCTCTCCTGGACTGAGCTGCTAGGTTCAGTGAGGCAAAAAGTTCCTTCTTGTTGTTAATTGTTTTTGATGTTTCTTTATCATTTTTAAGACAGAGACAGAGTACAAGCTGGGGGGGAGCAGAGAGAGAGGGAGACACAGAATCTGAAGCAGGCTCCAGGCTCTGAGCTGTGGGCACAGAGCCCGATGCGGGGCTCAAGATCACGACCTGAACCGAAGTTGGACGCTTAACTGACGGAGCCACCCAGGCACCCCCAACAACTTCCTTTCTTAGCAATGACGTTGGGTGTTGAGTTCTTGGACAGGAGAGGCAGGAAAGCAGGATATGTGAGGATGCAGTCAAGTGACAAGGACAGTAGGCTGGAAGCCGGTGGTGGGGCCGACTGGAAGATCAGTTTTGACCTGCCGCTCACCCCACTTAGGGCAGGCGTGGAGCCTCGCGGCGCAGTGGCCGGGCCCCGGGACTGGTGGTCAGATGCACGGGGCTCACGTCCTGATACCGCATGGCCTTGAATAAGCTGTCACTCATTCCTGAGCTTTCAGTTCTTCATCTATAAAATGGGAACAGTAAAACCTCAGGGACATTTTGAGGGATGAACGTGATTATGGTTCTGGAGGAAGCAGGAAAATGTCTGGCTGTCACGGGCGCTCAATAAACTGTGGAGACTACTCTTGCTTAGTGTTCTGGGATGTGTGATTCTCAGCTAGGTCTCCCGCATCTCAAGGGCATGCGTTTTCCTAACCGGCGTGCGTGGGTACAGGACGCTCTTGTGCCGCTCTGCCCCAAAAAGACATTAGGGAGAGTAAGTGTGTACCCGCTTAACCATAGGACTTCTGGCTCTCTCCCCTCTACCCAAGTAGTAAAGAGAGCGGTAACTGCAAAAGCCAATTTATCGAAAAGAATGTATATTCTTCTCTTTCCACGGTGTAGTTTCTTCTTCTTTCCTTTACGTTTAATCACAGAAGTCCCTTTTCCCTGCTTCTCAAAGGTACCTGCCCCTACCGACTGTTTTGGAAGTAAGGAAACCCAGGAACAGCTCTCTTGGCTCATAAAGTCGGCGTGCCAGACCCAAGAAGGTATGGCAGGGGGCAGGGGCGGGGGGGAGAGGGTAGTGAATGTGCCAAGACAGTTACACTCTTATTGCTTATGGCAATGTTAAACAGAAAATCAGAGGCCCTGGACAAGACTTGTAAAAATCACAACGTGAGAGCTTACCGTAAAGGTGAAGAACATGACAAGGGAGGCTGTGGGTGGCATTTGAAACATGTCGGAGACCGTGCTGGAAACCCACCCTGAGCTGTCCTTGCAAAGCGAGGCCTCTTTGGAGGGTGACCCAGTGGCCCCCTAAGGAACAGGCCAAGGTGTGGCCCTGCCCGTGGACATACGGACAGCTTCCAATCCCGTGACTGGAACTGAGAAACGAGGGGCACAAGTCACAGACTGTTCCCGATGCTCTGTAAGAGGGCTCTGAGAGCAGGGAGTCGGACAGCTGCCTGAAACAAATGACTGAGCGATGGAGGAGAAGAGGCAAGGCTCTGTGCGAGAAGACAAAACGGATTTTTTTTGGTGTATTCAAGATAATTCTTTATGGAATGTTAAAGAAATAAAAAAAAAAAAAAAAGACCATCATGCAGAGATCCCAAGCAACCCTAGCTAAGTAAGGAGAGTAGACCAGACGTCCTGAGCGCGTGGCTCAACAGATTTCATTCTTGCCTGGGACCTGTATTGTAAAATGAAATACCAGTGGATTCGTCCTGGGAGACAGTGAGGGCAGAGCTGGAGAGTCAGCTTCTAGCCCTGCCTGGCACTCTGCATACAATGAAAGCACACTCCTAATTCTACCACCTTAGCCTTCTCATGCCCAAGTCACTATTACATAACTCTTACCATTAGTCTCTTGGGTTTTATTTCTTGAATTCCATTTTAGTGAAAGTAATGGTGTTCATTCCACTCTAGGACTATTTAACACCAAAATGAAGCTTTATGTTTATGAAGTGAAATATCGTGTTTCCCTGGCTCTTGGGAACTCTACATTAGACAGACTCAACTCAAACACTGACCCAACCACTAATCAAACGTGGTCATGACGTCGCAATGCCCACGAGGCAGGAAGAGATGCTCTATGGAAAGCACCAAAATATGAAGCTAGGACGTGATGGTATCTTTCAGGTTCCCAGCTCCCTCACTTACTGACCCTGTGATCTAACGCAGGGTACTTAACCCCTTAGAGCCCTAGACTCTTCAACTATAACCACATTTATTCATAGAGTTCGTGTAAAGACTGAAAGACAAAACACATGCAAAACAGTTAGGACAGGGTCCGGCAAAATAAGAGTTAATCTATAATATACATGATTATTATGATTATCATTGCTTTCATTAATGAATCACTGGTCTCTGACACATTAACAGTGTTATGTGTTGGAAAGACTATGTACGACCTTAGGAATGTGACCTCAAGCAAATTACTTAATCCATCTGAACCTCGATTCTCCCTCTTCTGTGAAATATGGACTCTATCAGGGATCTCATGGGGATTCAAGGACTTGAGGAAGTAGATGCCAAATCTGTCTTTGCTCTCTTGCAAAAGAGAGCTGGAAAATTTAAACAATTATTCTGATCTACACAGAGAGTAGGGTCCGACATTTATAAAGGGCCTACGTGAGTAGATGATATTACTGCCACTAGTTGTGCTCCTATCAGCCTCTATGCTGAATAATCAATAATAAATGTTGTTTAAACAAATGGTGTAATTTTCCAATCTGTGTTGTTCTAAACTGACCTTTGCTCCTCGTTGCCATTTGTAATGCATGCATAATTCATTGATGAAGCAGAAGGAGAAACAAGGATGTTGGTCTAAGTGGCCCTTTTTGGGTTGTTTTTGATGATTTGTTATAACCCTATAAATAAAACAAAACTTGTCATTGTAAATATGTATTGTGTTATCTAGAGGTATATTTAGTGGGTAAAATAATAAAAACTAGCCTGCCTCTCCTGGAAATCTCAAGGTATAATTAACTGCTGGTAAGATTTATTCCAGAACATGGGAGCCCTAAAGTAGAAGGGAAAATAAAGGCCACTGACAACATGAATGCTACAAGAAACGCCTAAAAGGCAGAGCCATTTGCCATTTGCAGGAAGTGTTTGCTACTACGCTTGTCCGGGAGGCAAAAAGGGAGATTGAGACGGTATTTTTGCTCGGGTGGAGATACGTGTGTACGTATATATACACATATACTTTTTAATAAATCATCAATCAAGGGGTTGGCAGGGCTAACTTGTCAACTTCAACCTTGTCTGTCATTGGTACACACACACACACACACAAACCTCTCTGGCTGGACAGAAATATGTACACGAAAATATGTGTATGCATATGCATACATAAACACACACGTGTATATTTTTGAAATAAAGCAGAGATCAAAAGGCTTTCAGAGCTAGCTCCAGTCAACTCTAACCCCAGCCTGCTGTTTGTTCACCCACACACACTCACTGTGCAATAAACCCTTTCAACATGGGAGACAAGAGCAAGACGCCCCTCTTCTGTCCCCAAAAGGCACCTCTGTGTGCTCCCTCAGATCATAGCTGATGGCATGTCAATGAAACGGTGCTTGCTCTGGTCCCGGAGATCAAAATGAGGGCTTAACCTGCAATTTACTCTACAAGTCCCATGACACTTGCCAGATCTGAAGACTTCATTCTAATCTTCCCTGCTGAAAAAATAATCAAATACTCCGGCAAAGATGTATTGACAACTCTTAATTAACCATGCTAATGGGGGTAAGAGAGAGCGTGGATAAATGAAATCCACACATAACCTAAAACCTTCATTTGGCCATTAATTTCCAACTTCTCCTTCACTAAACCTTGCAGGGGGGCAGGTATTAGCACGTGCTTTAGCAACAGAAGTACTTGATGGCTCTGTCTGCACCGTGCCAGCCAGTTGTTGGACAAGCTAACAAGCAAGGAAGTGGCCGGGGCACCATGTAGTCCAAAGGTACTGGGGCTTAGGGGTAATGGTTTTGTATCCTTTTGGATACAAGTAAATATATTTTAGGTGGCTTTTAGACTGAGATTAGATGGAACAGTTTTGTAGCAACAGAGGTTGACCGGAGAGAGACATTCTGGTTCCTTACCTACCACTGCTGCTCCTCAAACAGAAGGAAAGGAGAGGAGGCATAGGGAGAGGGGCCGGCACATGTGCAAAGTCAATGGTGGTTGCTTTGGAATGAGCAGCTGATTGCAATGGAACAAGCTGCAGAAAAGGCAAAAGCTGATGCTTATGAACTGACCCTAAGGGAGCACATGAACTTGCACTTACAGAGCACCTGCTATGTACCAGGCCCTGTGCACACATACTGTGATGAAACAGCATGAAATGAGACCTTGGATACAATCTGGGCAAGGAACAAAAGCGGGCTTCCTCCTCCTTCTTCAAACACCTGGCACAGCTGCACCAGAAGGCAGGAACCAGGGCTGATGGACCTTGGGCAAAGTTACTCCAGACGTCCGTGCTCAGCTGCCCCGACCGGTCATTTCGGCTTGGCCACCCTGCCTGGCACGGCACAGACACCCAGTAAGCAATCCTTCCAACGCGAATAACTTGTATCTGTTGGGCACCACCGACTGGCCAGGCATGTGTACACGACCATCTCACTTCACCTTGCCAACGAAATGTCTGTTGTTATCCGTGTATTACACAGGGAGGGGAAAATGCACAAAGGAAATGAACTCACGTGCCCAGAGGAAGACAGGTAGAAAAGAGCAGTGTTGAGAATCAAACCCAAGCCATCAAGCCCCAGAACCAAGCTCTTAGCCACGACACTGGCAGTTCTGGAGCTCTCCCTGACGTGCCAGATAGACAATGTGTTCAACACTCAGAGTGTGATTTCTCATTTAATCCCCTCATGGTCCTGTGAGTTAGAGATTACTGCTGTTTCACAAATGAGGAAACTGATCTCGGAGAGAGAGGGGAAGTAAATTGCCAAGGTCACAGAGCCAGGGAGTGGGGGTGGTTCGCCCAAGGCCGGGTCTGCTTCTCCAGGTGAAGGTAATGATTTGGAACACAGGTCTGGAGTGGGTTTGAATCACTCTGTGTACAGCTGCTCCCCAGGGACCTGGCCTCAGCCCTCTGATTACTGCAGGACTTTATTACTTTCTGAATTCCCTTTGCTTATCTCACTCGCCCCTTCCTCCCGTTTTCCCCTTCTGGTGCCCTCCCCCCCCCATTCCAGGCTCCCAACCCCCACACACAGCCATCCCATCTCTGCTGTAAAATGTGAAACGTTCACCTTTCAAAAGCTGCGGGATGGTTTGCAGCGTGCAATCCTTGGGAAGAAAAGGGCCCTACAAATACAAACAAGTCCCAAGTGTTGTTAAAATGATCACTTCGGTTCACCTGAGTTTATACAAAAACATTTTCTGTGGTCTGATGTGCCCTGAGTGTGCAGGAGGTGAGGGAACAGTAAGAACCCAGGTGGGCACCGTGAGGACCAAAGAGCATCTCTCAAACAGTGAAGTGATCCAGGAACCCATTCATGGCCCAGAGGCGGGAGTGAAGACCTGTGAAGAGGGGACCCATATGCATGAATTTTAACCAGGGGGTTCACAGGACTCCCCCCCCACCCCCGCAGAGGGCAATGCACAATGAGGGACTGAGCAGACCTAACGGAAGCAATTGCAGTGCGAACCTGGGCCAACTGGCAACTGGCATCACCCTCTGCATTCATGCATCACCTCCCCCGTTCAACCCGAACCACCAATCCCAGGGTCTCTAGTGGCACTTCTTGCACCCATGGCACAAACAGAGGGGAGTGGCCAGTGGGGAGATGGGTCCACTCAGGGTGCAAACAATAAACAGGTGCACTGTCCGTAGAGAATTTCAAAGCAGTAATACAAGTGGCCCAAGTCCAAATGCTTTTTATCATCATACGATCAGCATTTCTCAACAGCGTCAGAGAAAACTTACTCCTCCCCTCCGGGGCGGGGTGGGGGGAGCCCTCATCCATCGCCCCCTCCCTCTGGAGTTGGCACACACAGCTGTGAACACTGCACTCACTCAAGGAATACTCTCCAGAGGACTGAACCTAATTAAAGGGGTCTGGGGTAGGGCAGCAATCCTGTTGATTTCTGGGCAGAAAACATGTAAACTGACACTGAGATACACAAAATACATCTTTCAAGAAACACCATGCCACGCTGTCTTGTGTGAAATAACTACACATCCCCATGCAAGACTCCAACGGCACAGATGGACGTCGCTACGGGCTGACTGGGGGCATGACATTTCGCCGCCCTGTGGCTACAAGGATCATTCCCAGGACCCCAGGATTTATTTCCCTTTCTCAGGAGCCCAGGACAGATCATGAATCCCCCTCATCAGCGGGACCATCGCTGGCACTTCCAGACTGGCACCCAGCACTCCCCCCACCTTCACCGCCCCCTGAACAAGATTAAAAGAACAGACTTCTGAGCGATGGTCAGAGTGGAACTGGCTTAGGAAGAGGAAGCTGAAAATATTAAGAAATCAACATCGGCATTTAAAAGCAAAGCCCTTTCCACACCACAGAAGACGCTTCCCCTATTCATCTTGTTCCCTGACTCTGCTCCACCAACTTGATGGAAGATGGTTTAACTGACATAAAAACCAGCTATACATGAATAGCAGTGATTGATGGAGCCATTCCAAGCATCAGCCAAAAAACCGACACTAAAAGATGCCTCAGGCTTCCCGTTAACTGTTTTATGAGGGGACCCAATACTGGTTCCTCCTCTTGTTTAAGAATAAATTAGCAGAACAAGTACTTTCAAAAACAGGGTATTGTTGTACAGAGGGGAAAAAAAGTAGAAGGTCTTTGGAATGTGAGTATATGTGTAGGGCAGTTAGGATGGTGACCGCTGGGTCACAGAAGGCTTTTTCCATATGCAGCTGCTTGGTTTCAGGGTACATGATTTAACTGGGTTTTCGTTAATTCCATATAATACCAAATGGTTCTATGAACTTACTGAACAAACACAACATCTCAGCGGCCACAGAGCGAAAATCCAGTCTTCAAGGGGAGTCTTCCAAAGAATGTATGGATGAGCTGTGACAGGGAGGGGAACTGCGGGAGGTCACTTGCCAAAAAAAAAAAAAAAAAAATGAGGAAGGGCAGATTTTTAGGACTTGTGTGAAAAGCGTAGACTCGTTCAATCCAGGGAGAACGGTTCTTAGTAAGGAATGGACAAGAGCAGGGGTTTCAAGAGTGTTAGCATTTTGCAATTTTGTTCTCCTTCCTAGAGCGCAGAAAGCCTTTCAGCAGCCTTTCTCCCTTCTTATTTTGAAGAAGGTTAATTATGACCTGGGAGCGTCTTCCGCATCCTGGCACTTGAGGCTCAGCCATCGTCGAAGCAGAGTATTGTCCGCACTGCACCGCAAGAAGTGACTTCAGAGGCATCCAAATTTAGAACTCCTTTTCAGAAGCCTCGGGACCGGTTCCATGTCCTGGCATTCTATGGTGTGACAAATACCCGTCCAGTTCCCAATTGTCTTGGAAGCCGTGCACATAAAGGAAGCATAAAATCCACTCCATTTTTACAATAAAATAAGCTGGTCATTTAGCCCATCTGGATAAGTCCTTAATCGGAAGATCCACTTACTCCCATCCTTGCCCCTGGCTCTCCAGGCAAGCCCAAGGTACATTCTCCATTATGTGGTGGGTCTCTGGCCCAAGTTCATATGTAGTAGGGGGTTCCCAGTGTCCGCACCTTTGACCTGGAAATTCCACTTCTGGCAAATCGATCCCACAGAAATCATCTTAACCGGGAAGTACTTGACAACCAAAGATGGTCATGGCCTTGTGACTGGCAAGAGTCAGTAACAACCTAAAACTCCAGTTAGCAGGAGAACGATGAAGTGAAAATCACAGTTCATTTACATGGTTTACTGTCACGATGCCTTTCAAAGGGCTGCTTAGAACAGTCTAGAAAACCAGGAAGGATTGAAATCTTAAGTGAAAGAAGAAACTGGTACCTAGGTACCACTATGTATATAAGGTGTGTAGGAACTATGCAAAAAAAAAAAAAAAAAAACACACATGATCTCTGGATTTGTATTTGGACTGAGCAAAATTAACTCAGAATTAATTTGTAGGGGAACCCATCACAAGTGTGTATGTGGCAATTACAACAACACAAGACAACAGAGAACAACCTGTGCATCTAAAAGTACCAGACAGTATGTACCAAAATGCTAACAGGGACTGTACTGGGTCATTTCTCTTTCTCTCTCCCTCTCTCTTCCACGTTTCTGTGGTGTCCATGTTTTTACTGAGCATGTTCTTATTTCATATGGGAAATCCTTAATTTTAAGAAAAATGAAACTCTGAGAGGAAGAACATGCTTTGTTTTTTTAATTAATTAATTTATTTAGAAAGAGTGAGAAAGGGGCAGAGAGAATCCCAAGCAGGCTCCTCAGCACCAGCGCAGAGCCCGACTTGAGGCTCGAACTCACAAACCACAAGATCATGACCTGAGCCAAAATCGGACACTTACCGCACTGAGCCAGCCACCCATGCACCCTGGAAGCAAACGCTTCTTTCCACTCCAGGGAAAGCAGATGATGCAATGCCCGGGGGGTTTGGGTAGCACCTGCCTCACTGCTCGTTCGCCCCCGGGGGTGTCTCCCCTGCTCTGAACCCGCACACCAGGGTCAAGCCCCTCACAGATGACCAGGTTTCTTCCCGGCTGACTTGGATCATCGCCCTTAGCTCTGCCCAGACACAGTGGGCCTACTGATGGACCTGAACAGCGGACCGACTGATGGACAAGGGTGAATGCCTGGAAAGGGGACCAGGAAGACCAGGGGTAGAGTGCAGTGTGGCTCCCAACTCGAGGCAAGGCTGACGTGGCTGTGCAGCTGTGTGCATTCAGACAGAATGCCAAGCCCCACTGAGTCCCAATTTCCTCACCTTCAACAGGAGTATTAATAGAGTATAAGGAGGTTTAAACAAGGCCATACATGAATTGTGCCATAAATGGCAATTTCTCACCATCTGTGACCCTAATACTAATAAGTGACCCCTTCTCACGGGTGACAGGGAGATCACAGGAGCGTCTTCCCTGTGGGGACTCGCCCACCAGCACACGGGCGGAAACAGGGAGAGCCGGGAACTAACAGCCCGAGCAGGACGCGTCCCAACCCCCCTGGAGATCTTCCACCCCGCTCGGCCAAAATGTCCTACACGGGACATCAGGCACTGGAGGCGGAGTCAAGAACAAGGGCTCCCCAAATTCCTAAGGCAGGAGAGCATCACGTGGTCGCACTTTCGAGAGGAGGGATGGGGGAGACGTGCAGGTTGGGGAGAGGGCATGTAGGAGTTCGACTGAGCTTACTTCTCCTGAGAACGTGTTTCTGTTTCCACTGCCTCCTGTCTGTCCTCTCCCCGGGGGCCCAAAGACCAGAAAAGAGCCAAGGAAGATGGGGGGGGGGATGTCACCCTGGCCACCCCCACTCTTTAATGAACCCCCTCAAACCCTGGGTCTACGTCTCCCTCACCCAAGGATTTATGCCTCGTTTTCAATGGAATGTTACATTCGGTCAGACCATGAAGAAAACTCCTCATTATAAACTAGGAAATGTGTGGAAAGAGAATTATTTACCCAAGGCAGCGCTCAATCAGTGTTGCCCGAATATTTATTTAGCCCACACACGGAGAAGTTGTGTTAATGTTTGCCAAAGAATGTAGCTTTATAAAGTAACTGGGTCAAAAAAGACAGCATATCATTTTACAAATAACTTTAAAATTGCTCAAGTTAAATGGCCGGCTCGCTCAGGTTTGTCTTTTCAAAACGCTGCAGAAACAATATCCAGAATTATGTCTCATAAAATACAGGTATTACAAAGTGGCTGTTTAGCCCATTAAGGAAAATGGAGAGTGAAATCTGAATTATTTCTACCCGAGGCAGAAGCAGGCAGAGTTACCAAAATTATGTTAGGCCAGTGCTACAATCCTTCAAGTCCGTGGGCAGCGAGGCTAACGCTCTCGCACCAAAACTCTATTAGAAGGGCTGTGTTTTTCAGTCAACAATGACAGGAACTCCATTTCTCAGCCCCAACTCCAGTGTGGCTATGGCGAATTCACCCAAAGCATTTGCTTTTGGTTTATCGGTGGCATTTGTCTGCCCCAAAGGGCCCTGGGAGGGAGAGGGCTCTCGGTGACATTGCTGGAGAAGATGGCTTGAGGCAACTTATTTAACGGATCCAAAGGCAAGCATGACAGCCCGCGCCTTCAAAGATGTGAGCAGGGGCGCTGGGTGGCTCAGTTGGTTAAGTGTCCGACTCTTGATTTAGGCTCAGGTCATGATCTCACGGTTCGTGGGTTCGGGCCCCGCATGGGCTCTGCACTGACAGTGAGGAGTCTGCTCCAGAGTCTCTCTCTCCTCTCTCTCTGTCTACCCCTCAACCCCCTCTCTTTCAAAATAAATAAACTTAAAAAAAAAAAGTGGGTGAATCTGAGCAACCATGTTGTAATAATCATTAACAGTAAGGGCAACAAGAATAGTGACAATGATCATGACTGGAGCAACCAAGAGGCACATGGGCCCTGGTGATAATGGAGGAGGATACCAGGTAAGAAGAAGAGACGGCAGAGAAGGGAAAAGAAAAAAAAAAAAAAACAGCCACACAGTATCACCAACTGACATTCACTGAACACCCCCTAGGTGCCGGAAACAGGGCCGAGCGCTTAGCTCGTAAAGCTCACCTAGTCTTCCTCAAACAGGCAGGTAGACAGCACTGTTCTCCTCACTGTAATGTCTGTAGGTCACAGTGCCTTCACCAGTGCACCGGAGACACTGCTGGCCCCCCGAAAGGCTGGTGTTGGGGGAATGGAAGCCTGTACGGCGGTGGCAGTACACAGGGGCATCTAACCTGATCAAGAACACACCCATCAAGACGGGTGTCACTTGGGCCAACGGATCCCTAAATCCCAAGTTTCCAGCTTGAGACTAAGGGGTGCATGGCCTGACCCTAATCCATTCTGAGCATGTCTCCCTGACTCACGGCTATTTCTGCCACTGCTGGAGAGTGGCCACATGGGCTCATTAGAACTCTACTGTCCTCCTAATGGAATCAGGAGCTTCTTGAGGGCACCGTCTTATAGATCCTGTCCCCACAATGCCCAGGCCAGCCTGGCCCTCGTAGGGGCTCAGTAAATATTTACTCATGAATAAACAAGGGAACGTCATGAGATCTCTGCTCTGGGATGACGGCAGGGAGGCCAAGCAGCTGCTCAGACTTCTGGAGGCTGCAGATCCAGAACCAAGACCTCGTGAACTTCCTCGGGGAAACTGAGGGATCTTAGTTCCCTGGGGCTGCTATAACAGATCGTGACAAACGGGGTGGCTTAAAACTACACAAATCTACTCGCTCCCAGTTCAGGAGGCCAGCAGTCCGAAATCACCATGTTGTCAGGGCTGGTTCCTCCTGGAGGCTCCGGGGGGGGAAACCACCACGCCTCTCTCCCACTCAAGGGTGGTTGCTGGCGATCCTCGGTGTCCCATGACTTGTAGACACATCCCTCTGGCCTCTGCCTCCATCGTCACATGGGCTCTCCTCTATGCCTGTGTCCCCTTTTCTTACAAGGACAACAGTCCTTACATCCAGGATTTCGTCCTGAGATCCCTAACTAATTACATCTGCAAAGACCCTGTTTGCCAATAAGGCCACATTCTGAGGTTCCAGGCTCACTATTCATCCCCCTTCACTAGAACTTGGGCCCTGCCCACAGTAGGCTTCCCTTCCTCCTTTCTCCCCATGGCTTAGAACCAGAGAGCAGCCTTGTCGACATGGACTTAGAGAACGTGCACAAGTAAATGTCTTGACCCATTCTGTGGTGAGTCTTGAGGGGAAAAGAGCAGAGGGCTCCAAAAGCAAGAAGGGCCAAATCCCTAAAGTCGTAAGCAGGATAAAGAAGAAGCAGAGGAACACAGGTGGGTCTCAGGGCCTGGGAAGTGAGGCCTTCGGGACCCTCAACTGTCCCACTGGCCCCAGGAGCAGAAAACCTAATTGCTATCCGTGGGCTCAGTTCCGCAGCAGTCTTGGCCTGAACGAGGCTCTTCACTCCTCAGGGGGACAGGAACCCCACTGCCCTGCCGCACCCCCCCCCAAGCCCGCCTCCTCCAGCATCCACAGAGGGTCACACAACCGCTCGGACCACTAGATGGCACAGCACACAGTACAATCGTGTTGGGCTGGGGCCGCAAGCGGCTGCGGGGACACGCAGAGGGACAAAACCGCATCTGTCAGAAGTGAGCACCATACACCCTCACCCTAGGCCTCCGAGATAAACTCGCGTGGAAGACCGTGGGGAAGGGAAGGGGGAAACAGTTTCAAACAGAGAGGGAGGCAAACCATAAGAGACTCTTAAATATAGAGAACAAACTGAGGGTTGATGGCGGGGCGGGGGGGGGGATGGGCATTGAGGGGGGCACCTGTTGGGATGAGCACTGAGTGTGATATGTGAGTGAGGAATCATGGGAATCTATCCCCAAAACCAAGAGCACAGTGTATACACTGTATACAAGTTAGCTAACTTGACAGTATATTATATATATATTTATATATATTTTATACATATATTTAAATATATATATAATAAATATATTAAAAAAAAAAAAACAGAAAAACACGCATGGCCACTGCGAATCCACATGATGGGTGTGGCCAGCTCAGAGAGGCCATCCTGGCATCCAGTGGGCAGAGCACAGCAGAAGGCCACCCCCCGTGGCCTGCTTCCGTAATTCAGAATCCATCCATGGGATAAAGGTCAATGGATGCACAGACTGTGTGTCATGAAATACCCCCAGCGGGGTTTAGGGTAACGTCCTGTAACAAACACTTTTCTATTGCTGCACTGGAAACAGGATTATCCACAGTAGAGTGGGAAAAATAGGGACACGAAATCAGCTCAAGTCAGGTTTTACCACCAAGAGTTTTCTGGAAATACAAAAAATAAATATATGTATATAAATACACATATATATACGTGTATATATATATATATATAGTTTGTTTTTCAGAGCTTTTTTGGATTTTACAATAGCATAAAGGAGACTGCAGATGGGTATTTACAAGTCTGAATCCAAGCACTTTTTTTTTTTTAATGTTTATTTATTTTTCAGAGAAACAGAGAGAGCAGGGCAGAAGCACGGGGACAAAGGATCTGAAGCGGGCTCCGTGCTGACAGCAGAGAGCCTGATATGGGGCTCGAACCCACAAACCATGATATCATGGCCTGAGCCAAAGTTGGACACTTAAGGGACTAAGCCATCCAGGCACCCCAAGGCACTTTCTTAGCGAAGACAGCCTAATCCCCAAGCGGGAAGGTGTGGCCCGAGTCTGACACCCAGCAAGGCTCAGACCACCGCCTTGGTCCAAACAATTCCATCTTGTACCTACTTTGTAAAGCAGGCTTCCCCCAAAAGGTTTCATTTGATGAAAGATTTTGAAAACTACAAAAGAGACTCAAAAATCACTGCTCTACATCAGGAGGTAGCAATTTTCTTTCTTTCCTTTTTTTTTTTTTTGTAAAGGGCAAGACAGTAAATATTTTAGGCTTTGTGGGCCAAGCAGCAAAACCAAGGATAGTATGGAGGTATTCGCAGAATAAGAGAGAAGAAAAATCTCCACATGACTTTACTGATAAAATTTAAAATTTTATCTATGGACACTGAAATAGAAATTCCATATAATGTTCATGTGTCATGAAATAATATTCTCCTGTTGATTGTTTTTCAGCATTTAAAAATAAATGACAAGAGTAAAAACTATTCTTAGCTTGCAGGCCATACCCAAACAGGTGCGGGCTGTATTCGGCACAAGGGCAGGCAGCTGTTTGTGACCCCTGCTCAAGGTCATTCCTGGTCAAGCAAGGTCCAGAGTGAGACCCACTGTGACCCTCTCCCACAAAGGGACCAAGGGAAAGCCCTTGGCCAGATCAGAGCAATACAAACCTCATAGCTCCCAAAAGTAGACATCCCTCACCTTTGACTCACAAGTCATTCTGGAAAAAACAAACTGCTTTCTCCTTCATTTTTAAAATATAAACACCAAAAACGGTATGAGCCATAACTGGGCAAAATTATTTTCCTTAAGCAAACACTCCCTTTTAAAAAATTATATATATATATGTATATATATATACATTTATATATATATATTTACATGTATATATATACATTTATATGTATATATATATATATATACATATATTTATATATATATATATATATATACATACAAAAAAGCCAAATGCAATGTTTTTTCTCTCTTGGGATCATGGCACAGAAGACAGGCTATGAACTTATTCACATCATGTTCAGCGGGTACCATCGTTAATCTGAATATTTACAAAATGCCCAGTGAACATAAATCAGCAAGACTTCGAACCATCGTAGCAGCCTCTGAAGGCTTATCACGAGCTTACTAAGCCAGGCAGGGATGCAGATATCACCATTAGAGAACAGTCCATCCATTCCCAGACTCCAGGACCCCCTTTGATGCCCACTGTGACACTGAGCACACGCTAATTATCTTAAAAAATTTTTTTAAGTTTATCTATTTTTGAGAGAGAGGCAGAGTGCAAGTGGTAGAGGGGAAAGAGAGAGGGAGACACGGAATGTGAAGAGGCTCCGGGCTCTGAGCTGTCAGCACAGAGCCCGAAGTGGGGCTCAAACCCACAAACCATGAGATCATGACCTGAGCCAAAGTTGGACACTTAACGGACTTAACCACGCAGGTACCCCAAGTGCATGCTTATTATTAAATATGAACATAACTTCTTGATTTATCGGTTTCAGGGTACACTACTATCCTAGCATGCTTGGGCCAAGAATATGCAGTAATAGATTGGACAAACCCTGAATTAAAATGTACAGTCCAGGGGCACCTAAGTGGCTCAGGTGAGCATCTGACCCTTGCTTTCAGCTCAGGTCATGACCCCAAGGGTCGTGGGATCAAGCCCTGCATCAGACTCCATACTGATCATGGAGCCTGCTTAAGGTTCTCTCTCCCTCTGCCCCTGTACCCCGCTGGTATGCTCGTTCTCTCTCTTTTGTGTTCTCTCTCTCTCTCTCTCTCTCTCTCTCTCTCTCTCAAATAAAATTTAACAAAATAAATGAATAAAACGTGTAGTCCGGCCTCAGAAAGAGTTGGAAACAATTACGGAAAAAACACATGCGAGTAAACCACTTAAAGGCAAATCTAGTGTTTAAAATGGCAATGCAGATGATGTTCCCAACATGGAAAGGAAAAAAACACAAAATGACCTTTAAAGCTCTGAATGTATCCGCCAAAAAATCAAGGTCAGCTGACAACCTGAAGAATCAAAAGCTTCACAATAACACCTATTTATTTTCCAACAGCCTCAGATCCAGAACCATCTCCCACCTTCTGCTGGAAGTGTGCATAAGGAGGTCACTGATGAAAACAGTATTCGTTGAGATCTTATACTCTGAGCTCACTGTGCACATCATTTCATCAAACATTTTTAATAACTGCTAAAAAGCTATTTTGTCCCCATTTGACTGAAGAGAAAACTGGGCCATAGGATTTCAATTAACTTCCCAAGTCGCAAGGTTAGCAAGAGGCAGATCTGAGGCTCAAAACCTGTACTCTACACACTAGAGTCTAGTAAACAACTATGGTCCCTGGGCCAGGTCTGGCCCACTGCCTGTTCCCGTAAATAAAGTTTTATCAGAACACATCCATTCATTTATGCATTGTCTGTGGCTACTTTCATGTTCCAACAGCAAAATGAGTACGGTTGACCCTTGAACAATACAGAGGTTAGAGGTGCCATCCCTCACACAGTTGAAAATCCATCTACAACTTTTGACTCCCCCAAAACTTAACTACTAATAGACTACTGTTGACCACAAGCCTCACCAATGACACAAACATTCGATTAACATATATTTTGTACATTATACAAATTATATATATGTGTGTGTGTGTGTATGTGTATATATATATATATATATATATATATATATATATATATATATAACCTAAAAAAAAGAAAATGTTATGAAGAAAACCATAATGGGGAACCTGGGTGTCTCAGTGGGTTAAGCGTCCGACTTCAGCTCAAGTCATGATCTCACGGTTCATGAGTTCGAGCCCCACATCAGGCTCTGTGCTGATGGCTCAGAGCCTGGAGCCTGCTTCGGATTCTGTGTCTCCCTCTCTCTCTCTCTGCCCCTCCCCTGCTTGTACTCTGTCTCTCTTTCAAAAATAAAATAAAATATTGAAAACAAAACAAAACAAAACCAATAAGGAAGGGAAAATACACTTGCAGTACTGTACTGTAAAAAATCAACATACAGCCAAAGTAATATTGAAGAAGACCAAAGCGGGAGGCATCACAATCCCAGACTTTAGCCTCTACTACAAAGCTGTAATCATCAAGACAGCATGGTATTGGCACAAAAACAGACACACAGACCAATGGAAAAGAATCGAGACTCCAGAATTGGACCCACAAAAGTATAGCCAACTAATCTTTGACAAACCAGGAAAGAATACCAATGGAAAAAAGACAGTCTCTTTAACAAATGGTGCTGGGAGAACTGGACAGCAACATTCAGAAAAAAGGAACTAGACCACTTTCTCACACCATTCACAAAAATAAACTCAAAATGGATAAAGGACCTGAATGTGAGACAGGAAACCATCAAAACCCTAGAAGAGAAAGCAAGAAAAAACCTCTGACGTCAGCCACAGCAATTTCTTACTTGACACATCTCCAAAGGCAAGGGAATTAAAAGCAAAAACGAACTATTGGGACCTCATGAAGATAAAAAGATTCTGCACTGCAAAGGAAACAATCAACAAAACTAAAAGGCAACCAACGGAATGGGAAAAGATATTTGTAAATGACCTATCGGATAAAGGGCTAGATCCAAAATCTATAAAGAACTCACCAAACTCCACACCCAAAAGACAAATAATCCAGTGAAGAAATGGGCCGAAGACATGAATAGACACTTCTCTAAAGAAGACATCCGAATGGCCAACAGGCACATGAAACCATGCTCAACGTCACTCATCAGGGAAATACAAATCAAAACCAAACTGAGATATCACCTCACACCAGTCAGAGTCGCTACAATGAACAAATCAGGAGACCATAGATGGTGGCGAGGATGTGGAGAAACGGGAACCCTCTTGCACTGTTGGTGGGAATGCAAACTGGTACAGCCGCTCTGGAAAAGTGTGGAGGGTCCTCAAAAAATTAAAAATAGATCTACCCTATGACCCAGCAATTGCACTGCTAGGAATTTACCCAAGGGATACAGAAGTGCTGATGCATAGGGGCACTTGTACCCCAATGTTTATAGCAGCACTCTCAACAATAGCCAAATTATGGAAAGAGCCCAGATGTCCATCAACTGATGAATGGATACAGAAGTTGTGGTTTATATACACAATGGAATACTATGTGGCAATGAGAAAGAATGAAATATGGCCTTTTGTAGCAACGTGGATGGAAGTGGAAAGTGTTATGCTAAGTGAAATAAGTCATACAGAGAAAGACAGATACCATAAGTTTTCACTCTTATGTGGATCCTGAGAAACTTAACAGAAGACTGTGGGGGGAGGGGAAGGAAAAAAAAAAAAGTTAGAGAGGGAGAGAGCCAAACCATAAGAGACTCTTAAAACCTGAGAACAAACTGAGGGTTGATGGGGGTTGGGGAAGAGGGGAAAGTGGGTGATGGGCATTGAGGAGGGCACCTGTTGGGATGAGCACTGGGTGTTATATGGAATCCAATTTGACAATAAATTTCATATTAAGAAAAAAAAATCAACATATAAGTAGACCCACGAAGTTCAAACCCATGCAGCTCAAGGGTCAACTGTAATTGCAACAGAGACTGTACAGCCTGCAAAGCTGAAAATATTCGCTCTCTGGCCCTTCAGAGACAAAGGCCTCGTTCTGGTTTCTGGCAGGAACCAACCTCACAGCCCTCTGCCGGGGGCAACACGTACACTCACAGGCTCCCAGTGAGGCTGCATGTCCTCGGAGATGGGTGGCTCCGGGATCTCCTTGCCTCGATTACCTTGGGCTTGCTGTCTGTGCAATGGGAGGGAGCACCCATGATGTGAGAACAGCCAGACCCCGAGGTGGCCTGGCTTGAGTGCTTTGTCCAAAAGGCACAATGTGACTACACATGACCAGTCAGATTCCGTCCCTTTGAAGGGTCTGAAGTGGGGGGGGCCCAGAGTAGGAAAGAGGAGCAAAAAGGCACAAGGTGGGAAGCAGAGACTGCAAAATGAGCTGGGAGGCCCTGATAGTCGCGACAGAGCAGTGGAGTCAAGGTCAAGGGCCCCTGTGGCACCGCAGCTGTGGTCTGGAGGCTTCTCTAGTCTAGAGGAAGGCAGTGCTCTCTCGCTTCATCCTTAACCACGAGCATCTGGCATGCGCTTCCTGCTCTCCAGGCCACCAGGGGATCAGAAGAGCAGGCCAAGGTAGGCTTGTCTCACCATTCCAGAAGCTCAACGTTACTGACGCGTCCTCTCCAAAAACAAAATGTGGAACCAAATCGAAGAACACACACCATGACTGAGAAACACGGACACATTCTAAAGTGCTGAGCTAAATGAAGAAAGAAGGTGTGATATGTTCCTTTCCCCATCAATAACAATGATAAATATTTCATGATAATTTAAAATAAATTCCTAATTATTTGTGGCGTTTTCCTCCATTATCATCATCAACATTATTGTGTGTGTGTGTGTGTGTGTGTGTGTGTGTGTGTGTGTGTGTGTATTTTTTCTCATTTTAAAGCCAGCTGGTAAGGGGTGGGGTTTTCCTCTCCCCCTTCTCTGGATGGAAGGACTCACAGTTATTTGTGAGTTTTCAAAACCACCCAGCAGGAAGTTGGAAGTTTGGTTTCTGTCTCTATCCCCTAGTTTAAAAAAAAAAAAAAAAAAAAAAAAAAAAAAAAAAAAAAAGGAAAATCTATATCCAAGATCCTGCTATGTCAACTTGATCAAAAAAATTTTAAGTTAAATTTTACTTTCAAATCCCTTAGATGATGACATTTATGGGTCTTTCTCATTTTACTTCCATTTTTAAAATACAGACTTGTAGGTGCCCCCCACCCTGCCCAAATCAATCCAAGTGAATTACCATCAATGTGTAATGAAAATCAGAGTGACTTCTGGGTTGGGAAAATTAAGTTGGGAAAATTTCGAGGTGATGGCTTCCTAGTTCTTCAAGTTCAAAAGTACCTGATCAAGTCCTGGACTGCCCGAAATCCTGAATTATACAAACTGCTCTTTCTCAAGGCTTTCAAAACTGAAAGGGCATGAGGCCATAGGAGTCCGGCTATTGGAGAACGTGTACATCCTGCAGAGATGTACAAAAACACAGCTACTTGAGCCAACACTTTGGTGAAAGGCATGGGGCCCTACACTGCACATGTGAACTTCTCATGACCCTCAAGTATATTCATGTGATATATCGTAAATACCATAAGGCAGATTTGTAATTACAGGGAGCAACTGATTTTAAAAGGCCTCTATCAAAATTAATCCTCATAAAAATGTAATAACCTGAACCAGAGAATTCGGGGGTTAGGGCATTTTGAACATTACACTTTAAATTTATAAAGGCTGTGTATCAGTTAGCATTCACAAAGGTTTTATGTTTGTTGTTTTTGGGGTTTTTGTTTTTTTCTAAAAAAAAAAAAAAGCAAAGGAATAGCTACATGTATGGTGAATTCATTATAAAATCCAGATATAAAAAAAACAAGTATGAAACAACCCCATGTTCGGGACTAAAATCAGTTAAGTTCCTCTAACATAATTAACAAGCTGGTCCTGTATTTGTAGGATTAGAATGTTAGGCCACACGGCTCAGTGGGAAGGCCAGGAGGAGCAGCCAATACTTAGATGCCTCTAGGGCCAAGAACTGGGGATGGCTTTTCCCAGTGCAAGGAATCAGCACAGAGCCCAAGGAGAGGAAAGCATCGGCATATTTTGGCGAGACTGAGGTATATCCTGGAACGCAAACAGAATCGTCCAAGGACAATGTGTCAGATTTTTGGTTGAGCTCAAACGGGGTGCTTGTCATGGAATCCATTCACGCAGAAGCCACACATTGTCTGACACAGGCCACCACAACATACTGAAACTATCCCTCCACCTGGCCATTACGATAGGGGAAGATGTATCTTGAACAGAGGTGAATAAATCTGTACAACAATGAAAGGTCAGCTAAGCACACTGGCCATGAGCAATGTCTCGAGAACATTCCAGATATGTGGAACTACAAGAAAACCTAACTCTCTGACTTTGAACTGGTTTCAGCTGATGTGACCACTATTCAGACAAAATTAATGAATATTTTCTTTCCTGGCCTTCCTTCCACAAACCTCTAAAAGATAGTAGCATTAAATCAGGGCAGGTCCTTCAGAAACAAATAAACAGACCCAGATATTCATTCCTTTTGGATCTCTAGATAAATGATAGTGAGAATCCTGAGAAGCAGTTGACATTTTTTGAAGGATTTTTATAGATCTCGCTGAATCTTCAAAAGAGCCTACCTTAGGAAAAAGTAAATTCAAATTTTTAAAAATGTTATTCCTCCTACTAAAAAAAAAAAAATCTGGGGCGCCTGGGTGGCTTAGTCGGTTGAGCATCCAACTTTGTCTCAGGTCATGATGTCACAGCTCGTGAGTTCAAGCTCCACATCAGGCTCTGCACTGACAGCTCGGAGCCTGGAGCCTGTTTCAGATTCTGTGCCTCCCTCTCTCTCTGCCCGAACCCACTGGCATTCTGTCTCTGTCTCTCTGAAAAATAAATAAACATTAAAAAAAAATTTTTTTTTTAAAGAAAAAATGTTAAAAAAAAAAAATCAGTAAGGGCACCTGGATGGCTCAGTCGGTTAAACAGCCAACTTGGGTTCAAGGTCAAGATCTTGTGGTTCGCGAGGTTGAGCCCTGCATCGGGCTCTGTGCTGAGCTCAGAGCCTGGACCCTGCCTCAGATTCTGTGTTTCTGTCTCTCTCTGCCCCTCCCCTGCTCATGCTCTCTTTGTCTCTCAAAAGTAAATTAAAAAAATAATAAAAAAATAAATACATAAATATAATTTAATTTAAAAAAAATAAGCCCCTTGAGAGAACCTCCAAGTTTCTCAGACTTCAAAAGATAGTTTTCTTTATCACGGCCCCAAATTTGTAGGGACAAGAATTTCTGTCCAACAGTGAGCGTTGCTTTCATGAAATCCTTATCTATTCAGATTCACTTCTACAAACCTGTGTAAATCCCTCGTTGTGAACCCCTATCTGAGACTGGCCCAAATAAGTTCAAGGCTGTTGGAAAGGCAGTGCCTGACCAGCTGCAACCAGGCATGGGATGAGAGTAAAGTCACAATGCCATGTGTATTTATCAGGTTCCAATGAATGAGACCCCACAGACACTTCCTGTACAGTGCCATCCTTATTGGTGTAAATGAATGAAGAGACAAACACGTTCGATTCGGATTGCAGTCACCCTGGCACTATTTCTCCCTAGTGAAAAACTGAAATTCTTCAATGGGTAAGTTTTCCTACTCGTAACTTTGAGGAGAGTGATTTTTGAAGCTGTCGGTGAACTACTTCATTCCTCTAAAAAAAAAAAAAAAAAAAAAAAGGAATGCACTTTCTATCGCTTTCTATCATCTGACATGTTACATACTGTATAAATTTTATTCCTCTGATAGAGGGTAACAAAGACTTCACCTTATTCACAGGTGTGTCCTAACCCACAGCAGTCACTCAGTTAGGACTTACTGAATGATTGAATAAATACATTGGATTCCATATTGTGTAGGGGAAAAAAAAAAATCAAAGTTTAAGCCTCTTAAAATATTGACACGCCTTGCAGAATTTACCGTACGGGCAAACTTGAAGAGAAGTCCAATGGGAAGGACTTCTAAACAATGGCAATGCAATCAAGACAAGGCCCAATTCCAACCCCGTATTTCTCTGAATCAGCTACTCCTTTGGTTCGTATATTGCTCCATTCAGCCAATGGCAATTCCGGGAGAGAGGCAATTGATAATAATTATGTTTTCTGCCTTCTCTTGGGTTATGAATTTATCATGATGCGAAAGTTGAGCTACTCTGATGCCACGTTAACAATGATAAACACCATAAAGACAAAAAGAAACTAAATTTAAGCATTTAGATTCTGCAGGGGAGTTTATTAAACGGATTAACTAAGGAAAGGCAAAGCCACGCAATTATGGAAAACAGGTAGCAGCACTCTGGCTGGCTATTTCTGACGGCCACCTGAGAACGGATTTCAAATGCCCTCATTTCTGCAGGTACATTATCTTGTGTTTTATTGTTATTCACAGCTGCAAGTTGATTAATTTGTATTCAGAAATTCTAAGTGGCAAATGTGCAACGCATAGTAATATACATTTTCTTTATGGACACAGTGAAAATGCCTAAGCCACTTCTCGTGTGTAACTCTTGCTCAACCAGTGAGCAAAATGCATAAAAGAGTTTTGCAAAAGGCTTTGAAACAGTTTGATTTGGGAGGAAAGCTGCAGGAGGAACCGCCTCTCCCCTATCCATTCTCTTAAAGAAACAACTAAAAAAGACAACCAAAAACCCAGAGAAAAACAAAACAGAACAAAACAACAACAACAAAATCTACGTCTGAAGGAAAACCAAACAAAGAGAATGCTTGGGTAATGTCAAGCTGCCAGAATCATCAATGTCGTCAGTTCATGTTCTTGTCTCCCTGCTCTCGAAGCGTTTCTAATAAAACTCAGACAAACCAGTGATGAGTCACACCAACAGGCCTGCGTGCACACCACAGTCTGAGCTTAAATAAGAGATAATGATACCTGTTAAATCCATTGCCTAAATGCAATCATGGGAGGTTCTTAAGAATACTGAACTAACTCTCCGTTTTCTGCACTAAGGAGATAAGGAGCGGCACGGATAACCAAAATGGGTGGAAAATATAGAATCACCGGTTTGGGGCCACGTATCAGGATCCATCCCTCATCAGCCCCTGAGCCTAGGCCCCAGGCTGATTTATTTTCCCCATCATGTTTCCCCTGCTTAAAGTGAGTTTACATTCCCTTTCACACCGAACCTTAGAAGTAGATCTGAGACCAAGCTTCCTAGCTGGAGAAAACAAATTTCCCATTTGAAACCTTTGCAAATTATCCACGGCTTTGACAACAGGTACTCAGCACCTGCCAATATTCTCATTGAAAAGTTTCATCAACCACTTAAGGTAACTTAAAATGCCGTAAAAGTGGCGGATTACCAGGCAAGCATATTCATCAATATCATTCAAATGCAATCTGGGATTACTTTTTCATAATTTCCTGTGCTTAAATTCCTAACTGCCATGAACACGGCCCGGTCAAAGAATCTATCTGTATGTGTGCGCCCATACATTATGCCTGTGCTCATTTCCACCCAAGACACCACGGACACAGCTGAACTACCAGACCTAGTCTTCTGTAAATTCATTACAGCAGGTCAGATGTGACTGCAGACGCTCATGCTATTTGTCACTCTGTAATTCAAGTATTTCCCCAAACCTTCCTTGGCAGCATATACTGGATAAATTGGGGTGTATTAGACTGTCAACAAGGAAAGAAGCATCTGAGAAGGTGCTCTCAGGAGAAAGAACAAAAGATCAGCCACTACTGCTCAGGAGGAAGACTGATACTGATGGGGGCACTCTGCTAAGGTTTCACTAATGGGATTCCACATGGCCCACGGGTTTATGGCTTAAATGAACTACAGACACCGAAATGGTCCACTTAATTAACCCAAAAACAAAAAGTATGGCTGGGAATCTGAGACCTACAGCAACTGCAGAAACAGAAATTACTTCTTCCTCAGGCTAATTACTCCAGGTCCTATAAATACACACAAGGTCACAAACAGTCCACACCATTATTTTTAAAAAAACTTTTACAGAAGAAACTAAACTTCTAAAGGGCCAGATATAGGTTAAACCATACAATGGTGACAATTAAAAGTGAAAGTCTCTTCCTGAGTTTAAAAGAACAGGAAGGGGTGGGGGGGGGGAGGTGCCTGGGTGGCTCAATCAGTTAAGTGTCCAACTTCAGCTCAGGTCATGATCTCAAGGTCCGTGGGTTTAAGCCCCACGTCAGGCTCTGTGCTGACAGCTCAGAGTCTGGAGCTTGCTCCGGATTCTGCGTCTCCCTCTCTCTCTGTCCCTCCCCTGCTCGCTCTCTCAAAAATAAACATTAAAAACAAAAATTTTAAAGAACAAGAAAAAAGGGGAGATTATAAATAAAAACTAAACAAACAGGAAAAAATTAACTTGAGTTGAAAAGTAACTTAATTAAGAACCAAGAATTCAAGGTTCCAGTCCTGGCTCTTCCAAAAATATTTATGGAGTTTTTGCTGAGTATTCACACTATGAACCCTGGTTTTATTTCCAAAACAGAGAATTAATATTTGCCCTTATTGGTGTGTTAAATTCAACCAACAGGAACAGTTAAGCAGCCAGATGAGCACATGTTAAAAGGATCCTACAGACAGCACTATACAAATGGGACACGCTGTTATTATTTTATTGAGTTAAATGACAAGCTCCTTAGCACACACCAGCCCTGGCATAATTCAGGATGACAAATAATCTAAGGTATAAGAATAAAAACGAGAAGATACCAGGTGACCAAGGAAAGTGCTATTAGATTTGACTTTCTACATAAACACCACCAAGAACTCAAAACAGTTAAGTTGGGATTAAGGGACCCCTGGAACACACAGTCCCCAGAACCCCCAGGTCTGGTGGAACATTTCCACAACTCCACAGGGAAACAGAGTACTCAGTGGATGATCTGCCAGCTGACAATGACATGTGCAAGGTGAAACCTCAATGGTACATTTCTCAAATAACGCCATTCACCAAAAAGCTCAAATTTTACAAGGCCCGCAAAGATGAAATCCTGTTTCATCTACGAGAATGGGATTCCTATTCATGCAACAAATGTTGACTGAAAGGGGGGACATGGCTATGCATATGGAGTCTCCTCCTCACAGATGCCTCTTCCCCATGCAAGGAATACAAAGTTGCAGTGCCAACAGAACACCTTGGACTTCACGATGACCCTCGTGTGTCGTGTCACCAGCCCTCACTCTCCACGCAAAGGCTGGAAGTGACAGGCCCCTGGAGCGGGAAGAAGCATCAAGGCATCTGTGATGTCCTCCAGCTCCCTAGAATGGGGTCCCCTCCCAACCCACCCTCCCCAAGGCCCTAGGTGATTACCATAACTCTACTGGCCAGAGAGGTGTTCCAGAGGCCATGCTGGTATGGTGTCCTGGTGACATCTTGTGGTGAAATAGAATATAAATCAGCCTAAAATTCTACCCATGGCTGCATTTGGGTTAACTAGAACCTGATTTCACCTTTCTTTGTTTGTTGGTTTGTTTTTCCTACCTGAGTAACTTCTGACTTTACCCCTCCTTCTCTGAAGAGAAGCATCTTCTAAGCCCATAGACAAGAGGCATATACTGGGGTCTAGGAGATACACAATTTTAATCACAAATCAAAGAAAACACTTCCCAGGAGTGATTATATATACACGAGACAGCAGCAACTTTCATGAGAGGGATGATAGGTATTTTCAAAAGGATAAAGATTCTACCTTCCATTGGTCACCAACTATCCCAATGGATGAACAAATGAAAAGGTGACAGGACGGAACTATAGCATATTGGTTAAAGTGGCCAGGTAACATGGGTCTAGCTCCCCTGACTTCAAGAAAGCCTGAGTTATGATGATAAAACTCCCTCAAATGTGTATGAAAAGTATGTTAATGTTAAAATATATAATCCACAAAAAGTAAACTTGGGGTGTTTACCTATGTGGGGTTAAAAATGAATCATGAGGAAGAAGAAGATTCCACAAATAAAATGATATTGTAGTAATGTTAAGAGCCCACATGGTCTGACTGCAAACATAGATGAAAGATTACACAGCCCTGAGGACACTAACAAGAAGGCAGGCCATTTGCATCGTGAACTAAAGAAGTACAAAGGAAGGGTGTGCAAATGCTAATATAAATACCTCCTGGTGTCCAAAGCAATTTCTTTTTAAACATTTAAGAAGGCAAGAGGTGCACATAATGGAAGTGATATGAATCTGTCTGTATGAAATCCTTATGTCCGGGAACAGCTCTTAACTGATTGGCCTGGTCACTGGAAATGCATTTCCTGCATATGACACACAGAACGTGTACCTTTGATAAGTGTGCCCATCAGCAAGAACCACAACACAGTCATGTCTGGCCTTTATTACCTATTCGGTGTGACAATAAATGAGACACATCTGTTACCTCGTGTCATCTCTAAGAGGGGCAGCAGCACAGCAGTGAGCAGTGTAGCTCAGGCTACACAAGAAAATGGCACGGGACACCAAATAACATTTTAAAGCATTTTCTTTCTAGTATTTTCTAGGCAATGCCAAGGAAAATCATTATTAAGGCTTCTCTGGCATAATATGCATCCCTGAGAAAGCAGAGGTCTGGAGACTCGAAACATTAGGGACCTTTCTCTTGGATGCCTGGGAAGTGGCAGGCTTGGTGACTTTTGCAAACCAAATTAAACCTAAACTCAAGTTCCAGGGGAGGGCGGAATTAGAGCATTTCACCCATGGAGGTCTTGTCTGAGCTCCTAAGAATATCCATCGCCCACCATTCATTGCACTAATGCTGAGGTTACCCGGAAGAAGAAGAGATAACTGAGCATTACATGCCTTCCTTCTCAAAGGGAGCCAAAATGCCAAGGTTATGGTTTTTTGGTTTTGTTTTTTAGATGCAGAAATAACAGTAAAAGGAGTGGCAGCTCCAGAACTCTTTTTTTTTTTAAAGTCTTGGGTGGGGAAAAAGACAAATATATATTTCAATGTAATATGAAAGGGAGTCGAATTATAAAAATGGAAAATAGCATTTGCTCAAAGGGATGGGCTGGTTGGAAGCTGAAAAGCAAAATATACCCAAAAGGTAGGATTCCAGGATTTTTATATATTACTCTAATATTTTATGAATTAACATGAAATAATATTGAAGTATATTCACTGAAAATACTAAGTATATCCATTGAAGTATAGTTTTCATAATCAGCCCAGGTGTACTTACTGGGGAAGGAATAAATTATTCCAATAACTGGTGTTGGAACAACTGACTAATCATCTGGGGAAAAGAAAATAGATACCCCATTTCTCTTGGCAAATTAAAAAAAAAAGGTTCCCAATGAATTCAATGATTTCAAGGTTAAATATAGGAGCGTTTGGCTAGTAAGGCACGGTGAATAGAATGTTACAGTGGAGAAGGATTTTTAAAACATAACGATGAAAAGCAGAGACAAGAGACACTAGGCTGACGAATTTGGCTACACTAAAATGAAGCATAGGGGCGCATGGGTGGCTCAGTCTGTTAAGCATCCTGGTTTTGGCTCAGGTCATGATCTCACGGCTCTCAGTTTGAGTCAGGGTCCATATGTCAGGGCAGACATTCTCTCTCTCTCTCTCTCTTTCCCCTCCCCCATTCATGCTCTGCCTGAAAACAAAAATAAAACCTTAAAAATTAAATTAAGCATAAAATTATAAGACAAAAAAAAGGAGAGATCATGAGGAAATACTTATGATAAACATAACAAAGGGCTACTATCCCAAACTGAACACATAAAAAGTTGTTTCATAAACATAAAGGCACAGTGATAGAAATCAATGGACATGAAGAGACTATTTCCAAAGAGACAGTGTTGATAAGTACATATAAGACAAAACAAAAAAAGGTTTAGCTTCACTAATTCAAAGAAATACATAGTGAAAGTAGCCAAGATTCAACTTGGCTTTGGAAAACTATACGAAATGAAAATACAAGCAAGTAACCTCTCAATCTTTCAAGAAGACAATTTAGCAATTTACCTCAAAGCCCACCCCCTCTCTCAGAACCAGCTCTTGGTTGCACACTTGGCAATCAGTGATTGGTGTGTGCTACAAAGACATTCGTCGCGACTGCATTTTCAATCGAGAAATTGTACATAACCTGTATGTCCAACAACAGGGGATTGGTTAAGTAAATTACAGTCCACCTATACATTAAGGCACTGGGCAGCTATTACAAATGCTGCTGCTGCTGATTTAATAGCATGGAAACCGTGTTAATTGGAAAGGAGCAGTTTCCAGGACAATTCTCTTTTCTTTCTTTGACCTGACTGCATCTTTAAAATTTCACACGCAATATGTTTGTGTATCAGAAACTACACATGCGAAATAATCACCAAAAAAATAATAACAATTTGTTCCACTTAATAGAGAAGAAGAAGAACAACAACAACAACAACAAAAACAAAAACAGATGCAGCCTCTGGTCCCTTCCTTTTCACTGACAGACTATGGGAGCTTCAGCCGTCACTTAATCTGTTTGGGCCTCAGTTTCCACATCTGTAAAACAGGAATAAGGACGCCTTCCGTATCTTAGACATACAGAGAAGGCTGACAACACAACTGTGTGAATATACTCTCTCTGCATACCCACAAGTCTATTTTGTTGTGGTGCTGTTTTGGAAACCGTTGTCATACTGAGCATGTGAAAAAATGTTGCTGAGTTCTATTTGACAAATGTGTCCACTTGGTTGGGCTGAAATGCCTTTCGCCATATCTTTGCAAGTGAACTCAAACACCCTCTCCTTCTGGAAGCCCAGTCCAACTGCAGGGATGGTTCCCTCCTTCTGTTGCCCAAGACACCTGGTCTAACCACTCCCGTGTTTTCCGTGGCATTGTTTTGTGGTCTGCCCCCTCACCATCTGCCAGAGGGCTTCCTTCATACCTCCCCCACTCTGCCCGCCCTACCTCCCATAGGTGTCAGCACCCCTCACCTTGGTCACATGGGTCTCCTGGGGCCCAGCCAAGCTTGAGAAGTAGAAAAAGGCATGTTCCACACAACTGCAGGGTTTCTCAGCCTCGGCCCCACTGGCTTTTGGGGGCTGGACAATACTTCACGGGGGCCTGTCCCATGCCTTGTAGGCGTTAAGCAGCATTCCTGGCCTGAACTCACCAGATGCCAATAGCAACTCATTCCCCCCTGAGATGTGACAACCAGAACATGTCCAGACGCTGCCAGATGCCCCGGACAGGGAAGAGGGCAGATTGCACACAGTGAGCATGGCACTATTTTCCTTTTGCTAATGGGCATGGCCTCTGAGCAGCAGACACGCAGATCAAGTAAATGACCATCTTGAGCTCAGTGCCCTGGCAAGAGAGTCCGTGGCCGTGCCTCAACCCAAGTCGCATGAGCCTGAACGACGTGTGACAGGGAGGGCACCGCTCTCCTCCCTCCTCAGGCTCCTTCTCAGCCTGGAGCAAAAGGAAGGGGGTGGCCCCCTGAACCCACGGCCGATTTGCGTCTCCTCTGAGAGCGTGTTCTGGAACCGCTTCGGAGAGAGCATGAAGATCTTTTGTGAGATTACTTATCTCAAGCGTGTGTCACTTTTTCAGCACCATAAAACTGAAATACTTGAAATAGATGTCACTACATTTGTCATGAACTGACATGGCCAATTAATATTACAAATTCACCATGGAGAAACGCTTCCAGCTCCCAAGGTATAAACTGCTGAACATCACAATTTCATCTTGTAACAATGGGCCAACCTCGCCAGGGCTATAAATACGACCAAGTTGATTAAATGTTTTGTAAAAAGTGCTGCTCCCTGGGAGTCGCTTTCCAGGGCTGACACTTGCACCGTGTGCCTAAAGTTAACAGGTGTCACCCATGTCTTGGCTGAGAAAAATATTTTTTTTCCCTTTCTTTCTTCAGGAAAAAGTTGACTGCTGCATACCGTGTCGTTTTTCTCCCCACAGCTAGCAAATGGCACACTCATTATGGGACATGAAAGGTTCCGGGCACAGGTCGTCCCACATTACGTTGCCATTTAGCTGGGTGGCCTTCTTTTCTCTTCTTTCTCTTCTCTTTTTTCTTTTCTTTCCTTTTCTTCTCTTTACTAGTCTTCCTCTGGTCCTTCTTTCCTTTCTTTCCTCCTTCCGTCCTTTTCTTTCGTTCTTATTTAATGAAGTGGTACCACAGCCAGACTCTTGCTTCTAACGAGGCACAGCTGGGCCTTTGGCCCTGAGACACACATGCTGGAAATGAACTTGGAAAACAGCAAGTGGCCTCCCTTTAACTTCTCGTGAGCCAGCGTCACCCCACTTTGCCCCCTGGGAGTCGGCCAGCTTCTTTTCTGGTGGCCATCTTGGCGGTCAGGCAGAAAAACGCCACTGCTCACAGTTCACATGGTGATTTCTGGTGCTTTTCAAACAGGCTCCATCTACCACCTCCAAGGGAAGGCATTTGACATGAATTCCACAGGGTGTTTTAGGGGCTGAGAGGCCTTGACTTTCCTTTCTCAGAGCAAGTTTTAAGTTCGTGCACTGTGACTTAGTTCTCCATATTGTTGGTTTTCAAGACAGGGAGAGCATTAGGGGAAGAGATTATGTATTAAGGAAAATGAGTAGTGGCCAATAAATTACCCAGACTGAATACACAAAGTTGACTCTGGAAATAAGGTTTTGGAGGAAGGTGAGACCTATTTGCATGAGTGTATGAAATCAGAGAGAAATGTGTCAAAAATAAATGACAAATCTTCCCAACACAGGATTGCACATGAATGGATGGTAATAATCACGCATCAGTCAAACTCAGCGTGTGTGTTACATCTTGCATTTCATCAAACAGAGCTAGCTCTTGGGTCATTAATTAGCAACCTCGGTTCTAGATACCAGAATCGGAGAAAGGCTATACAGCACACTGGTCCTGCCTCCCCACAGTGATTCATTTCCTTATCTACTTCTCTTTTGCTTCCCTCATTTTGCTAACAATGCCTTCTTGAAGAAAACGAAAACCTTTCTTTTCAAAGGAAAACTCATGAGTCCTTGCTCACAAAGCTCACCATTAATGGAAACAGGGATCACTTCTTCAAAGTGCACTTAATTAAAGTAATTTACTAACTCCTTTACATCTAATACACACACACGTGTGCACACGCAAAGTCTTACAAGTTTTATGTATTTATACTGTACTTTTTTCCTTATTCTTCTTCTCTAAAACAGACTCTTTCTGTTTTAGAAAGCTGAACCACTCCCTACAAAGAACAGTTTACTCCAATACAAATTATAGAAAATATAAAAACCCCAGTAAACCCTTTAATCTCTAACTTTCCAAGCAGGTGAATTAATACAGAGGACACTCGAGATTTATTTTCTTTAAGCTCCGACAGTAAAGAGTGTTTCAAAGTCATTCTCAAAGCCCTGGAGATTTTTAAAATCCAAATGAACCAAGCTTAACTTTGTGGTGTGATATATAATAAAACCTACTGCAGGATTCACCTACTTAAAGATACACAGTACACTTGGAAGACAGAAAAAGAAATAGGTGCTAAACATGTACGGATCTAATGGTTGAAATTTTTGATTAAAGGTTTCTTGCTTCAAGTAATAAATGCAAGCTTCTTGCTGGTTAGTTTGCACCCTGATTTTTCCAAAAAGAAATTATTGGAGGGCCGCCTGGGGTGGCTCACTCGGCTAAGCGTCCAACCCTTGATTTCAGCTCGGGTCATGAGCTCACAGTTCGTGGGTTCGAGAGCAGAGTCTGCATGGAATTCTCTCTTGCCCTCTCTCTCTCTCCCTCTCTATCTGCTCTCCATCTGTCTCTCAAAACTTTAAAAAGAAAAAAAAAAGAAATTATTGGAGCAAAGGCCATGTGAAGGGAAGAAATTGCGAGCATGTCTCCCTCCAAGAACAAAGTCCTTATCCTGTGACCATAGGTACCTCGTCATCACATCCTAGCGCAAAATTGCTCACAGGGTCCTTTTACTCTTCTTGGTCTGAGTCACACCATCTGCTTTTCGTGTCAATCAAAGTGTAAATGGTTTTCTTATCCTTAACTTCCTTGTCTTACATAAGAAAACATTAAGCACATTTCAAATAAAAATCTACAATTACCAATAGCTGTGTTAAAAAGTACCCAAGGTGAGACAGCTGAGTGGAAGGAAGGAAGGAAGGAAGGAAGGAAGGAAGGAAGGAAGGAAGGAAGGAAGGAAGGAAGGAAGGAAAAGAAAGAAAAAGAAACAGATGATAAAATGGAGGAGAGAGCGGGGCGCCTGGGTGGCGCAGTCGGTTAAGCGTCCGACTTCAGCCAGGTCACGATCTCGCGGTCCGTGGGTTCGAGCCCCGCGTCCGGCTCTGGGCTGATGGCTCAGAGCCTGGAGCCTGTTTCCGATTCTGTGTCTCTCTCTCTCTCTCTGCCCCTCCCCCGTTCATGCTCTGTCTCTCTCTCAAAAATAAATAAATAAATAAATAAAAATGGAGGAGAGAGCTTTGATTTTCTCTTTAAAATCTCAAAATACCACTGGAGACTGTGGAGGAAACAAAAGAACAGTCAGAGGCTTTGGGGGATTACTTAGAAAAAATCATTTCAGTCATACAGTGAGGACCGAAAGGAACACGTGTTGGATAACTGTTCTTCACTTTAGTAATTACCCAAGCTGAATAAACAACGCCATCTTAGGAACTAAAGGTGCGGAGGAAGGTGAGAACGCTATGCCTGCGCGTATGCAATCAGGACGACTCGAGTTGATGCTGTTATTTTGCCTACATGGAAGCATCAGTGATATAACCACAGCCTTTGAATCACAGAAAATTCACCCATATCACATATGAGGCCCAAGAAACGGAACCCCAAACTCAAGAAAACATCAAACAGAATTCCAACACATTCTAGACACCAAGTGGATAAAGAATTTGAGTGAGCGCCCTGGATTACAAACATTAGCAATCACCGGGCGTTACCTTAGAACGATAACCCACTGCAAATTAATTCTGAATTTATCAAAACGCAATTTATGAAGTAATTATGCTGACGATGACTCCTGAGACGTTTTAAAAAATATATTACTGTGTGAATGGGGTGACTGGGTGGCTCAGTCAGTGAAGTGTCCAACTTGGGCCCAGGTCATGATCTCCGGGTTCGTGAGTTCAAGCCCCGCGTCGGGCTCTGTGCTAACAGCTCAGGGCCTGGAACCTGCTCCGGATTCTGTGTCTCCCTGTCTCTCTGTCCCTCCCCTGCTCGCTCACTCGCGCTCTCTCTCAGTCTCTCTCTCTCTAAGATTAAACATTAAAAAAATTTTTTAATATTTATTACCGCTTTATTGATATACTTCATATGCAATATAATTCATCCATTTAAAAGGTACAGCTCTGTGGGTTTTAGCGTATTCATAGTGCTGTGCAGCCACTGCCACAGTTGAGAGAAGAGAAAGGAAGGGGAGGGCAGGGCAGGGGAAGGGAGAGAAAGAAGGAAAAGAGGAGCCAGAGATGTGGAGGCGCATCATCTACGGCGCGTTCTTGCGCCTCTGACATCGTAGGATTTCCCACCGACTCCCAAGGTGACAGAGCTCCGTCTGCCTGGTTGCCATATACAGTCTCTTGCCAAGTAAAGAAAGCAAAAGAGAAAGCAAGAGAAAACTGTTCGCTCGCAAAACTGAGGCTCACCGAGTTAAGAAATTAAGTTGTACAGATCAGAAATGTAATCATAGGAGACAAGCTCTGAGAATTTTTCAATCACTGTGGGGATGCGTCAATTTAAAGTCATGTTACATTAAAGAGAAAACCGTCTCAGAGAGTCCCCCCGTGTCACTTTAGATTAGATTTGTTGTTGTTATCGGGCTGTGCATTTGGTCGGCTTTATTTTACATTTTAAAGATATTGCTTAATGCCCGTAAATAAGAAAACACATAACCTATGACTTGTTCTCGGTTGCCCGGAGACTAGCAGGCACCACAAAATTAACATGAAGAGTGAAACATGCAGCGCTCATCTGGATTCGTATTAACATATTAACTAACTTCCATGCAGCAATCAAACATAGGGCAACTTCAAATCCAGCAACTTCTTTTTTTTTTTTTTAACTCTGCTCCACTTAATTTAAAAGTTACACAAAAATCAATTTGTGGTCTGTCTCCCTTCACCTATTCGACCATGGAGGAGGGAGGCGGAAAATTCCATCCAGTTTGTCTCAATGTCTCCTCAAGTGAGACTTCCTTCATCTCACCGAGATCTTGTTAAATTGCATGCGAGCTTCGTCCTGGGCTCTGAGGATTTCTAAACATCAAGTTGCATAAAAGTGACACTTCACCAATTTAAGTGATAAGTTTTCAAATTGTGAAGCGTCTAATTGTAACAATAAATTCACCTGGCTTTCCTCTCTGGCCAGACATCTGTATCTTTAACAAACAAAAGTGGCAGTTTAAAAACAATTAGACTCAAAAACTCTAATGAATAAAAATCACTGTCTCTATCGATAGCACATAAACTCGGATGCACTTATACACGGCATGGCACATAGGCTAAGGAAGTTCTGAGCCAGGAAGGGCCCTCCCCGTGAAGTAACGCCTCTAGACATCAAAAATGTAGAGAAAACATTAAAACCTCACTGTGACGGTCATAAATGTACCAACTTTATCATTACATTTTGTTTTCCTTGGAGGATGGAGAGTAGGTCTTCATATTGTTTGACCACAGAATTCGAGACAAGATTGTTTCCTACCCCATACAGTCCAATCACACACCCACCGACAAGCCACCTCTGAACGGCAAGGGCACTGAGGAAAGTGAAGACAACGGGGGGCAGAGCCCACCCAAAATCGAGACGGTTGGATGGGAGTGGGCCTCTGCTTTCCAGGGAAGAGTAGGCTGCTGCTGAAATCCAAGAAACTGGCCTACGAGTTTCCAAACTGGCTCTGCGTTGCCAAGGACGTGCAATCTGGAAGGATCTTTGGGGGTCATTTGACTGCACTCTCTCTCCAGCTTAGATGCTGACTTCGGAACCTGACCTCTGCAGAAGGTGAGTCTCCACGGCCTCCACAGCGTACAGAATTATTTATCCCTGTACCCCTATATATTAAACGCCCTTGCCCGGTAGGTGAAATAACTTTGCCAAGTGAATGGATGAATCTTCTGGTGAACGTTACAAACAGGTGACACCTGGCACATAGTAACTTTCAATAAGACATTTCTCTTCTGAGCCTTTAGTAAGCTTTTTGGTGCCTATTGAGGTCAGAAGCTCAGAGCCTGGTGGAATAGTCTGGTTCAGGCTCTGATCTCATCAGGGGGCTTGTGCTGGTCACAGTGTGGATTTACAAACAGCAGTGTTCTATCTTTGCTAGTACATTAGCCCATGCAATTATTTGGGACAACCCTTGGCTTTCCACTGCTCACACGAAGGCTACTTCCTCCTTGCCTGTATGGTCTTCTTATATGTTCAGCCTTTTTGTTCCCACCATCGTTGTGTCTACAGTTCTACCAACCAGAAAGCAGGATCAACCAATTACCCTCACTTTGGGGTCTATCTAAACCACTCCATACATCCTGAAAGGCAGGGCAGGAAGTTAGAAAGAAACAGGAAGGGAGTGCTGGATTCTCTTACTGTGTACGTAGGGCCACGCGCTAACACTGTGTAGGAGACAGAACGATGCCCCTCCCTTTCTCAAAGCTGTCCAGGTCCCAGGCCCCGGAACCTGTGAACAACACATTGGGTTACGTGGCAAAGAGGAAATCGGGCTGCAGGTGAAAGAAGACTGCCAAGCAGCCGAACTTAAAACAGCGTGCCCTGGGTTATCCACGTGGTCCCAAGGTAATGACAAGTGTCCTCAAAGGTACAAGACAAGTGTCCTCAGAGGAGGCGGGAGAAGACAATCAGAGGAAGACCTGCTGCAAAAGAAAAGCTCAGAGAGATGCAGAGTTGCTGGCTGTGAGGACGGGGCCGTGGCCAAGGAGTGTGGCGGCCACAAAGACAGGGAGGCAGGGAACAAGACGCCCCTTGGACCTCCAGGAAGGAACACTGACACCTGCATCAGCCTTCTTTCCTACGGAACTGTGCCACAACAAGCCCATGTTGTTTGGCCACTACAACACGGGGGCCACTACATTTGGGACAGTGGCAACAGGTACCTAACACACCTGGATACTGCGGGCATCCATTCACTCTCTTCAGTCCGCCCCCCGGCTGGCTGATTTGCAAATGGCCCAGCAAAGTGTTGATCTGCTTTAAAATAATTAAGCCAGACTTTAGGGGGCCACAGAGACAAAAAATAAATTTTATATTTGTTACAAACATTACTTTTATCGTTGTTTCCTGATGATTTCTGCCTTTTGGCTGTTCGGATTCAACTGACCAGAAGCGGAAATTTACTGGGATGGAAGGGCCCATGTGGGTCACCTGCCAAAAACAGGCAGTGTGCCTCCTGGATGAGGGCAATGGCCAGCGACATGCTCCTGTCTCTGTGGTGCCTCTAACTAGCTGTCTTGTCTGGAGCCAGTTAACCTGAGTCCCAGTTTGCTCTGTTGTAAAATGAAAATAGTAACAGTCCCAACATCTAAAGGACCATCATTAGGGTTTTAAATAGGACACTACGCATACCTTGCTCAACGCAGCACCTGACACACAGTGTTTGAAATGAGGAAGAAACCGAACCGTGGGACCTGAGTGATTTGCCAAAGAGCAGGGCTATGTGGCAAAGACAGAAACACAATGCGGTCTCCCTTCCCCGGCTCGTGATCTTCCCCTACAATACCCTGCATCTAATACCGAACCTTTCATTGACTCAAGCTGATGGATTTTACTCCCACGTTGGCTTAAATAGCAAGGACAATCCACTTAAGTGAACCCCGCTCTCATCCAGGTCTAATGCCGTTTGCATATAATTAAGTACCAAACACCGTCACACCAATGGAACTAAAATACACGAAGCCAAGGCCCGGGGTTCCGGTCTAGCTCCGAACGTTTAAACTGAACAGAAATGGGTATTTATCCATGGACTGTTGACATTCAACCTGTTTTTCACAGAGACAAAGCAACTCATTAACAAAGACATAAAATGAAACTATGAAAGCAACTAGGGGTCAACCTGCAGAGAGAGCAGCGAGGTATCAGGGTTACACGGGAATCAAGACGTAGCCTCGCACCCCAGCAGGGACTTGAGACACTAACGTTAGGGAAGGAAAGATCTGGCAGTATGGCCACCTGGCACGATTGGCAGACACACCATTACTCAAAGGAAGGTGCCCTCCCAGGGGGCGGAGGACCAGAAAGGCTGGAGGGCGGGTCAGCCTTGGACAGAGGGGATACGCTCAAGGCAGCAATGCTGAGGGCCAGCCCTGTGCTTGGTGACGTATACAGCTGGTCATCCAACCCTCGCACAAACCCTAACTGGAGCGAACGGTTGGAAACCACGTTTTACAGGGGAGAAAAGGGGAGTTCAGAGGGCTTCGGCACTTGCTCAGAGGTCACACAGACAGGAACCGGAGGGACTCACACTTGGACCCTTCAGTCTGACCTGGAAAGTACTGATACTTCCGGGAAGAGGGACAGCAGTGACCGTGCGGGATGGGCCTGCGGCGGGGACCCGGATCCTGAGGCCTGAGGGCCCGGGAGGTCATTGTGAGATGTGGGACCAACATGGCACTGGCCATGAGCCCAGCAGTACAGTCAGAGCACAGGCAGCCGGGAGACAAGGTGCTGGTGCCCCAGAACTTAGGCGGGACCTCCTTCCAGTGGAAGGAGAGCCGAGGCAGCCCTACCGGGAGGCGCACAGCAGAGCGTGACACGTTGATCAGCTCCTGCTGTGTGGCGGGGCCGTCCCCTCACACCCCGGACAGGTCTCAGACAGCCTCCTGAAACCGCCCTGGGGGCCCCAGAGGCCCTGAGGTCTCCGGAGCTTGTCACTCAGGCACCGAATACACTTAGTCTAATTGGATATTATTCCTTCTTTATGAAGCCAAGCAGGTTGTTACCCAGTTCCCTGGGTAAGACACTTGCAGCTTCATTTTGCAATTACATCTCCCTGGTATTTGTCATGGCACAGAAGTGAAATCTCTGTGTCGCCGGTCCCCGATGTCAGCTTTTCCTTCTGTTTAAAACATAGGTGCTCTGCCAGGTCTTTTAAATCTGTAAGCGCTTTTCCACCCTCTACAAAAAAAAAAAAAAAAAAATCCTGCAACATCTGACCAATTATTTTCCAACCCACATTAAAAATAGATGCCATTTCCACTGCCACTGTGGCAGTTAATAAAACTGCTCACAGCTGCCCTGGTTCTTCACTTCTTTGGGGTACACAGTAGGCTTGCACTTCCCTGTCCATCCAAAGTTGGACATGGCTGTGGACTTGTTTTGGCTAATGATCTGTGCAGGGGGCTGGGAGGGGGGTTTGGAGGGGTGGGGGCGGGAGATGCAAGTAATACTCCTGGGCAGAAACTTTCAAGGGCAGGCACTGATCTGCCGTGTCCCCTTTTCTGTACTGCAAACGACAGAGTCATGGGTAGGAGATGGGGCTGAGGTCAGTGACTTTAATGAGCAGAACTCCACCCACCCTTCCTTCCCTTTTCTTGTGAGTGGGAAATAAACTCACTGCCTTTACAGAGTCACAGAGATCTGGGGATGTTTGTTACTGCATCACAACCTAATGCATCCTTACTGGTACAAGCCATTATAACCAGTTCAAGTCCGGTCTTTATGTTCTACCTCCTTGTCACAAAGTTTTAGCTTCCCTTTCGCCTCCCAGCAGTATGGCACGACTCATGAGCTATCAAGGGTGGGCTGGGCAGGCCGCCCAGGTTGTGATGTTCATCCCAAGCCCCGCATCCTTTTTGGCTCCTCCCTCTCTAGGCAGCACACCCTTCCCCTTGGACCTAACCTGGATTCACAGAGCAAGATAACAGACCTTGCTTTTCTCCCCACTCTGTCTTGAAAAGGTTACAGGTGGAGTCACCCACATTTCAGTTCCAAAACACAAATCCTGGCACAACCAGGCTATTAGTCCTTCCAAGGTTTTCTAGAACCCAACATGAGCCACACATGTGGTCAAAGAAAGGGTCGCTCATCCCGGATCCCCTGGCAAAACGCCATGACTCCCGGGGCCCGAGTCCTCTCGGAACGCCTCAGCAATCGTTTCCCTTGAGGGTGTCCCGCCAACCTAGAATGATCAACCTCCACCCTCAGAGAAGCATCTTCTGTTCCTGCTCCATCTAGGGAGACTTCTTCATTCTGCAGCAACAGCTGGTGGCCTAAGAAGCAGACAGCCGAATGTCCTCAGCCACACTGTTGCTCAGGCCAGACACTGCTCTCTGGAACGAGGTGGGTTTCCCTGCTGGGTGCCTGACTGGGAAGGGCAGTTCACAGCCCTGGGTCCCAAGCAGGATGCTTACCTGCTAGCTGCTCTCACATACCCTTTCCAAATCCCCCAAAATAAGGGAATATGATCAAATAAAATAGAGTGACCACGATCACAGGCTAGACACCTAATACGCATTATCTCTAACGTCCACAGCAAACTAAAGCTCAGAGGGGTTACACGGCAGAGCCTGGATTTGAAACAGGTTCCTCCACCCACTCCACCAAACTTCCATCCCTCATGCCTTTTAATTAATTAATTGGGGGGGGGGTGGTCATTTTGGGGGCATTATTCTTCATTCCAGGAAGATCCTCGTCAATCATACCCATACTGAAACGCCTTGCTCCGGTTTCCCAATCAGCTGTTCCGTGTTACCCACACTCACCTTGAACCCCTCCTTCTGGAACCTCTTTTCCACACACGTGGCTCAAATAACACACGTGTTTCTCACGGTTCTGGAGGTTGGAGTCCAAGGTCAAGGTGATTCATTCCTGGGGAGAACTCTCTTCTAAGCTTGCAGACAACTACTGCACTGTGTGCTCGCATGCCTTTCTTCGGTGCATGCCCGCAGACAGAGACCTCTCTCTTCCTCTGCCTCCAAGGGCACTATTCACATCACGAGGGACTCCCTCTCATGACCTTGTCTAACCGTAATCACCTCCCAAAGCCCCCGCCCCTCCACCTCCCGGTATCATCACTCTGGACATCAGGCTTCAGCATATGTATGAATCCAGAGGGGACACAAACACTCGGCCCATCATAGTCGGGAACAGAACTGATGCGTTAACTGTAGGCGCACAGTGTAGCTGCCTATTTTTGTCTAATTTTCCAAGGTGCCACTCTTTGTGCCTCCTAAAGTAGCCCCTGACAACGCACCAGCAGCGGCAGCAGTGACTGCCAACCTCCACGGGAGCTTCCAGATGCAGGTACTTTATTAAGCAGTTCACACATGGGATCTCCTGTCGGCAGGGCTCTCTCCTGCACTCCATGCATGTCCCTCTCTGCCCAAATGTCACCTCACCAATGAAGCCTTCCCCAAAAACCCTAACAAAATAATGCTCGGTACACAGGAGGCCCACAATACAGGTTTGATGAGCGAATGAAAGACTGAAGGAGTGAATGCGTCGAAAACGCCCTTCAAAGCCATGTCTCTGGACTCTTTCTGATGAGTGAGCCCTACGCAATGGCCACGAGAAGACCCAGCTGGCTCCATCATCACCTTCCTGGGAAGTAATGCCCACCCCAGACTCACAGGAGCTGAGCAGCACTAGGACGGAGCCCGGGGTGACCCATCCTGTGCCACAGAGCTGGGCCAGGGCCAGAATCAGAACCAAGAATAAATGGCCTGTAGCTCTCTAGCCTCTCAGTAGGAATATCTGAAGTATCTTTAATCAAACTTTAGAGGCTCAAATTGCCCACAATTCTAGAAATGCCTCCAGTTACTATGGATTTATCAGTGAAGAGAATGAAATAAAGAAAATTTGTTCCATAGTTAAAGCCAAGGCCACTTTATCCCAGATGTACTTAAATCACTTAGCTCTTAACAGAATCTTTAACTATAAATATACTAAATTTGGTAGTAGGATAGATTAACTACAAAAGGAAATTAACACTGCCTCAGAGAATGGAGATAACATATTAAGCCACTGAGAGGCCACTTTTGAGAATTATAACTGGGTAGACCTAACATTTTTAAATGGATATTAGAGATGATGAAATACTATGTGGCCACCCTCCGAAATGCAATTGAATTTACATTGATTAAGAAAGAGGGAGAAAATCCAGTCTCATAGAAGGCCTTTAAACAAGCCCCCGAACGATTCCTTTGGGAAATAGGTTTTGGTGACTCAGTGGCGTGTCATGAGTCGTCCGGCAAGAAGCTGCAGCACTGAGGGCCGTTATGACCGCACGCGAGCAGGATTTCCTCCGTGGAAACGTTGACACTTGCCTTCCGAAGAGACGGGTGGGGGGGGGGGTGCGAAAGCCGAAGTTGGTGGGGCTTTGTCCTTAGCCCTGTTTGCATTCTCCAAAGCCAACGGCCGGTCTCGTGATGCAGTACATCACAAATCCTCAGCGGTATCGACTGCTTGAAGCGGATGCTTCCCCGTTAAATACAGCGCAGCTCAATTAACGGCTCTTTCAATATACAATTTAATTTTTCTTTCATCTTGATCCACAGCCTGGCTCAACATGAGAAATGCTAGAATAGATGGACTTTGAATATTGAAGCAAGTCTTTATAAATAAACCTATCACACGTGTAATGATTTCTGTCATAACATGACAGAATAGATGAAGCCCCCATCTAGTGCTTCTACTCACACGTCATTTTTCCAATATCACCAGAACCTACCTTTTTTTTTTTTTTTTCGGCTTTTCCCTGATACTTTTTTCCAGTTATCCCTGAATGGCATTCTGCTGTTTGAGAAAAGTTTATCCTTCTTTTTTTTTTTTTCCTTCCCTGTGTGACAATTCTTCAGAAAGAACAAAGAAAATTTACTATTCTGTTACTTACATGTAAGATAAGGAATGTAACTTATAAATGAATTATGAAGGTCTTACCCTTGGAAAGACATACATATTTCATCATAAGTGTGATCCGTAACACTTATTCCACATACAGTATTTATATTTACACACGATTATTCAAGGTGTCTTTTAATCTCACCGAGCCCATACTTTCATAAGCAAATCAAACATTCTCCTTTAACCTGTAAGGCACGAAACAGAATGTACAAAAGGGGCTCCCAATTGACCCTGCAACACATACTCTCTCCCTGGATGGAAGGTATTCTGTTTACAAAGAATGCTGTGATTCCGGTGATTTCTCAAAGGTACACGACGCAGTGTTCAAACGGCTCCACGGGCTTGCTGTTGGTCAAAGAGGTAGCTGTTTCACTGTGGACCAGAGACAGTTTCTTCTGTTTAAACATGTTCACAAAAACAGACGGGACAACACTGAATGCCTTGGATGGGAGCCAAGCAGCGCTGACTTGGATGTCTCAGTCTTTTGGGGCTGGTTGAGGAAAGAACAGGGCCTTCCCTCGGTAAGTGAAGGAAGTATCAGGGGAGGCCGGCTGAAACCCCTGATCAAACCATTCTGGTTGGTCTCTTTGAGGCTACGGGAGAAGGTTCATTGCCAAGCCGGGTAACATCATAGTCACGTCACAGTGACAAATGACTTATTTTAAATTTACTGGTTTTATCCTGGTGTATCTGATTTTCATGGTATAATTTAGAACCTACTTAAAAAATTCAAAATACATTTCAGATTTTTCAACTCATTCACTGCTTGTGTAGCAAGAAATAGAAATTACACACAAATATGGATGTGTGTGTGTGTGTGTGTGTGCCTGCGTGTGTACAGACACAAAAGAGCAAGCATTCAAAACAGGAACTGACAAAACGACCCACATTTTAAACACCCACCTTCCATTCTTACTCTGCTTTCCTCGATACTGGACTGCTGACCTAATTCAGAGCGAACAATACAAAAGCTGTAAGAGACTTTTTAATTGTCAGAGATAGAGCACTTAGAATTTATAGTAATTAACTAGTCATTAGTTCAAATAAGAACATTAATTGGTATGTTCAGAGAATCTGCAGCATTGCAAAATTTAAAATAAACATTACAAAGATATCATTTACAACTAATCTATATTTACCACTGAAGTGAGCTTCAAACTATATTTCTTTCTATTACGCCTTTATTGGCTACGGCACGCAGCAAATGGGGTGTGTTACACACAGCTTCCTAACCACCTAAATTTATAAAACCCAATTACATAAATTAATTAGGAATGAACCATACATTTATGCCTTTGTTTGCAAGTGCAACATATTAAACATGACAAAGTTAATAAGTAGACCCTAAAAGAAAAAATAGTGCCGTGTATTCATTTTCCATAACAAATTTTTATGAGATTTAATTTGACTTGTCTAGTCCTAAGGGTCATGATTCTTAATAAATATGCAGTTTCTTGCCATTTCATATATAGGTAAGGGTATGTTTTTATGGTTCCTAAAGGACCAAGAATGTATAAATTCAAGTGCATTTATTTCCAGATCCAGAGACAGAAGGGCACAGAATTACTCAAATGTTATTTCTATCTTGCTTATCTCCTCCGTTGTTATCAAAGACAGCGTTTCAGTAATCAGAGCAGTACGCACACAAAATTAAGTGATTTGCCATCACCTCGCTTACCATGGGATACAACCATTAAAATAAGCTTAGTCTTAGCTCCAAGGAGGAATAAAACACTGATACAAGTTGAAGCTAATCAGAAGAACATGGCTGGAAACAGAATATAATTTTATTAATGCAAAAGTCAGAACCCTAAAAATGTGTACCATATTTAAAAAAAATCAAATAATCTTACATCATTGTTGTTCAGAATGGTATTTTCCTGCACGAATAAATGCTGGAAGAAAATCATCTATTTTTTTTTTAAGGTAAAAGGGAAAAAAAAGTCTGGAATGAAGATAATCTCTCCCTTTACCCTTAGTCAATGCATATTCCTAATAGAATCATTCATGTGTCTCAACAAGATTCCCAGGTTCAGAAGGGCAACCTGGCAGGCATGTGCATTTAAGTGCACTTTTACCTGCCTTAAGAGTGTGGGTTAGAGGAAAACCCGAGACGTCGTGACAAGCCTCCAGCCTCTGTTCTGTCACAGCCCATGGCAAACACATGAAAATCCTCAGGTCACAGACCACCCGGACAAATCAGACAACGCCCCCCGGTCCCCAGCCTGACTTGCCCTTGCTGGCTGGGGCAGAAGGGACCCCTCACCAGAGTAAGAGGGCAGAGCTCCTCATCACCAGAGGAGGGAATGCACAGTCCGTCTTAAAAGGGCCTGACTTCCCCTTTCGAAGACAAAATCCTCTCCCGGGACCCTAGGGACGGGACATGGGGAACAGGGGACACAGCTTGCAGCCTCCTCCACACCCTTTCATCCAGCCTCAGACCCCACTGCTCCATGTGGTTCCTCCACATGTGCCTCCAGCTCAGCAGGACCCACACTCGCTCACTCCTCTCCTCACTTCCTCCTCCTCCTCCTGCACTCCTCCCTTCAGTGAACGGCACCGAAACCCAAGCATCACCGGCAGGGATGTGCTTTTCCTCCTTCGGTCTGAGGCCCTTGCCCACAGGATGCTGTAAGGCTGCAAGGCCCTTCTCTGCTTCTCTTCTCTCTCCTGGTAATGCTTCCCAATTCAAGTCAAAACCCACCTCTTCCACCATGTTTTTTCGGACTCCTCATCCCACTGACCACCTGGATCACATAGGACGGTGGTGTTCAAATGCGCCAACAAATTCTTTGACAATCCTCCCTTCAAGAGGTAGAGCCCAATTCCCCTCTCTTCAGTGTCGACTGGATGAAGCGCTCCACTCCTTCTTTTTTTTTAAGTTTATTTATTTTGAGAGAGTTTTGAGAGTTTATTTTATTTGAGAGAGCAAGCTTGGCGAAGGGGCAGAGAGAGAAAATCCCAAGCAGGATCCACCCTGCCAGCTCAGAGCCCAAAGCGGGGCTCGATCTCACAAACTGTAAGATCATGACCTGAGCCGAAATCAAGAGTCAGACACTCAACCGAGGGAGCCACCCAGGTGCCCCAAGGTGATCTACTTCTAACGAAGTGAATGTGGCAGAAGTGAAAATGAGCGACTTTTGAGACGGGGCATAAATAGTACCGTGGCTTCTACCGGGCTCTCTCACCCTTGGATCACACGCTCTGGAAGAATCCAGCTGCCATGCTGTAAGGACTCTGTAACAGAGGTCCCTGTGGCCTCCAGCCAAAAGCCTGTGGGTGCACCATCTGGGAGGTGGTCCTCCAGTCCCAGTCAAATCTTCAGATGCCAGCTTGATGGCAACCTCATGAGAGAACCTGTACCACAACCACTTAGAAAAGCCACATCCCAATTCCTGACCCAGAGAAACTCTGGGAGACAGTAAATGGTGACTTTGAGGGTAACTGTTGGGGTCATCTGTCATGCAGCAGAGAGAACTAATTCAGGTACCCTTCCCGTGTGCTTCCACGACTCCCTATCTCCAGCACCCAGCATGGCACCGGCATATTGTTGACACTGAAGACGTCTGAGGAAGACGTGGTCGACAGCTGAATGAACAGATCAACGAACAAATGAACCAACACCGTGAGAACTGCTGGTAACATATGTAAGATACTCTCACTCCAGTTATATGAATGCGACACTATGATGTTCTGGTAAGATGATCATTTACAATAACCACTGATTCACTTTGGAAAGACGAATAGAGACTCTGCCACGTATCCATAATAACATTTCAGGAGGCTACACCATACATCATTTTGGAAACCACTGCTCTGAGAGATCCCCCCTCAATAAAATTACCTCTTTATTGAGAGAGAATTCATATACCATGCAATTTTCCCACACAAAGTATACAATTCATTGTTTTTTTAGTACATTCACAGAGTTTTGCAAATATTATCACACTCAGTTTTTGGACATTTTCATCACCCCCCATTAATTAATTAATTAATATTGGAAAAATATTTTAAATGTATACGCTGTAAGCAAATAATTTCTAAGATCCCATCCCATGGAAGTAGTCAAATATGGAATAACTTACATAGAAGAATGGCCATCAAAGCATGATGATTAAAAATGGGAAAATAAGGTAAATATCTAACCCGAAGAAATAAATAAATCATGGTTTTTCCTGTGGGATAGAACATGCTCATGTGGGTATTTAAGAGCATCATGTTTTAAGAACATTTAATGACACGGGAAAATGCTCACAAAATAGTTAAGTGATAGGGGTGCCCGGGTGTCTCAGTCTGTTAAGTGTCTGACTTTGGCTCAGGTCATGACCTCTTCTCTTGTGAGTTTAAGCCCCACACCAGGCTCTATGCTAAGAGCACAGAGCCTAGAGCGTGGGGCCCGCTTCAGATTCTGTCTCTCTCTCTCTCTCTCTGCTCCTCCCCCACTCACGCTCTGTCTCGATCTCTCAAAAATGAACAAACGTTGCAAAAAAATTAAAAATAAAAATAAAGTAAAATAAAAATAAAAGGAGAAGGATTCAGAGGCTACCACCACACTCAGAAGAAGAGTGCTGTGACCAAAAGTGGTACCTGTCACAGACACAGGAGACGTGAGCTATGGTATTGTCATACCTGACAACAGTTACAAGAGCTGCTGTTTAATGAAATTTTGCAATAAACCACCTGTATTAAAAGCAAAATTGTTGTTCCCATTAGTAAGAACCCATCTATTTTATTTTCAAATTTTATGTTAATTTTATTTTTTTTTAACGTTTATTTATTTCTGAGAGAGACAGAGACAAGGACAGAGACTGATAGCTGATAGCACCAAGCCTGACCAGGGGCTCGAACTCATGGACCACGAGATCATGACCTGAGCCGAAATCAGACACTTAACCGACTGAGCCATCAGGCACCCCTAATTTTATTTTAAATCCATCCATTTTTAAATTCAAAACTCTACACATCATTTTCTCAGCATGGACACACACCTAGACCAGTAACACAGACTCAAAACTTCAGAGTCGCTTTCTCCAGCCCCCTCTACTTTGGCCTCACCATCCAATCAGTTGTCTGTCTCCATAGATCCCATTTTATCCAGACTTAATGGTCTCTTACTGCAGCCTCCTCCATAGAGCCACGTTTACAGCATTTACCAACTAAGGTCCTGGAGGAATCCCTCAGGCATACCACTTAGAAGTCCTATAATGGTTCTGCATTTCCTAGCATAAAAATTTCAAACTCCTTAGCCTGATATTCTAAACCCTACAAAGATTCTGCCTAATTTCTTTTCTGTTTCTACTAAAATTGTCTGTTGCCACATTCAATGCAATGGTGAAACTTAAAATAACCAGAAATTTAATGGATGGAAGGATGGAAGGATGGAAGGATGGAAGGATGGAAGGATGGAAGGAAGGAAGGAAGGAAGGAAGGAAGGACGATTGCTGGGATGGATGGATAGACAGATGGATTAATCCTAGTCTGTTGTTCCATGCAATTTTTTTGTTTGATTGTCTGCCTACCTACCTCCCATCTCTTTTCAACGAAATCCTTCCAGGCCCAACTCTTCCACAAAGCCTTTCATCACCTCATCTTCTAACCCCTTCACTGAAAAAGCCCCATCTGTGTCCCAAACTTCCACAGTTTTTAAGTCATTTATCCTGTCCTCCTCATCATAGAGTTCTTTCGCAAGTAAGTTCCCCGCCTCCTAGAATTCAACTCCTGGCATGCAAGGCTGGTTTAAGCTCCAGCTTCACGAACTCTACACAATGTCCTTAACAAAACTGTTCATTAATTAATAATTATTCATGAACTGGTCGGATATACATAGTAACTTTCAATTTTTATTTTTAATTCCTAAAAGATAATGACCTAGAATTAAAAATCCTCTGTTCTGCGATTTTAGAAAATTAGTGGTCTAAACTCACTTAAATAATGGCAAGAAGGTATGACATTAAGCACCAACAGGGAGGGTCTAGCTTTGCTTTTACCCCGGACTTGCTGCACAATCCGAAGTAAGTTTCTTCTCTTGTCCCTGCATATTCCTCATCCACACAGTAACCAGGTATGGAAGCAGGTGCTGCGTAAGGGCCTTTCCACTTTCCCAATTCACAGTGCCAAGATTCAGATGAGAACAGAAGAGGGATGAAAATTGATAACCCTGACCTAAGCAGTCACTCTATGAGTCTAATCCATTGCATTGATAGAGACTACAGTTTCAAAGAACAAAAGGCTGGAGGGTCTCTCCATGGGCGTTAATAATGGCTTTTCACATCTGTGCCCCCTCCAGATAGGAAGCCAAATGCTGCAGCTGTGAAAGATACGTTCTTCCCCTACGGAGCCCAACTAGGCCTCTTCCCATCTGGCAATACCTTCCCCAGTTGCCCAGCATCGCTTTCACCACTGCTGTCCAGGAGTTAAGGCGGTGGCAGACAAATGTGTCCATGGCAACACCATCATGACCAAGGAAAGCACACACATGAACGTGCTACCTTCTAACTCCCCACAATTGGAGAGAATTCAAGGCAGCAGGCTTTCACGATCACCGTGAACTCACACCCACTCTGAAAAGCTATGCTTAGGATTTATTCCAGACGTGGTTTTTTTCGTGTGATAATGGTAACAGGCAAGGTAAGAGCAAAATGTGAACAATCTGTCACTACCACACCAATGGAGAAAATGACAAGACTATGTCATGACCAAGACCTTCTTGAATACTGAGCCCGGTCTCTTACCTATCTCCTATCCCTCTCCCTTCCCCATGTAGTTTTATTAACTCACCTGTCCACAAATTCCCCCCTAGTGTCTCTCCTGACTTGTGGTGGCAAGAACGAATGTTAAAACCGAAATCTCCTGGTCACGCCTTCATCTCACAGACTTGAGACATGGTCTTCTTGTCAACAAAGAAAAGTTTTTGCCTAATTCAATTAGTGAATACGCTACATCTCTGCCAAGAAAATAAGTATAGAATATCCCCCCAAACATACACAGAATTTTGCCATTTCCTTTATAAACTTCCACCCAAATACATTCAAAACATTTACTATAAAACCTAACAAATTTTCCTTCTCCATTAAAATACATCTCCCTTCTCAACGAATCTACCCGTCAACAGTCTTCCTGAATACTCATTCACCCCACCACAACACGAACCTGTGCTTCACAGTTCGGCAGATGCACCTGTCTCAGCTCTCTGTCCCCAGGCCAGAAAGGAAGATGGGGCACCAAGGCGCCCAAAACATGCCCAGTCTGGTCAGCCAACTAGGCTTGGGGGGAATCCAGGAGCCAAGTCAAAAGTGGTCCCTTACCAAATTTTCAGCCAGACTGCCAGACTAGGATGGCTAGCAAAAGTTTAGGAAATGAAAGACAAGGTCAAGCGAGAACAGCTTAAAAAGTGGAAATAATTTGAAAAAACTGAAGAATAGATGGAAAAGGATGCCCAGTGAAGGGGGTAAAGAGGAGGTACAGATGAACTTAATGATGACTCAGAAATAATTCCACGTGGACAACCTGTCACACATGGCTGGACTAGGACCCCATTCCCAAAGGACCCCAAAATTGTGTTCAAAAAGTATTAATGTCTACTTTTCTCTTGCATTTTTTCCCCACCTGTGATTCACAGACCTAGCCAAACATTTCTCATATCTCACAGCTATTAATGCTTTGGACTTTGAATAGAGTCTTAAAATAATGAAGCTCAGATCACTAGAATGTTCTCATCATGCCTTCTCATTCTTTCAATCTTCTGTTAAGCTTAGAACATTTTCATTGCATCCTCAACCTTGTCCACATTCCCCACAGAATGATGCTATCTTAATCTTCCTTCTCGAAAAATAATTGCCTCAAGAGACAAGTATTTTGGTTCTCAGGTGAAACTCAGAAGAATTTCAGGTTGCAGAAGAAAGGAAACATACTGCCCGATTCGTGGGTATCCTTGTAATTGTAATGAGAAGTTTTTATCTGGGTGTTTCCCAGTAGTACAGACCCCTCTGTGTGGGGTGGATCAGTAGGGGCAGAATTAAGAACCAGAAACGACTGTACTGTTTTCAGACCCACGTCTCCTCTAACTGCTTCAGTGAGAGCCAAGAATGGGGGTCTCCATTTGGAAGGCAGAGGTACATGTCTGCCTTTTCATCGTGGGCTTTTCTTCTCTTTGCAGTCTGCTGTACACCCAGACCTGCTCATAAATACAAAAGGAATGTATTGTTTTTAATGCTATTTTTTAGAGAGAGAGACAGAGCATGAGTGGGGGCGGGGGGGGGGGGGCGCGTGCAGAGAGACAGAGAGGGAGACACAGAATCCCAAGTAGGCTCCTGGCTCTGAGGTGTCAGCACACAGCCCGACACGGGGCTCGAACTTACGAACCGGGAGATCATGACCTGAGCTGAAGTCGGACGCTCAACCAACTGAGCCACCCAGGCGCCCCTGGAATGAATTTTTTACTAGCCTAAACTGAACTTGGGAGTGATGCCTGTTTTCCCCTCGAGTGCTGAGGATCATGAATGCACGCGTGCAAAGCACTCCATCCAGAGAAGGCAGGCAAGAGCAGCGAGGGTCGGTCCAAGATACAGAATGGGGATGCCTAATGCAAACAGACAAGCTCACCTTGGGCAAAGACCACCATACTCTAAAATTAATCCAGCCCTTAGACATAACAAAGCTTCCCTCGGGCTTTGATCATGGCAGCTGGATCTCCCAGTACGTGGATTCACGATGAATAAACATCATACAAGGGCAAGCCTCATGCAATCACCTAAGAAGCCAACCGCCCCTGATGTGTGAGTGCGGTAATAAGAATGACAATAATAAAAATGTTGTGGCGATCTAAGCTATAATAAACACTCTGCTAAGACTTCAGCAATACCACCTGAAGCACTCACAACAGCCCTACAAAGCAGCTATTAATATCACATTTTACACATGGGGAAACTGAGGCTCAGAGAGGCCAAGTGCCTGGACCAAACCTTGTTTTTATTCCTTTCATTTTCTTTCTTTCCTTCCTTCCTTCCATTCTTTGTTACTGTAGCAAGCGCAAATGCTACAACCATATAGAAAATCAATTGAAGACATGTAAGCCAGGTGACAGAATGAGAACTCAGCTAATTTCGCAGTGGGTCAAGGGAAACAAAACAGGAGGAAATCAGAAGGCTGGAGAGTAACTGTGAATTGCCTACTATGTGTAGAGGGAACACAGTCAGAGAATGAACAACAAATACTGCCCTTCTATCTTTGACGTTCTGCCACTGGCTCAAAGTCTAGCCATGGAAACCTGTTGGTGACACCCGAAGGAGGAGATAGTAAGCAATGCCTTATTTCTTTGCTGGCTGTCTCACCAGGCTTCAAAAGAAAACCAGGGTGCACACTGGCCACTGGGTCACTGGTGACTTCTCAACCCACTACCTTCATAGGTCCATAAATAATTATTTTTCCTACTTGGAATGGCTCTCCTTGCATATGTTAGTGTCCTTCCTCCCACCATTGATCATTCCACCCAACAGGCTGCTTAGTCTGTCAACGACTCATTGATGAGGAAGCCTATATACATAAATGCCATCCACCACTTGATTCGAACAAGAGAGAAGAGAGATCTCTGAGTCTGGAAATGAGCCTGAGCAAGACACTCCCAGATGTAATTGGTGGGGGAGGGGGAGACCGAGGGGTGGATGACATGTGTACCTGAGTCAGACATTTGGATAAAAGATCACCTCATCAGGCTCAAAAATATCAGGTAACGGGCACCAAGGCGATTCAGAATCTGCACCCCTAAGCCCTCTAATGAACTAACAGCATGCCATTATGATAGCAATTGAGAGAGGATAAGAAAGGAGAACCCCTGTGAACATTAAGGTCATTGTCCAAGGGTCATAACACAGAAAGAACCCTAGAAAAGGAGATATAATAGAGCCACATTAATTGGCCTTGGGTAAGAAATAATTATAGGACCATAAAGATGTAAATGTATATTGTTTCTCATCTTTTAGAATCAATCCACAGAAAATACAAATCAAAACCACAATGAGATACCACCTCACACCTGTCAGAATGGCTAACATTAACAACTCAGGCAACAGATATTGGTGAGGATGCGGCCACTGGTGGTGGCACTGCTGGTGGGAATGCCAACTGGTGCAGCCACTCTGGAAAACAGTATGGAGGTTCCTCAAAAAATCAAAAATAGGGGCGCCTGGGTGGCGCAGTCGGTTAAGCGTCCAACTTCAGCCAGGTCACGATCTCGCGGTCCGTGAGTTCGAGCCCCGCGTCGGGCTCTGGGCTGATGGCTCAGAGCCTGGAGCCTGTTTCCGATTCTGTGTCTCCCTCTCTCTGTGCCCCTCCCCCGTTCATGCTCTGTCTCTCTCTGTCCCAAAAATAAATAAACGTTGAAAAAAAAATTTTTTTTTAAATCAAAAAATAAAAAAAAATCAAAAATAGAACTACCCTACGACCCAGAAATTGCACTACTAGGCATTTAGCCAAGGGATACAGGTAAGCTATTTCTAAGGGGCACACGCACCCCAATGTCTATAGCTGCACTATCAACAATAGCCAAAGTATGGAAAGAGCCCAAATGTCCATCGATGGATGAATGGATAAAGGAGATGTGGTGTGTGTGTGTGTGTGTGTGTGTGTGTATACACACACATATATATATTTATGTGTATATATAAATACACACACATATACATATATATACATATATATACATAAATATGTGTATACATATGTATACATAAATACGTGTATTTATATATACACACATAATAATATATAATGGAATATTACTCAGCGATCAAAATGAATGAAATCTGTCATTTGCAACAACATGGATGGAATTAGAGTCTATTATGCTAAACGCAATAAGTCAGTCAGAGAAAGACAAATATCATATGATTTCACTCATATGTGGAGTTTAAGAAACTAAACAGATGAACATAAGGGAAGGGAAGCAAAAATAAGATAAAAATAGGGAAACAAACCATAAGAGACTCTTAAATACAGAGAACAAACTGAGGGTTGCTGGAGGGGTGTTGGGTGGGGGGATGGGCTAAAGGAGTGACGGGCATTAAGGAGGACACTTGCTGGGATGAGCACTGTGATATGTAAGTGATGAATCACTAAATTCTCTTCCTGAAATTATTGTAACACTGTATGTTAACCCACTTGGATTTAAATAAAAAGAAGATTTTGTGTCAAAAACTTTTAAATGGCATTTGCTAAGTCATACTAAAAGTTAGAGTAAACCTTGAAAAAAATAACCCATAGATAATGCAGGAAATTTAATTATGGCTATAGGATGGATTGCAAATGTTATTATTCACGACAAAATAGAAGTGTATGAGGCAGAAATTAGGGGGCAAAGGGAAAAAAAGAAAAAGTGGAAATATTGGTAGCAGATACCAAAAGGCTCACCTAACAAGGTACAGAGTCAAGGGCACTTCCAGAGTAGAAAACACACACATCCGTACCATATAAATACATGTACACACATATATACACACACATATAAGTGCATACATACATGCATATAATTCACAGAATGTACAATATAAATATATAATACAGAAATCTGACGTTGCAAACACAATGGGAGCGAGAAGATAGAACCAATGAAGTTGGTATCAGTGAGCTGAATCCACATCCGTAACAGCAAACGTCATTAGCAAGTCCCTGAAACTGAGAGATCAAGACATGGCAGTTTAAGCACACTGTTGAGACACAGGAGGCAGCCACTAGAAGCATCAAAAACACCAACTGTTCAAAGTGGCTGCCTTTGTTCATCCTATAAAGCAGTACCCAGAAAAGCGCCGGGCACAGAATCCATTCTCTACAGTATTTGTTGAATGAATGAATGAATGAATGAGTGGACAAAAGCAGAGGGTGGGAAGGTAGGGTAAGAGGCTACTGCTTGCTATTATTAGCCCTTCAGAACTACTTGATTTTTCCCCTAATAATTGCAAATATTAACTTTCTTGTGTGTGCCTGGGGGCAGGGGGTGTGGTGTATTGTTGTTGTTTTGGGTTTTGGTTTCATCTTAATTCTTCCAGTAAGAATTGGGTTTAGGGCACCTAAGGGGCTCAGACTGTTGAGCCTCCATCTTCTACAACTCAGGTCATGATCTTGAGGTTCGGGAGTTCAAGCCCCGAATCGGGCTCTGTGCTGACAGCTCGGAGCCTAGAGCCTGCTTTGGATTCTGTGTCTCCCTCTCTCTCTCTCTGCTCCTCCCCGGCTTGCACTCTTTGTCTGCCTGTCTCTCTCTCTCTCAAAAACAAATAAACATTTTTTTTTATTTTAAAATAAACAAAAATAATAATAAAATTTCAAAAAAGCAGCATTCAGTCTGGAAGTAGCTGTACTACCAGTTTAGTGTGTGCTGAGACCCCCAAATGCACCTGCCCCAGGAAAGGGGAGGCAGCCTGGGAATGGAGGGCTGGAGGGCAAGCACCTGCGGAGATGAGAATGGCTCACCAACTGCTGCAAGTGGACAGCGGTACGTTTTTGGTTGATAAACTACAGTTTTAGGCAAAGGAGTGAAAACTGCCATCTGTTCCACAATTACCACACACTTGCTGTTTAAAAAAAAAAAGGGAAAGGGAGGAAATTAAAGGAAAGGGTGGGGGAAGGAAGGAGGAGTCTATGACCTTGTCAGTTTGCTATGTTTAGTTAAAACATGTGGGTTCTGTTTTCAAATTCTACTTCTACTAAGGAGTCAACGGTGCAGCCTCAGGCAAGCTGTTTACCTATTACTGACTTTCCCCTCATTTTTCAGATGGGGACACTGATGTCCGTTTCACGGTGTGGCGAGAGGATTAGATTAGCTCATGTCGGTAAACATGTGGCACGTGATAAGGACTTGGTTTCCCTTCTCTCCCTCTCTCCTTGGGTGAACACTGGAAGAATACATAGCTCTCCACCAAAGAACGAGTTTATTCATAGACACTTCCTAAAAGGATGGGACAAATGTTGCATGGTAATGTGTATTAAACTGAAATTAACTTCAAAGCACATGGAAAGCATTCATTAAATCCAAAAGATATTTTGATGTAAATTTTTTTAAAAAAATCACAGAATATAAAGCTCAGTCACTAATTAGCTGAATTAAAAACAAAACAAAAAGAGCCTGCATCATTTACATTATACCTGATGTGAAAGGGGGATAATTTAATCACTGTTTAGAGTGTCATCCACATGGTGTGTTTATATTGAAGCGGGTCCTCAGTTTCCTTTCTATAAAAAAGGAGATGAAATCACAGTCACAGAGGTACTCAGGAGTGAGGACTAATGGAGGTCAAGTGCCCGGTACCACGCCTGGCACAGGGCTGGCCCTCAACTCAAGCTTACATACCACGTGAGTAATTTTCTCTTATGTGTGCGAAGGATTTCGCAAGGATAACAAGGAAATCAGAATCATGTTTTGCCCTCACTTAAAATGCTCAACCCAGGCAGCAGTCAGTGGGGGTGATAAAATTGCCTCATGGATCTTACCATGACTTTTGTCCAAAATGATCAGAGAGTACATTAAATCATTAGCAGAAACTTTGCTGCCTGCTGATTTTACAATGCAGGCAATGAAATTCATTGCAGAAGCAAAATAGGGCCAATAATATAATTACAGCGCTCTGCCTATGCAGTCAGAGCTAATGCTATTATTTGACATTGCAAGGCTGTGTTTTTTTCCCCAGAGTCTCGGTGCAGACAAGGTTCGCCCTAATTGGTTCCAAAGCACAACCTCCCCACTACAATCTTTCCTCAGGACCAGTAATGTTAATTTCCACACGACTGTAAATAGTATTTGCAAACAATACAAACATGGTAATAAGAGGCTAGGTGGGTAATTAATGTGGTTACAAAGTAGCTTATTTGCATTTTTATTTAAAAACGGCCTTCTTTAAAAAGCAGCTTAGATTTCTCTTTGCAAAAGGAGCCCTGGTTAAAGAGTACAACAGTAATTACTCTCTTTAGGGGTTCCTTTATATGTCCTTCAGGGAATTACAATGAAAAGATAAGCAGAATTATAAAGGAAATCATGTAAAATATGAAATGTTCTATAAACACTTAGTAGTGTATTTACCATAAGCTAGGCCTACCTTTTTCATTAATGGAATATTTTAACCAGCTTATAATACATTCAAAATAATTGTAGATATGGCTGAAAGTTACAATCATCTAAACTTTTTTTTTTAAGGTATAGTATTATAAGATTTTCTATGCCCTCACAATCAATTCCACATGATCTTCTCCTGCCAAAAAGTACACTAAAACAAGGCAAAGGTGACCATCTGAGATAAAACACAGATCTGTGTTCTTCTCCAATAAGAGGAAACTAGAATGTTAGAGCACGAATTACTTCTGTCTTTTCTCAGTTTACGTCTAACATTCCTGGGCACCAGACATAGGGAAGTGAGGAAACGTCAAACGCTAATCTGGAATGGAATTCAGTCTTTCTCACTTCTTTCCCAATTGTAACATGCAGAAATTTCTAGACGGTGGACGGTGGTCAGGACCATTCAGCAGCTGATATACGTGAATTCCTTTGGAGGCCATTTCATCATCCCCTACAAACCAGGGGGAGGGGAGCCAGGAGCTGGGTCACAGAGAGGATCAGTCACACCCCTACTGCTCAAGGGGTTCAGGCATTCTTGGGTAAAGCTGACGCAGAGGAACGAGCCAGGCTTCATGAAGGGGCCGGTCCCGGTCAACCTGCGGGTCCCAGGGAAAGTCTCACACACGGCACAATGCTTGTGGAGCACAAAGAAGCCAAGGGTCTGAACAAGGAATTAACGGTGGGCCCTAAACATGGAACTGTCAGCACATACCAAGGTAGTGGGGCATACAATAGCTTGCCGGGTCTGGGGAAACCGGGTGGGGGATGTCCAACAGGATCTCAGCAGAAGGCAGAAGAAGCTGTTAAGTGCAAATGTCAGCCAGGTAACAACTCCATTCACTAATTCTGTCAAGGAACATTTATTCAACAGGGTCTGCTATTTGCAAAACTATGTTTTACATGAGAATGCACATTCCATGGGGGGCGGGGGGAGGCAGTCAAGAAACAATGAATACAACACATGAGAAGATTAAATAAAATGTTAGCACATTACAAGTGCTAAAAATAAAAGAGAAGGTGGTTTAAAAGGCACAGGACTGAGGGTGAAGGCAGGCAGGAACAGTATGCAGAGTAGAGGGGTGGGGGTCCTGTGAGGCCCTCCCCCACCTATAAAAAAGCAGCTGCTACTCAGTCCCAGTTAATGATTGCCGAGTCTTCCAGTATTTTTAAGAGAAGCCAGAAATTTGGATACTTAAGCACTATCTTTTTTTGCTTGTTTTTAATTAAAAAGCAAACACGTCACCCACAAAGCAGCTTTAGGGGCAAAGCTCAGGGACTTGAAAGGCGCAGCCTATTGGTGTCAAAAAAATAAATCTTTGGGGTGCCTGGGTGGCCAAGTCGGTTGAGCATCCGACTCTTGATCTCAGCTCAGGTCATGATTTCACAGTCCATGAATTCAAGCCCCAAGTGGGGCTCTGCACTGACAGCACAGGGCCTGCTTGGGATTCTCTCTCTCCCTCTCTCCGCCCCTCCCCTGCTTGCGCACGCGCTCACTTTCTCTCTCAAAATAAATAAATAAACTTTAAAAAAATAAAAAAATTAGTAAATCTTAAAAAGGTGTATCTTCACTCTCAGGCCTCCAAAACTTCAACACGAACAAGTTATTTTTGGCTGAGTCTACCTCTCTCCATTTTAGCAACTGTATTCATGCAAATTCCCTACCTTATCGATACTGGGTCACTCCCAAGTCTTACCAGCCTCTAAACACTCAAAACGTATCATTGTACTGCAGGGAGAGAAGACCGGACCTAAATACAACAAGCTACTTGGTATTGTTTTGAAAATAGTCAGCCGGTGAAATGTATTTATACTTTAGACAGAACTCAGAGGCTGTAATGATGTTTTAAATACGATTTCAAAATACTTGAGAAAAGCAGAAAAGCAATGAAGTGGAAGAGAGGGATAATAAGTTTATGACACTCAAGTAAATATATCCAGAAAACTGGGTCATTTATACCAGAACTGCAATCTTTTCTGCTAAAATATGCAAACGACAGTATGAAAAATGGTTTGTGATTTTAAAGAAATATAGCACTACAAACGTCAGTGTGAGGAGACTCAATAACACTTAATGAAACTTTGGATTTCAAATTAATTACTGATTGACTAAGGCATCTACAGGGAAAACAGCCTCGATTAGAGAAGTCTGGGAGAGGCCGTAAATCTGGATGCCTCTTTCGACGACTCTGGTATTTCCTACTTGTGTCATTAATGCTGGGTTAATGCTGGTCACTCAAAGACCACTGGTTTCATTCTCGGAAATAAGATGGGTCAATATTTTCCTGACTGTGTCAGATGCTCCTTTCTTTCTTTCTATCTGTCTCTCTCTCTCTTCTTCCTTTTTTTTTTTTTTTTGCTATGATTGTATTTATGGTTTTAAATGCTTAAAAGAGTTTAAAAGAAAAGGTTAAACAAATTTGTGAAGCAGTATTTTAGGAAAGATAAATGGTACCAGTATTAAGAAAGCCATCTTTGGTATACTGTATTATTGATTCATAATTAATGTTCCCTCCTTGCCTTTGCTATGCTTTCCAGTAGGTGGGATACACATTCCTGTCCCACGGATGTTGGTTTTAGCCATGACACTTGATACGGCTAATGGAATATGAAGCAGACATGAGGTATCACAGTGTCTGAACAAAAGTCCCTTGGGCTTTGCCATCTGTCAAGAGAACAACAAGGCCCTAGTGACTTCTCCTGTAGCCTGGGTCCTGGAAAGAGGAGGCATGAGATACAGCACAGGGAAGCCCAGCTAAGACAGTAGAGCTGCAGCCAACCACGGCCCTCAGGTGTCATGAGCAAAGAAATACACATGTGTTTTTGTCAGCCCTTGAAAATCTGGAAATGCTTGTTATAGCAGCAAAAGCTGACTCATACACTATCCCTGCCAGTCAACTAGGAAGACGTCTACCACAAGATTCAAGTCATAATGGTGTTTTGGCCTTTTTTTACATAAGTCACAGAATTCGTAATATTCAACTATAGCAGCAGCAGGCCCATAAAAAAAATTCTCACCTAATGGATAAAAGCCTTTTTTAAAAAAATAATTATTGTCAAAACACGGACAAGGAAGAGAAATATCAACCATCATCTCTATCAAGAGCTTTAGAGTAATGAATAGTCATTGGGTGGAAAACAGTGAAAAGAAACCAATAACATTACAAAGTGTTTACCACGTACCAGGCACTGTTCTAAGCTATTATGAATACCCACTATTTCCTCACAAAAACCCAGGGACATAGGGATGATTTTCATCCTCCTCTTATACATGAAAATGCAGAAACAGGTTAACTAATTTCCCCTAAAAGATAAAATGGTCTCACCTTTTTATTCTCCATATAATTGTGGGTTAATCCTTATGAAACTGGCATTCTCTGTGTCCTACCTTCAATATAGCCAAAGCAGATTCATTAAGAATATCCCAAGCACCAACATCCCATCATTCCTCAGGGAAGTTTGCTCCTATGGTCAAATATCCCATAAATTCTGAGAACCACCCTGGCCATTATTGCAATTCATTTCTCCACGTAGCTGCATTTCCCAGTCTTCTTCATACTACTCTGAAATGTCATGCTCAAAAATCCTGCCTCAGATGACAATCCCTTTCAAGGATCAAGAACATGCCTTGCTGTAATCCTCACCCAAAATGTGCCTCATGTAGGAAATCTGTCTTAATTCCACCAAACTATAGCTATAAAACAGCAACCATGTACAGGAGAAAAAGAGAGAGATCAAAACTAATAAAATGGAATTAACATATTTAGGTAGGATGTTATATATAATGTGTACAAAACACATTTCCAAAGTTTTTAAAATGAAGACTTCTGAAATGCTGAGATCACAGGACATGTTTTTGGAGCATTTTGTTGAAAGCTCAAACACATGTATTAGAAACTCATTATTCTGCTATTTTCAATCAGCAGGAGTATATTTTTCTACCTTCCCTACCTGTAACCAGAGGAAGATCACCCAAGCTAGTCAGTTCAACGCAACAGCGTGGTCCAAATGGTAAGGGGGCCTGTCTTCCAACATGAACTGTGTTCACGAGGCTATGAGCCCAGGCGGTGAGGGGCTGTGGGCTACAAAGCAAGAGGGGCACCTTTCCTAATCCTTACCAAAGGGATCACGTGGCTGATGGCACTAGACTCGATGGGACACGATCCTGTGGTCCAGCAGCGCTGTCTTGCCTGATCTAGTCCTCATCGCAGGGGTCAAGAAGGGAGGACGTAAAATATATTTTATTCCAATTTTGTTTTTTAAACAGGAGTGAAGGGCGCCTGCGTGGCTCAGTCGGTTAAGCATCCAACTTCAGCTCAGGTCACCATCTCGTGGTTCGTGAGTTTAAGCCCCGTGTCGGGCTCTGTGCTGACAGCCCAGAGCCTGCAGCTTGCTTGGGATTCTGTGTCTCCCTCCCTCTCTCTGTCCCTCCCCTGCTCGCACTGTATCTTGCTCTCTCTCAAAAATAAATAAAAACATTAAAGAAATTTTTTTTAATAAAAGGGAGTGGGAAATGAAACAAGTGAGCTTGAAGCTGGTATTCATCTTTAGTGTTTAGACCGGGCTCCAGACTCAAGTAAAGGCCCTTGAGAAAATCAGGTGATTATGAGATTCCTGGTGGCCTGGGTTCCAAGCGAACACCAAGTGGGGTCTGGAGGGACAGCACAAAGGGACTCCAATACATGAACCCATGACATGGAAGGTGCTCGGTCCAGAACCCTCCATCATTAGCACAGTCACTTTGCAATCCATGAAGCACGCAGGGCAGGGGGTCAGCTCAGAAATTAACGACCCGGCTCACTAAGAAGCTGAGCTGGGATTCAAACCATATAGTACCAGCATGACTAGAGGCAGCCACCGAATAGATGCCGGACCTGAGCCGAACTGCTCTAAAGGGGCCCAGCTCCTCCTCTTATCGTATCTGTAGACCAAAACTGACCAGACTGAACATGAGCTGCGGCCATTAGGGGCTGGGAGTGGGAGAAACTAAGAGTCCAAGACCTACTAGATCCTCTCTTACCCTGTCTCCTTGTGGCAGGACACATGGCTGCTAGCCGCCCACATGAATATCCCTCTGGCTCCCAGCCCCTCAGACGAGAGAGCCTTCTCCGCCGACTACCGACTGGGCTGGCTCAAGCCAAGGGCCCCTCTTGCCACTAACTCCTCTGGTGTGATGGACCCCAACTGGCCAAGCTAGTGCGTGCAAACTACGACCAACACCTTCATTTTCACAGTCCCCAGGATGGAGCTGTTAATAACGAGCCTGGGGGCAGGTGCCAGACCAGACAGCAGCTGCCGCGACAGGGAAGCCGCGACAGGAAAGCCGCGGGCGGGAAGCGTGCTGCTGAAGAAACGTAGGAGGGAGTAGTGGCTATTGCCGTGTCAGCCACTGGCTGTCCACTAACTCCCCGATCCCTTCGCTTTCTCAAAAACTACCCTCAAGGGCTGGCATCCCCATTTTCCATGTTGTGTGTGTGGCTCTACTTCTGGCCCTCTTCACATGGCTGTGGACCCGGACAAGCGAGCAGCACCATTGCAGAGACACACAGGCCATCATGATCAACCTGCACCAGCAAAGAAGGGGATGGACACAGGGGCCCCCTCTGTGCGATGTCATCAGAACACCGAAGGCATCGGTGACTGGCCATAAGCAGCAGTGAAGAGCCAAACTACGAGGTCAAAGGGCAAAACCAGAGGCAGAGGGTCCGGGGGTGGGGGGTGGGGGGGGGGCCTCCACTGCTCAGCTGAGCTGAAGCCCTGAAGGCCTCCCCCACAAACCCATCACAATTTGCCTCTGGAATCTACCTATTCCTGGCCTAAGGACCCAAGCTTCCTCCTGCTTCTGCCACAACTCAGCCCCGAACTTGCCTCCTGGGACTCCATCCTACAGAGGAGCTGCGTGCTCGCAGCCACGGCTCGAAGGAAACACAAGCTCCAACAGGAGTATCAGGAACTCTGCTAAGGACCACACCTCTGCCTGCCCCTCCAAGTTCCTCCCACCCCCTCGCGTTGCTCCCCTCCTCTGACAGTCCCCACCTCCTTCCCAGCCCTCCAAAGTAGTTTTATAGCAGGATCTAATCTAATCTTCATGGTTAGCCAAGCACGGAATCAAAACAGAAGATGTGCCACACTTCATCACATGTAGGTTCCATTTTCCTCACTGGCCCCAAGAAAAATAATTTATATGATTTCAAAAGGCATGTCTTCCCCCCCTCCTGCCCCCCACCCACACACACACCCAACATCTATTAGGGGTCTTAAAATCCATAGATTTTTCCATATCCTTAAGTAAGCCAATGACTTTCCATCCTGGACCATAACATAATGGACCACAGTTTAGCGCCCTCCCTATACAGTATTACTGTTCATTTTTTTCTCATTTTAGCTCCTCAAAACTTCCAAATAATACTTCTACTATTCCTGGATTTTTCAAATATGACCCTAGAACTCCAATCTGTAGTCTTAAACCTTTATTTTTCCCAACTAAGGCAAGCGAACGGGTCTTCTATGTTTGTTTGGGTTTTTTTTAACTTTTTGTTTGCATTTATTCATTTTTGAGAGATGAGAGAGACAGGGTGCAAGCAAGAAGGGCAGAGAGATGGAGACACAAAAACTGAGGCAGGCTCCAGGCTCTTAGCTGTCAGCACAGAGCCCGACGTGGGGCTCAAACCCACAAACCGCTAGATCGTGACCTGAGCCAAAGTCAGACACTTAACGGACTGACCCACCCAGGCTCACCAAGTGGTCCTCTAAGTTTGGATGAAACCTCTTACCATCTCTTGGATCACCTTAGCTTTACTGATTTAACATTCATGGACAAGTAGTAAATTCCACGGAAAATAGCTAGCTGGAAAACCACAGAAAGTACCTTTTAATCAACCGAATAAGAAACTAAACACTCCCAAGTTCTCATAACCCTGGTGAGGCATTACAGTGAATGAAGAGATGTTATATTAATTAAATTCTTGGAATGCATCCATAATGCTTAATGGAAAATGGAAGCCTTAGGAGGTCTTAAATGCCTGGGAAACACCCATCACCTCATTTAAATCCCTGAAACCCGCTCACATCTACCAAAGAACCTGTTCATATGCAATCATTTACATTACACGAAAATTGACTTAGAGGAAAAAAAAATAAGGAAGGAAATAGCAAAAATTCATCTAGCTTCCATATATTGTTTGATTTATTTTCTGATTTGGTTCTAAGTTACTCGTTACAGTCATTTAAAGTTTCCCTCAACCTCCAAGAAGAAAGTAATTGAGACTGGAGAATTCAAGTGCATTCATTCACCCATCCATCCATCCATCCATCCATTCATTCACTCACTCATTCAATAAACAGGAGAAAGGCACTGAAATATAATCATACGGGCCAAGTCCTATGCTTACAGACTACCTATTTTTATTACAATTACATGATAATCATGTGGACAAAAATCCAGGTTACTGAATGCCACCAGTGTGCCTCACACCACACCAAATAGTGGATGTTCAAATAGAAACACCACAAATCATATGACACGCATCATTATTAGTGCCTTCAATTCACCCATGTGGAAACTGAGGATCAGAGAAATTGGATTTTGTGTCTATCACCACGTGGGACTCTCACTGGCACCAAATATATGTTCAAAAGTGCTTTTTGTTAGTGTGAGATTTCCAAAGTCATAATAGGTCCTGAAGTGGAAAACAGGCACTACAAGGAAGATTCCATCCTTCAGCAGGGTGGGAAGACATATTCCTTATAACAAAATATAAGACATCCCATACTGATGTATAACCCATAGAACTGGTGGCATAATCCTCCTGTCTTGTTCAGGCAAAGCAAAAGCAAAGAATACCGTGTCTGCAGCTACACGATATGTTTGAAAACGACGTGGGGAGACAGGAAGGGACCATAGAGGAGATTTACTAGGCAGGGCTCTGGTCCCTGGGTTGTTTCACCTGGACAAAATGCAGACAGGTGCTTCTCTGTGGCCTCCAAGCATGCTAAAAATTATGAGGAATGCCTTCTCCCTTAAGAGGAAATGGACACAAGTCCTAGGACATATCAAGAAAGACTACTTTAAATAGCCATAGAAACAAAAACCTAGTTAACCTTGTCATTAAAAAAAAAAAAAAAAAACGAGAGCCAAAGCATAAGAGACTCTTAAAAACTGAGAACAGGGGCGCCTGGGTGGCGCAGTCGGTTAGGCGTCCGACTTCAGCCAGGTCACGATCTCGCGGTCCGGGAGTTCGAGCCCCGCGTCAGGCTCAGGGCTGATGGCTCGGAGCCTGGAGCCTGTTTCTGATTCTGTGTCTCCCTCTCTCTCTGCCCCTCCCCCGTTCATGCTCTGTCTCTCTCTGTCCCAAAAATAAAATAAACGTTGGGAAAAAAAAAATTAAAAAAAAAAAAAAACTGAGAACAAACTGAGGGTTGATGGGGGGTGGGAGGGTGGGTGATGGGTATTGAGGAGGGCACCTTTTGGGATGAGCACTGGGTGTTGTATGGAAACCAATTTGACAATAAATTTCATATATTGAAAAAAAATTAAAAAATAAACAAACAAACAAAAACTATTTCCAAAGTTTCCAAGTGTAATTTTTGAGGCTCTTCCTTGGGGAGGAAAAGAAATCTGAAAACGTAGGAGTTAGATCCAGCACAGATTTCACAGAACACCTGGCTTGTGTAGATCACACAAAATGGCTTTTGGGGGAAACGGCATTCCTTTCTCCTCGAAAACCTTGTGAGAAAGCAACTGGCTTCTGATGTGACAGCAGCCACCCTCACCTGCTTAGGGTGAGCTACACAAAGGGCAAGAGGCTTAGGTCCTGAGGCCTGGAAAAGAGGTTCAGTGCTACCCTCCTGTCTTTGGCAGGTCAAGGCACCAACTTCTACTCTACCATGCCCCACGTCCTAACGAAACTAGTCTTCCAAAGACCATGGGTTCCCCGAGTGTAGGCTTTTCTTCTTGGTGTCTGCCCAAGACCGCCTGCAAAAGCTTGGCATAACTCCGCCACGCGCTAAGGGCGGGATAAGCAGGCAAATGAACAGGAGCCAAGAGCATCTTTTGCTACTGAAGGGCCTCGAAGTTTTACCTTCAGTAACAGCCCTGGTTAAAAAGTAACTCAAAGAATAAAAATGAGAAGTGTTCTGGAGTGAAAGAATAGTTCGGTATCCTGGTTGTGGGTGGTGGTTACACAAATATGGGTGCATGACGATATAGCGGGATAACACTTCATGGACCTACACACACACACACGCGGAAATGAGTACACGCAGAAATGAAATCTGCAATTCATAGTAGTACACCAATGCCAGTTTCCCAGATGCGATCACTGAACTATGGCTGTATCAAATGTGATCATTTGGGGAAGCTGGCAAAGGATCGCCAGAAACGCTCTATACTAGTGTTTGCAACTATAGGAAAGTCCAAAATTATCTTGAATTTAAATTTTTTAGGAGCGCCTGAGTGGCTCACTCAGTTAAACATCCGACTTCAGGTCAGGTCATGATCTCACAGTCTGTGGGTTTGAGCCCCATTTCGGGCTCTGTGCTGACAGCTCGGAGCCTGGAGCCTGCTTCAGATTCTTGTGTGTGTGTGTGTGTGTGTGTGTGTGTGTGTGTGTGTGTGTGTGTGTGTCTGCCCCTCCCCTGCTCGTGCTCGGTCTCTCAAAAATAAACGTTACATGGGGCGCCTGGGTGGCGCAGTCGGTTAAGCGTCCGACTTCAGCCAGGTCACGATCTCGCGGTCTGTGAGTTCGAGCCCCGCGTCAGGCTCTGGGCTGATGGCTCAGAGCCTGGAGCCTGTTTCTGATTCTGTGTCTCCCTCTCTCTCTGCCCCTCCCCTGTTCATGCTCTGTCTCTCTCTGTCCCAAAAATAAATAAACGTTGAAAAAAAAAAAATAAACGTTACAAATTGAAAATTAAAAAAAAAGAGCTTTTTACAAAGACTAATGCTAGTAGAAAATTACAGCAGGTCAAAGGATATAAAACGCCAGGTTAAATTGTGAGTTCTAGCAATTAGGCATTTGTGAGAAAGACAGCAGATCATACTTTTTTTTTTTCCTCCCCAGTGCTTGCCCTTTGGATCAGCGCCGTTCAGTAAAAATAATGCAGCTCGTATGTATAATTTAAATTTTCTAGCAAAAAGGTAAAAAGAAACGGATAAATTAACTCTAATAACATCTTATTTAACCTAGGATATCTAAAATTTCACTTTAGCATGGAAACAACATAAAAAAAATGTTAATCAAGTATTTTCCTTTTTTTGTAGAGTAAGCCTTCAAAATCTGATAGGTATTTTGTTTGACACTTACCCATCATTTCAACCTGGGCCAGGCACATTTCAAGGACTCAACTGCCACATGTGGACAGGAGCTACCATACAGGACAGCTCAGCTCTAGGTACCACCTTTAAGTTACCATTAAAAGTCACTTGGGCTGTTGGGGCGCCTGGGTGGCGCAGTCGGTTAAGCGTCCGACTTCAGCCAGGTCACGATCTCGCGGTCCGGGAGTTCGAGCCCCGCGTCAGGCTCTGGGCTGATGGCTCAGAGCCTGGAGCCTGTTTCCGATTCTGTGTCTCCCTCTCTCTCTGCCCCTCCCCCGTTCATGCTCTGTCTCTCTCTGTCCCAAAAATAAATAAACGTTGAAAAAAATAATAATAATAAAAAAAGTCACTTGGGCTGTTTTCATAATGTAGGCTTTTTATTTCCTACGAATGTATGCTTCTCTCCAGCATTTTAGGCCTACTCTATGGGGGCAGTGCAAACCACTTGGGGTAATATATCTTGAAGAAGTACAGTTGATGAGCTTCCAGACATGAATTTATTAAGGAAGGAAGGAAAAAAGAAAAAAAAAAAGAAAGAGAGAAAGCAAGAGAGAGAAGAAAGAAGGATGGAAGAGAACAGGGGAGGAAGGGAGAAAACCAAAACCACAGCTCAACTTGAAAAAGTTTTGAGGCCTTGAACTTTGTTTCTGGAGACAGTTGTGGATCCTTTCTGTCCAGATCATCATAAAATGAAGATAGCATCATTGAAGGAGTTTGGGTACAGCTGGCAGGAGGGTCTTTGAAAATGCCTTTCTGGTTCCCTTCCAGTTCAAAGTTGTATCAGAAGCAGAGTATGGGTTCAGTAACTGCAGAACACCTTGAAGGAACCACGGAAGGGAGCCCTTAGGGCTGCCCTCTGATGTCCCAGCTCTCCACCTCCTCCTGCTCTCACGGCGGGTGTGCACCCTCCTGCACCTGGAAGCTGCACGCGGCCGCGAGCCTTGCTTTGGCCAACAGAACGTGAGCAGATGAGACAGTGTCACCTTCCGAGCATAAACATGACGAGCAGTCCACAGGGTCGCATGCCTTTCTCTTCCTCTCTCACACCATCCGGCAACACAGGCTACTCTGCTGGTCCTCGTGGCCGAGTGAGCTCCCCTTCTAACAGCCACCCAAGCGACTCATGATGGAAAGGGTGTTGGAGCAAGAAATAAACCTTTGTTCTCGGGAGGCCCGGCGACTGTGAGGTTGTTTGTTGTTACGGCACAGCTTGGCCTGTCCTAACACATAATTCAATTGTTGACTCCGTGCACGTGACATCAACTGTTCCATCCAGGGTGTCTCCCTGAATATTAGGGCTTTATCGCATCTGCTATATAACCCGGGCTCGGTTTTACAGTGGTTTCATTACCAACCATAAAAACTGTAACAGTGGAACTGTATAAACAAACCGAACAGTGTTTTTACTGTAAAACATGAATGTAATATAAATATTTGTCTTTGCCTTCTCTCGGCATCTGTAATGAGAGCAGAAAATTCATGCCATATGTTTATAGCATGAAGAAGGGAAAAAAGAGATCTCAACGATTCATCATGCGGGGACCAGCTGAGCTGTTTAATATTTGCAATCCATCCATTTTCTTTCAGATATAAATCCTCCACAAATCACAAAACCCTTATGACCGTAAGTTACCAAATCCATGACTATTTCTGCAGAAGGGTCCTCGCTAGGGAGAAGGTGGATGGGGTGCTCTGAGGTCAGTTTCTGCGACAAGCTGAGAAACCACGCGGTGAGTCAGTGCATTCGACTGTGGCCTCTCCCAGCCAGCCTCGACGAAATCCGAAGGTGAAACCGCTTCTCTGAGGATTTCAACAGACCCACCCTACCTCTGGCCGGAAGTGCATCTGAACGTCTGGGGTCCTGGCAGCTCCTCTTTCTTCAGTCCTCACAGGGAGAAACACTGAGCATGTTAAGTGGTTTCTGCCTTCTGTAGGGCCTTACGACCTTGTGGGAGGAGATGTTACTGCACCCCCGAGGTCTGTGCTGGGCACGGGATCCAGCTTCTCACGCAGGGAGCAACGGGGGGATGTTTTTATTTCAGAGCCGTGATGGAATCCTTGATGTGAAGTTGCTGAAGCCTGCCCAAAGTGTTTGTGCAGCCTTTTAGGATATGAGCCGAGAGGCACAGAGAATGATTCCATTTTCTCCAAACCGGCTCACGGACCAGAGGTTTCTGGAAACTGTCACTGTCCTACAAAATCCAATACCACAGGGAGGAACCTTTCTTGAGCACAAAGCAAACCTACCCAGTTGAGGCTCTGGCTGGCACTCAGGAGGCCAGCCCCTCGTGGGCACCGGGGCTGCTGGCAGGAAGAGGGGAAGGCAGGACACCTTCAGGGCTTAGAACCCAAAGCATGCAAGGCACGGAGAGGTAATATTCAGAAGCCCTCCACCCGGTGAGTGGCACCTGGCCGGTGTTACCAAGCCTGGGCCACAAGCTGGGCACCGTTATCTGATCCGATCCTGACAAGCATCCTAGCAGCCATCATTAGATTTTTTCCATCATTAGATCAAGAGGTACACGGAGAAGCGCCTTGACTGAGATCACACGCTTCCAGGGGATGAGAGAGCCAGGATTCCTACCTACGTTGGGCAGATTCCAAAAATCTGTGTTTGCAGCCATTAACTACATGGCTAGAGTCAAAGAAAAACCTTCCTACTTCCAACCAACCAGTCCTGTGCCTCCAAAACGTGACGAGAAACACAGGCCTTGTGTCTGCTCCTGCCCAAGTGTTACTGAGGTCACCATAAACCAAGTCTTGCTCTCCTCCTCCCCATCCACCCACAGACACATCTACTAGAGTGTTTATATTTATTATTAATTTACACATCTGTCAACACACTCATACTCCTCGAGAGCAAGGATAACATCTTATGTATCTACATATGCCCAGAGTCGAGTGGGATGCCTGGCATATGATAAGGTGTCAATACACGTTTGTGGCTTCGTAAGGACACGTCTGGTCACCAGTGCGTTACCAAAGCATGGACTGTAAGCTCCTTGGAGGCAGGAAACTTTGCTTTTTAGTCACTGCCGTATCACCAGTGCTGAATGCAGTACTTGACTCAGAGAAAGGCGCTAAGTATTTGTTGAAGGGAGGGAGGGAAGGCAGGCGAGCAGCGGAGAGAGCAGAGGGGTCCAGGAAAGCTTTGTGGGAAGGACACCCACGGGAGGGAACTCGCGGGCTGTGCAGGTGCTGGTTGGATGGACAAGCTCGGCTGAGGTCCTTCCACGCACAGGAAACATTCTGGGCTGAGACGCGGGCGGACTGCGGAGTTGAGGAGGAGCAGTGAGTCTGATGCAGTGAGACAAGGAAGAGACAATGGTGAGGGATGAACTGAGACAGGCGGGCAGGGGCTCCAGACGATCTTTTTTTCTATCTTTGCCAGCAATTGTTGGGCACACGCCAGACACCCACATGCCATTCTAAGCCCTTTATGTGCAGGACTTCACTTGATTCTCACGACCTTTTTTGGGGGGTACGATACCACCCCCACGTTACAGATGAAGAAACTGAGGCAACAGGAAGTGAGGGTCACCTGGCTCACGAATGGCAAACAGAGAATCACACTCAGGCAGAATGAATCCCAAGTCAGCTGCATATCCCCACGTGGCATATCTTATAGATCGATCCCTTCAGACTGATGAAGTGAGTTGTAGCATCCCCTCCCAAGAAGGTGCCTAGCACAGAATAGGGACACACGGATGCTAAAGGAAACCTTTCCAACAGCCATCAGGTTGGTCAGGTGAGCTATTTCCTCCTCTTAAATAAAGTCTTTAGATACCTCCACTTTGTCTGCTTATAAATTTAAAATATATACTATCTTTTTTTAAAAAAATCTATATTTAATTATACGGCATCAGTGAAATTTCACCTGGGGAACGATAATCTAACATAAATGAATAGATCCAATAGAAAAACCTGTAATTTAAAATAAACTCCTGTGTTAGTCAGAAAAAAAAAAAATTTACTCTCTTCAAAGAAAAAAAAATTACTATCTGGTATGAGGTAGCCCCACTCAATTAGAAAATTGCATCAAGAGCAAAGAACCAAATAACCCCCCTAAATTCCTCCTCTCCTGGCGTAGATTTCACTGTCAAGCCCAACCACGAAGTGTGTGCAGCCGCGCTGGCCTGAGCTTCATTAAGGCTTAAAGTCAATTAAGCCACGAATTGGAACAATCATTCCTCCTTTGCAAAGTATTGATATTTTTTTTCCTGGCCGCTTTAGGGCTTTTCCAGCACTCACGAGGAGATTTATGTTAGACAATTTCTTTCTGATTAAAACAAATCATAGCTCAACAATTCTAATTTCCTCCTTTCTAAGCAAGAAATGATCAGAGAACACTGAAGACCGTGATCAAACCCATCGCACAGAGGCCGTCACTAGGAAGCTCCACAAACACACTCCTGAGAGGCGTTCTCTGTCTCTCCCTCTCTCCATCTCTCTGTGTCTCTCTCTGTCTTTGTGCCTTGATCTCTGTTCTCCCCTAGGAGTTCATCTTGTGTGTGTGTGTGTGTGTGTGTGTGTGTGTGTGTGTGTCAATGTCTGTCTTTCTCCATATGTCTGCTCCCCCTACCTCCAGATATCTGTCTATCTCTCTCTCTCTCTCTGTTTAATTCTCTTTCAGTACACATTTACCTTGACAGCCTTCTGGACAATCACCTGATTCAGTATTATCTGTATTATCTGAAAGGGAAAGGGATGTTAGAAGCAAAGTCAACCCAAGCTGGTTTTCTGACCTAAGTAATAGGAAACAAGAAGGTTCCCATGTTTACTTCCAAAAGCCCAGCATCATCCAAGGCCTTTTCATTGATGAGCAGTTACTGCTCTCTCAAGAAAAGACCAGAAGTCTTCTGGATCCATGCACCAGCCTTTCACACGGGGCCCTCTACCCTCAGAGCTGCCCTCTCCACGTAAACAATTCATCTTCCTGTCCTTCAAAATCGAGTTGACTGAGGAGTCCAGTCCTCGCTGCAGCCAACGCCCAGTGCTCCAGAATGGCCAGAGAGGCTGGTCAGCTGAGATTTCCCAAATCGGGATTTGTAATTTTCAAAGAACTTGGAATCGCAATATGCTTCACGCAGTGTCCCCTAAATAACAAGCCCTTCTTTAATGGGCGACAAGGCAGCTGAAGAACTGGGGGAACCACAGCAGCAATGACACGAAAATCAATTTGCAGAGCTCAATACTTCAGGAAAATCATCTGGTTACTGTACCCTCTGCTGGTCTGATTTCCAAAAACAAACCAACCAAACCATCCCCTCCCACAGTGACAGGAGGCTGCTGACTGGGTCATAACCACCAAGGCCCAACTGTCAACCTGACTGCACCCACAGCCATTCATTCCACAGATGTGTCTAAGTCCCTCCTACCGACCAGCCACTGTGCTACACACAGGGCCAAACAGAAGAATAAAACGGGCAAGGCTTCTGGCTTCCTACAGCATTTCACCTCTGCTACTTACAGGCTGTGTGAGCTCGGACAAGGTCCTAAACTTCTCTGAGCCCCATAGCCTCATCTGAAAACAGGATTCAGAACAATGGCTACCGAACAGGGTTGTCATAAAGATGAGCGGAATTAAAGATTTAAAATGTTTTGGACACTGACTGGCACGCATTATCATTACTGTTCTCATAAAAATAAAAAGGGTTAAACCACCCAACTGACATTGTCAGGTCCTTAGATTCCTGTCTTACAGGCAATTCTATGCTCTTTTTAAAAACATGTATATACATGTATGTTTTCTCACAACAGGTAAGTGGACAGCATGATAATGTCTCAAAAGAAGGCACGACTGGGGGACACCTGGGTGGCTCAGTCGGTTGAGGATCCGACTCTTGATTTCGGCTGAGGTCGTGATACCAGGATGGTGGGATTGAGCCCCACAACGGGCTCTGTGCTGACCGTGAAGCCTGCTTGGGATTCTCTCTCTCTCCCTCTGCCCCTCTTCTCCTGCTCATGTTCTCTCTCTCTCTCTCTCTCTCTCTCTCAAATAAATAAAATGAAGGGGAAAAAAAAGACGAAAGAAGGCACAACTGCCTAAGTAACATTGAACAAACAGGTCACTTACCCTCTCTGGGCCTCAGTTTTCCCACCTGTCAAGGGGGCAAGTTAAATTGGCTGACCTCAGAAAGTCCATTCCAATCTTAAAGCTCTAACATTTTATAACGAAACTACACCCAAATATGACCTGTGAATTCATTACTGTCTCTAAAAAGACCTTCACTAGTTCACAATTGAGTTTCTCATCATGCTATTCTTGCATAAACTGGCTCACATCTTTGCTGTATCCCCTAAAAGTAATGGCTGAGAGAATCGTGCAAAAACCCAGTGGGTCATACATGACTAAGAACTTTATTTTTAACCTACACTTCAAAGGAATGTAGAATTATCTCTGCTCTTCCTTGAGATCTCCCCAAAGCTGTCTGTGTGGGCAGGTCTTCAAAGATGCCACAGACAGTGGTGGCTCAAGCCTGCAATACAACTCCAGTCACCGACGTCACTGCCGAGTACCCCAGCACTGCCACCAACATTGCAGATTTACCCAGCGCTGAAAATAAGCTTTGAACCAGCTTTCAGACATCCATGTTTATGGTCTAGGCAGGCTGCGAACCAGCCCAAACCAATGCACTACTCATTTCTCAATGGCTTCCTGGGTAGATTTGCCTTGTGAAAGGGTCTGACTCTGTCTAACACTGGGACGCACGCCTACTCCTCAAGGATCCATCACTGTCCATGAGAGGGAGATCGGAAGGTTCCAGACAGTGGGACACACAGTATGAAAGGAAGGGTCTCTGGAATAAAAACTCCACATCCTGCTCGACAACAACAGATCTGGAGTTACGGTCACATCTGCAACTGTCCAGGAACCAGGGACGCCCTTGGGCAGGAAGCTGGCCGAGCTTTTGTGAGAGTAGACACAGGAGCGTCTTTAAAAGGAAAAGTGCTAACAGGAGACAACCCAGTACTACGGGGACTAAGGCCAGCGTGAGGCTCAAATGTGCCCCATCACAAGCCAGACCTGTCCCTTGTGTATTGAGTCCAGCCAGGCCAGCCACTCAGGGGCAGCTCCACTCAGGGGTGCATTTCTGGAATACAGCGTTGCTCAGACTTTACAGTTTCTTTCCTTGCTTATTGATGCCTGCTCTCCCAGCACAATTAGCACGAGCCCCTCCTCTGGCTCTCAAGATTTCCTGATTTGAACAATATGTGTCTGATCACCCTACCCCTGACAGAGCGATGCAGATAAGTAAACACGTTTCTCTCCCCATTTTCTCAGAGTTTCTGAAGAGTAAGGGCCATTTTCCCCCGTAAACGGAAAGGTTAAAGGTTCTCGGAGCAGGAGACATTGGAAGGGACAATTATTTTTATCCTTCGGGACTTGGTGTATGGATTTAAATTTTTTTTAATGTTTATGTTTGAGAGAGAAAATGGGGGGGGGGGGATAGAGAGAGAGGGAGACACAGAATCCGAAGCAGTCTCCAGGCTCTGAGATGTCAACAGTGAGCCCAACACAGGGCTTGAACTCATGAACCATGAGATCATAACCTGAGTCGAAGTCAAATGCTCAACCGACTCAGGCGCCCCGGATGACAGACTTGAAAACATTCTTGAGTGTCAGGAAATAGGCAAGCATATTCTGTGAGCTAGAAAGGATCACAGCTGCCACTTGGACCCCACTGCCCAGGAGCAAAGCCAACGGTGCCTCTATTTCGGCCTGAGTGCTTATCTTTCTGCATCACTGTGGACGGATGGCACATGCCCACATGGATTCTTGAGTGGCTGCTAGGACCTAAAGAATAAAGCTCATTCCCCTAGGAGAACAGAACCCCAAGGCCTGAACGAGCCGGCTTCAAATGGAAGCTTCTGGACTCCTCCGCAACACTGCATCCAAAGTTGGCTATTCCCCATAAGCCCCTCTGCGCATCACCTCCCTTGCACTGGACCGTGCCCCCACCATCTCGGTTGACTACAGCCTGCCCACAGCTCCTTCCTCGAGGACGCTGCTTAGAAGCACCTGAGAAAGCATTTGTCATGAGTCCTAGAAGAACTTCATTCTGACCACGCTCACTGGGTTCTGGCATGGGTTACACCTCAGAAGTCATCCCTCGCTTGTGAAACCCTTGATGGTAATGACAATATTCCAAACTGTTTTCAATCACCCACTATACGAAACTCATTGTAGACAATTTATAAATATTTCTACCATTAAAAACATAGTCTGAAAGTCTTCGTCTAGTGGGGTAACTGTGTGTGAGAACATCTGATTTTTGTAAACAAAGTTAAAACTCTGCCCCTGACCTTTCATTAATAACAACAACAAAGAGAAATCAACCAATCACTCAAATAGTCTCAGAATTGTAGAGCGTTGCTTAACTTTTTTGTGACTCAGAATCCCCTGGAGGGACTGCAAAACACTGATTGCTGGGCCCCATCTCCAGAAACTCAGATCCCTTCAGGTCTCAGGTCTCAGGGTGAGGCCCAAGAATTTGCATTTCAAACAGGTTCTCCAGTGATGCTGTAAGCTTCTGGTCAGGGAAGGGGCTTTGAGCAGGCACTGGGTAGCTTCTGCAGCAAGGGAACCACAAGGACTAATCAATGAATCACTACTGAGACCATCAGAGATGTGTCCTATCCTCCTCTGCCTTAAAAACAGCACCCTCCCAGCCCCCTTTTCATTTTTGTCTTCAGATGGCTCACAATTTGATGTAGATTTTAAGCATCCTGTAATTCATCAACTAATTCTCTCCTGGCTACACATTCCAAGTAATTAAAGTTCAGTAATAACTTATTCTTTCTGCTCCAGCACCTGCATTTCATTTGTTTATTTTCCCAGAGTCATAAATCTGAAAGGCTGTCAAAGTGCCACAATATTAGTGCAATAATCAAAGTTAATTAGTCCTTCTCAATAAACAACAACAAAGCCATTACAAAGATGCATTGAAGCTTCTCCCAGCTACCCAGTTTACGGATCACATTGTGGCTGGAACAATTAGACTCTGAGAACTGCCGGGTAAATGAGCGCAGTGTTCGGCAGTCATTTAAAAGGAGACTGTGCGCTTCATTCACACTGATTCATTAACTCCAGGGAAGGCAAAGCGGGTCTGGGCTCCGCATCTGCCGCCTGCAGAAGGATGCGGCGACAGACGGAGATCCCCCCAGCTGCCAAGCCCTGCCATGCGCATCCCAGACCCCAATAATAAAAGGAGACAGGGGTTGCAGAGCGAGGAGAGGGGCCAGCCTGACCGCCAACTTTTAGTAACCCGATGTCTTCAATAACTTTTGGTTTATTATTTAGGGAATTTGAGAGATGCAGGTGTTAGGCGGATTCTGATGAGAAGGCAGCCCAAGGAAACTCGGAGGGCAGGACCGGGGCCGGTGGGTAGGAGACGCTTGGAGAAAGAGGCTGCCTTCAATTTAAGAGAGACCTTTGTCATTCGGAGGTGCTGCCTGACAGGGAGGAGCTTCCCCGTCAACCGGGAGAGCAGGAGCCAAGGCCTGGAGATCCCTGCTCAGGGATGTTGTGTGAGCGGTGTGCACGTGGGAAAGAGGTCAAACAAGGTGACCTGGACAGCTGAAGAAACCCTAAGAACTTAAGGTTCCTTGCATTTGGAAGCAATCGCTGGGCGAGTGCTCATGTCTTGCACTGAACTCACTGTCCTGTTCCTCTCCAGAGATCCTTCTCCCCTTGAGGCATGACCCCCATGCGCGTTACCCACCGCTATGTAACACGTATCCCCAAAGCGTGGTGGCTTCAACCGGTAAGAATTCGTTACCGCACCAAGTTTCTATGGGGTCAGGAATCTTGAGTGGTTCTGAGTCAAGGTCTTTCGTGAGGTTGCCGTCAATCTCTCGGCCAAAGTCACCTGCAGGCTTGAGGAGGCTGGAGGGGTCCAAGGGGGCTCACTCTCGAGGCTCCTGGCCGAAGGCCTCAGTTCCTTGTCACGTGGGACTCTCCACAGGGATACCTGAGCATCTTCACAACACAGCAGCTGGCTTCCCCCAGAGGGAGTGATCCAAGACAGCAGGCAAGGAGGAAGCCGCACACCTTTTACGACCCTTCCTGGGAGTCCTACTCCATCACTTCTGCCACATGCTATTCATTAAGGGTGTCACTAAGTATAGCCCGCGTTCAAGGGGAGGACAATTGGGTTCCACCTCCTAAGAAGACTATCAAAGAACCTGTGGGCAGATTTTAAAAACACCACGAATACCTCTGAGGCCTCCTTCTAGTCATGTCTGCATCCCCTAGTTGACTAAGTGGAGGGACTAGTTCCACAGGAGTCCCCTAGGGGCACCAAGTGGATTTTTCTCCACTCTTCTCCCTCAGCAACCCCAGCCTCTGCAAAAGGCCGGCCAACTCCACACCGTCAGCACCGGGGACAAGGATGGTCACCTCTCTGCTCCCTGGGAGGGAAGAAAGCGCCTGCTCCTTACCTTAGCTATTAAAGGACACACTGATGGGAAGATGAAGGCAGGTTTGGCTGTGTCCTCGGACTCTGATCATTTAAAAAAAAAGGGGGGGGGGAGTAGAAAGACAATACATTTTCCAACAAGACTTCTGGGACTATTTGTCTAATTTAGGGAAATGATGAGCAAATCAGCCTGTCCAGCAGGTACCTGGAAGTTTCCTGAGTTTTTACTAGGAGCCACATTCTGTACAAGAGAGGCTATGTCTTCTGACACCCAATTTCCAACACGGAGCAGGGGAAGAGGTCCCCACACCAACCAACAATTCTCCTATATCAGCAGTGTGTCCAAGAATTCGCCTCAGTTCTGACACCATCTACCTGGAGATCTCATCAGATCCTACAGGCTATGGGTTCAGTGGGACAAGACTGGCTCCGGCCCAGGCGGTCACCTATGCTTCTGACCAACAGGCTACAGACTGGCAGTTCCCACAACCCTCTCCTTCGACTTGAGACTCCAGTCACCAAGTCTACCTGTACTTCAGACTGACCAGCTATAATCAGAGGTTCCCAAACCCCCACTCTGGGCTTGACTGATTTGCTACAGTGGCTCATGGAACTCAGAACATTTTACTCACTAGACCACCGGTTTCTTATTAAATGATATAACTCAGGGCAGTCCGATGGAAAAGATAGACAGGGCAAGATATGTGAGAAAGGGCACAAGCTTCCTTGCCCTCTCCAGGGGCACCACTCTCCAGGATCTCTGTGTGTTCACCAACCCAGAAGCTTTCTGAACCCTCTCCTTTTTGGGTTTTTACGGAGGCCTCATTACAATCAGGCATGACTGATTAAGTCACTGCTCATTGAGGACTGAACTTGGTCTCCAGCCCCTCTCCCCATCCCAGGGGTCCAGGGGTGGGACTAGAAGTTCCAACCTCTCATCACACAGCTGGCTTCACTGGAAACAGGTCCCCATCTTTGGGTGGGGCCCAAAACTCACCTCCTTAACAAAAGACATCTCTATATAGGGCTCTCCTCACTTGGGAAGGTCCAAGGCTCTTAGGAGCTCCTCCAGAAACAGGCAGGAAGACCAAATACACGTTTCTTGTCATACATCACAAGATCACAATATGTGTTATTTCACTTCATCCTCACCATGACCAAGAGCTATCAAGGACGTAACCAAATTTGCCCAGGGATACCCAGTGAGCATGTGCTCGAAACTGGATACACTCCCTAGCCTGTGTAGACTCCAAAGGTGGGGTTCCCTCTACTCCACTGGGCTGCCTCCCTATAAATTAAACATTAGTCTATTTTGAATACACAGTTAAAGTAAACCCTGATTTATTAGTGTGTGCTGCTCCATTCAGAGACTGGCTGCCTTGTCTACACTGCATCTCCATATTTGTCCTTGTGTAGGAGGTTTTATTCTTTCTCGTCTCTGTTTAATCTAACACCTGCAATGTCTGAGACTCTCTGTAAATGGCCCATAATAAATATGAAAAACAGTCTCAAGCATATTTTTTTCCTCTTAAGTAATGAACAGAGTCTAAATGCCTAGTGGCCAGAAGGAGGCCTTTGAACCAGTGGCTGAACACCATCTCAAGATGAAATCTGTCTCTTCAAACTATGTCAAAATTGCTTAATAAGAACTCAGGGGACCCCATATTAATGAAAGGATACATCTGCTTTGGGTTTCACATGATTGGGAGTGATGGCTTGGATCTAGCCATTTATGCTCGACTTTCACTCTTTAAAACTCCACGGTTAATCACAGCCCTCGTTATACAAAGGTTACAATGGATATAAAGTTTGAAAGATTCAGTTCAAGACTGAGAGCAGTGACCGGGGGAAAAAAAGAACGCAAAACAAAGACACACAGACAACGATCAAAGAACAATGACACCCAAGACTATGTCAATGCAAAATTTTCGGAATGAGAAATGAAACAAAAAACTTGGAGGATAGGACCAAGCCCAAGTTTGGGGCATTGTGGAGATACAGACAACTCAGAATATTTTAGCAAACAATTATGTCGATGAGGGAGAGGCATAATTTATTGCCTGATACAGAATCTTTCCTGAGCCCGTGAAAAAAAAGTCAAAGACGCAACTCAAATACAAGAGTAAATACCCTGTATGCCACTTGAAGTTAAGTCTGGGAAGGAGACAGAAGGAATGAGCTTCCTTTGGGGAGGGGAGGTACACCAGCTCCGTCAGATTACCAAAAGGCACCCAGAAGTTCTCTTTCCTGGGATATCAGTACCCTTATTATCATGAACAGAAAAATGCTCACATAGAAACCTCTATGAATACAATCTTTGGCTAAGTCTTTACAGAGGCCAGTCTTTTGATAAAACACACACCAGGAACTTGGAATTAGGTGGCAAGATGGCTTTGGAGTCAGGCAAATATGGTTTCATACCCAGGTTCCACCCTGTAGCTCCCAGCTGGGTGAGCTCAGGCAGGCCTTTTCACTCCCTCTAGCCTCCAATTCCAAATCTGCAAAGTGGGTTTAACACATAACATGGATATTTCATTGCTAAATGTTAAGCATCAGGCCTTGTAGAGAAATACATATGAATACCTAACCCCATCTGCAGGGGATGATCACACCATGACATTTGAAAATGGAAGTGTCTTAAGGGAGAACTCTAGAACTTTATCTTCACCTGTGTGTGTGTGCAGGCTTATTGATTTAAGCAAGTGGTTTATATGGTTCGCAGACTTGTTTATACCATACTTTATTTATTGAAAATCCAATACTAACACATAAAAACAATTTTTTAAAGCTAAGAAATGAGGAACCAAACCAGCAGCTGAATTAAGATGAATTTTTCCCAATAATCCACAACTGTTAATAATATTAATAGTTTTTATATTTTTGGTTTAGCTAAAGATCATTCAAAACGACGGGGATGAGCCCTACTGTGATGTGTTGAATGACAACCATCTTTCCCGAGCCAAGTCACCAGCTCAGACGGGCATCGAGCTTGTAAATTACCCACCCCAAAGGCTGCTCGCTCCCCCGAACACACAAGCCACATAAAAGAAGGCATCCCACCACACCTAAGGCCTTTGATCTGGAAAGTCAAGTTAAAGGATGTCAGCTTTTATTACCAAAGGGCAAATTCCAACAAATGCCACAGCTCCACCAGATCATAAAGGACATTTGAGGGAGCCTAACAGTAGCTCAATTCCTCCAGGGCTCTTAAGAAGGCATGCGATTCAGCACTAGGCATCCCACCCCATCGCTCTCAGTATCACGTCATGAAAACATAGGGGGCTGGTGTCTCCAAAAAGCACAGCAAAATCAAGTGTCGAACCCATGTGCCTAATACATTGGTTGGCATCAAGTCCTCTGTATCTCAAAACACAACTAAAATCATGATTTCCGATGCTTATCAATGAGGCTGCACCATGACATAATACCGGCAGCTTTCCACATGCCTGCCCTCCAACGAGATAAATAGCCCCCGTATCAAATCTATTGAAAACCGGAATAATGATGACACTTCAGTCTCGCCAGCATCAGACTGTGTGGTTACAACCAACCAGGCATACGCTCTCCCTGACACATGCATATCCCATTACCTCTGACTAATAAATCTTTTCTTTTTACCCCTCATCTCCCTGCTTTCTCAATAACCATTTTGGTATAAGCCATCGCTCGCTGTTCCTGATGACTGATCCCTTAATCATCTTTCCTAAATATATGCAAAGTGTATTTCTTTGTAAATACAAAAGAAAAAGCAATCTCATAAATAATTAAGATGGCTTTTCAAATGACAGTTGAGTGCTAATATGAGCTTCACTGGAAAATACTAATCAACAAACTAAATACACATCTAATAAAATGTAGGAGTCCAGACACAGGAAGACCGAGAAAGAATTCATTGCAACCCCATTTGAATCATGCTGATAAACATCCTCCCTAAAGCAACTCTTGAAGCCACTTGGAGAGGTTAAGAAGAGTAAGCATCACTCGTACCTTCATGTATAAATAAGAAATTATTATTATAGTTATTAATAGCAGCAGATAAAATTTAATTGAATACTCAATCTATCCTCAGCAATGCGTTAAAGACTATACATGCATACGGTCAATGCATTTAATAGAGCCGCTTATGTCTCCTGGCATAAATATTGTTGTCTGAATTATTGTATTGTTATAGATGAAGAAACCGTAGTTGAAGAACTTAAGGAATTCACTCAAGGTCATAGGGTGTATTTGCTTCTATGCTTCGCCATTAGAACACAGCATATTTTACAGCAGTGGCCATCAGCTGGAGATGACGTTCCCCACCAAGGGACATCTGCCCAGGAGGCACCCTGAGACCCACCCAGCCTGCCTTCTCTAGACCTCTTGGGAATCTTGGCTAACACACCCAGGAGAAAACGAGAGCAGCTGAGCTGGATCCCGGCTGCCTTCTCCTGGCCGAGAGCACGCCATCCTAACCATTCCTAGGAAGACCTGAGGTTTAAGCCAAATAAAAACACAAGTCAGAAAAGCATGGACTTGAAGTCTTCCTTGGGGACCGGAGCTTCTCACCAAACTAAACATGGCTGAGTCACTCCTCCCTTATGACAGGGGAACAGGTCCAAGCCACAGTCTGAGGATTCGCAAGTGGGTCGCATAAGAATGCCACTGGAGGACCGTCAGCCCCTCTTCCCCAGACCAGGCTACTTCTGGCCAACTCCTCGATTATCTCAGTCTCCAGTAGACGTCAGAACTTCAGCACATTCACTGGGCCCCACATGTCACCAATGGGCAGCCCCCATAAGTGAACTCTCTTACATAATAAGCAGATAAGCTAAGGGCCTGGCATTCATGAGGCGGGCTTGCTTCCCCTGCCCTTTCAATCCCCCTAGCAACCCCAGCCACGGCCCCACCGCTCTTCCTCCTGCACACAACTGATGTGTGTGTAGACAGGAGGGGGACCTCAGTCCCAGCTGCTTCGGTGCTATTCAATCTCCTTCTTCCCCAGAACCAAAAGCCTCAGTTCCCAAGTTATAAGAATCTAAAAATTCAGGAATGGTAATAAGGTGAGAGAGGAGGAAGGAAGTAGGAGCCCCCCGTAGGCCTTTCAAGAGCTCTACCCCGGGTTGCCGGAGTCTGGTTGTGGTTGCTTCTAAAGTACATTTTGATACCTCATCAACTATTGCTCATTGCATACAATCCCCCTTGGAGGTCCTCAGATCTCAGGGTGGAGAATGGGACAGGCCACATCTCATACACAGAGCAACAAACCATCCTTGGAGAAGTACTTACTGAGTAAAGGAAATCCTAAACCACACAAAAGAGCAGAGATTCAGACACACCTATCAGTGTCCCAAATGTAGATTCTTGCATGGAATCCTACCATAGAGACAGTGCTGCTAACTAAGAGAATCCACTCCATCCTGAAAACAGGAGAGTAAACTACCTACTCAGCCAGCCCATTCCGTGGGCTCCTTGGAATACCCAGGAAAAAAAAACAGGTGCTTGTCTTAGAGGGGACACTAGTCTGTAATCCACTTAAGGATGTGAATGAGGTAGATCACATCCTCATACGGAGGGCAACTTAACAACATAGGCATGAACCCCAGATCCAGAGATAATTCACTGAAATATGACTGGGGACTGATGGGCCTCCCTACCCTCCCTCCTTTTTAAATTATGCTGAATGGATTGGCCTTTTAAGAGGGTAGTTTACTTCTATATAGTCCATGTTATCCGATTTTAATTGTTTTCGATTCGTATTACTAACTTTCGAGCATCCCAAACATCTCAGCAGGAGGGCGTTTTCCCGTGAATTAATTATTAGCAGTCTTAATTGTGTATAGGCTCTTAATAGAATTCCATATGGAATGTGTTTTCATTTAAGTTATGTTTTACTAAATAGCTAGATCCCCCCCCAAAAGTGTTTTGAGAACTCTATAAAGGATGTCTTGAATGAAAAGGGATTGCTGAGGACAGTAAGATACCTAAGTATTGCTTCCTCTGAGACACAGGGTTAATCCTGAAATTAATCCCTCAACCAGCATCTAGCAATTCTGAAAGCAAAGCCTGAAAGGTAATGAACATGCATGATGCCAATATTGGGAGAAAAGCCACACCGTGAGGTGGACGGACTTTGGGACTGGAGGCCAAGTGTGCCAACTGTGCCAGGAGCCTGCCTCTGTGCTCGTCAGCCGCGTGACTCTGGGAGGACCCCTGAGCCCTCCACCGCCTCTTCTAGAAAATGGAGAAGACCAGGCTTTTGTATCTCCTGAACAGGGATATGAAGTGCCTTGCCCAGGACCCAGCACATGACAGGGACTCAATAAAGAGCGGCTGTCAGGTGTCCCACGGTGAGCAGGAGAATAATGTTCCACTGGCTTGGAGGCAGACACGCGTGTTCTGGAACACAGCAGTTCTAGAATGTGCCGTGAAGGCAGGAATAGAAAGACCAGGCAGGGAAGAACAAGTTGGGGAAGGAGGCGTGAACTCCATCTTCAGAGCCAAGCTGAGAAGGCCCGCGGAGCCCTGGCACATGCGAGCCAGGGCTGAGCCAAACGGCCCACAGACTTCTGAGCGAGCTTTTGCTGCAACAAAAAACTTTGGATCGTTTCGAGAACCTCCCGTGAGGCACCAATATGCTACAGTACCTTCCCAGCTCTGCTACTGATAGGATTCATCGTGGATAAAGTATGAACACGCTCAAGCTGGCTAGCAGCTGGAAAAACTGGAGTCAATCAAATTGACCTTGAGAAACGCAAGGAGGTGGCATTTAAGGATGTGCCAGGTTAAATCCCAGCGCTGAGATGAGGTAAGGCAGGGCCTGAAGGAAACCAAACCAGCAGGTATGGAGGGTGGGGTAGTGAGGGGAGCTCCAGGTGGATCTCGAAGGCAGGCACCATGGTAATAATGCAATGACAGAAAATGGCTTTTGGTGCTAAATCTGAGCTCCCATAATCATCATCTAAGGGGAAATGAGGAAAGAGTGTAACGATATTCGCAGGGAATAGGCCAACAGATGAGACAGGACACAGAGATCAGTCTACAACCTACAAAATCTGATTTAAATGTTTGGACCGCCATGTGAGTAAAATTTGTTTTGCTCCCAATTCCTTTACTCATATGCCTGACAGTGAATACTTTTGGGTAACTCTTCCTCTGGGAGCACTGTCTGCCCGTGGACATCAAGTTACTAACATCGTAGCATGAAAGTGTACAAGGATACGTTCTGTCCTCTGAAACCTACTCCCAAAACCCAATTTTGGCTTAAAATGCAAGAAAGAGAAACAAAATGGTGGGTCTTTAAGCTCATACCATTCAACCTTCTTTGTCAGAAGGAGAGAGGAGGAAACTGAGGCACTAAATGGATTAAGAGGCTTGCAAAGGCCCCACTTAACTAAGGCTAAATAGGGCAGATCCAGGGTTTTCTGCCTCTCTCCATAAAACAATGGCTATAATGAGTTAAATACAAAATGTATCTGTTCTCACATATGAGGAATAAAGATAATCTTTGAAGTGCATAAACATTTGTGTTTTAGTATTACCTTCTAAGACAAGTTTACATATTAGTAACATCGTACAATATGGTTCTTGCAGTATTACGAGGGCCACTGAATTTGGTTTTTTGCTAGTTTAGGAATAACATCAAATGGGCAAAACTGTGCAAGTTTGACACTGCCTGTTGCTAGCTAGGTACTCTTCCAGCAGCGAGACAAACTGGTATCATACCACCCAATGCCAGCTGAGAAACTGCTACCAAAATTTTAAGTACAAATGCCCTTTGAATCAGTGAGTCCGCCGCTAAGATTCTGCCCTATGTAACTTTCTGGATGGAACACTGGATGAAAATGCAAGCGACTGAACTTTAAGACAGTGTCACTTAGCATAGCGAAACAAGGCAAACAACACAAGGTCCAAGAAAAGGGAAAGTGCTCAGTTAAATTACAGTATAAGCACACGACGGAGATTACACAGCAGTTCAAAACATGAGGTGGATCTATATGCACTGATAAGATCTTACGGGATTCACTGAAATACTCCAAGTACACAACAGTACGTGTATGTTTACTAGTATATACAAACTTTTGTGAAAGAATATACAAGAAATGGTTCATAGTATTTACCTTCCAAGACAAGTCCTGGGAGGGACTTTGACTTTTTATTTCATACCTTGCCGGTCCTGTACGAGTATTCAGACCATATGCACATGTTACCATTTTTTGCCTTCTACATCTCTAAAAGTGATTACTACATCACCTAATATAGGTTATTACTTAACTTTAGACTCACAGAGATGATAAGACCCTCAGAAAAAAAAAAATGGGCCCTGTTATTTCAGTCTTAATTTAACTCAAAACAATCCACAGAACTCAAGACAAGGGCTCATTTGAAATATACTGAATTTCAGGGGCGCCTGGGTGGCTCAGTCAGTTAAGCATCCAACTTCAGCTCAAGTCATAATCTTGCAGTTTGTGGGTTCAAGCCCCACGTCGGGTTCTGTGCAGACAGCTTGGAGCCTAGAGCCTGGAGCCTGTTTCAGATTCTGTGTCTCCCCCTCTCTCTGCCCCTCTCCTGCTCGTGCTCTCAAAAATAAACATTAAAAAAAAATTTTAAATACATAAAAAGAGATTTACTGAATTGGAAATATTTCATTTGAAGTATACTGAAAAGGCAGAAATTAATCTTCCTTTTTTTTTTTTAAAGTTTATTTATTTACTTTTGAGAGAGCATGAACCGGGGAGAGGCAGAGATAAAGAGAGAGAGAGAATCCCAAGCAGACTCCACAAACCCAAAACATCAGACGTTCTCCTACAGGCACCATGGTGTGTTTCTTCGGATGGCAAGAAGTCTTCCACAGCACCCAGGAAAGGAAGACGGCCTCGGCAAGGGCTGTCCGACCGCCCTCCCGCTCTGCTCCCAGCCACTCGAGGGTCTCCTCCTCCCAGGGCCGCCACACAGTCCATGCCCTCTGCCCAGTCTGACCTTCTCCGTCCCCCGCCCCCGGCCCCCCACCCCGGGTCTTTCCTGAGATGTCAGCTCAGTCACTTCCTTCTCGGGGACTCTGAATGTCCCCGCGTCCAGGCGTTACTCACCATTTCCAAGAACGACGTACACTTCCTAGGACCTAGTACTGCCATGTCAAGTTTTCACTGACGTTTATGTGTCTTTGGTTAAATCACACTTCCACCCTGGGCTGAAAGTTCTACAAAGACAGGGTTTCCTTAACAGAAGACCGCAGTACCTATGACAGGGTCCACGTCATAAATACACGAATACGAGACAAGCGAATGAACGAACACAGTCTACACTTCACACTGAAGCCCAGCGATCCTGTTACACAAGTGACCAACCTGGGCCACTCTCTGGCTCAGACCCGCTCATGTCTTCTTCCTCACTGACTCTGAGGTCCCAGTGACGCCCCGCAGCACCTCTGTCCCCCTCCTCCCCTGCCATTTGGCTCCAGCCACACCAGCCTCCCTGCTGACTCTGAATCCTCCAGGCACGCTCCCAAGCCCGGGCCTTTGCACGTGCCGCTCCCGCTGCTTAGAAAACACACCCCCCGCCCCGGGCACTGACGCAGCCTGCTGCGTTACTTCATCTGAGGGTCAGACCAGACGTCACAGCCTCAGAGGGTTCTCTGCGAACTGCCCAACCTCACGTAGTCCACGCTACACCTGTTCGTCCCTCGCTCTGCTTTACCGTGCTTCACAGTGTTTATGACAACTTGGCACTGTGTTCGGTATTAAACGGAATGACCCCTAACAGTCTGTTTCTCCTACAGAAGGCAAGCCCAGGGGAGGACAGGGACTCTGTTCTGTTTGATATGCTGATTCCTTAGCCTCAACAGTACTGCAGGCCTTCGGTAAATGTCTGTGCGCAACACCCACATCCACACAGAGAGAGAAGAGCAAAAAGTGAAAAGCAGAGATAAGGTTCAAGCCCACTGCCCCCGCCCCCACCGCCTTCTAATCTTACAAACCGTAAGCATAACAAACCCTTAGCTGCATACACGGCGTTAACCACATTTTATTTTTCTTAATAAATGAGCTGAATGAGTAAACATTCTCAAACCTCTGACTAATAAAGAAGATGACATTGACAATGAACCATAAACAAACGTGTGGATAATAACAGGCTTGCTTGCCCTTTCATTCATAAAATAAACAAAGAGAATATGACTTTAAAAATAAAGAAAAACGTTATTCCAAGAGCAATAAACTTTATGCACTGTACTAAAACCTCCATGTGTTTATCCGGCGTGTGTATCTGACAATTAAAAAAAAAAAAAAAAAAAAAAAGGTCAAGTGCTTGCTTACCCATTCTCCTAAAATGCGTGACACAGCTTCATTGGCCCTTGTCATATTCCTACAGGCGAGGATCACGTGTGCACCATGGAGGGCAAAAGACTTGGCAGTTTCAAACCCTATGGTTTAAAGGAAAGTCAACATTAGAAAACACAAATGCAAAACATTGACTCAGCTGAACGGCCTTTACTGAGCACCACACACATTACCCAAGTGGCTCTCAGCCAGAGGCCATCTGTCCCCTGGAAGACAGTTGCAAACACCGAGAGACATTTTCAGTGGTCACGACTGGGGATAAGGTGCTATTGGCAACTCGTGGGTAAAGGCCAGAAGTGCTACAAAATACCCTACAAAGCACAGGATGGTCCCCCACGAGGGGGAAGCACCTAGCCCAAAGTGTCAGCATGGTTGAGGTTGAGCCCCATCCCCAAGATGAAGACCAAGCCATAGGAAGAGATCACAGCACAGTCTGCTGTTTAATGACCATCTGAGAATGAGCAGATCCTGCGCTCAACACAAAGAATAAGGAATAAAGACTCAGACATGGTCACTGTCTTTGAAGAGTTCATGGTTTCTCTGCCGCTCCCCAACGCTCGCTCTCTCTCTCTCTCAAAAATAAATTAATATTCAAAAAAATTTTTTCAAGTGACCACACCAAATGTTGGCAAAGACGTAGAACAACCAGGAGCCTGCACACCACACACTACTCTAAGGGCGAAATGGCGTGTCTTGTGAGCTGTGAGAAAGACCACACGGCAAACCCCGCAACAGCGAATGAACCAATCCTACTGGAGGGGGCAGGAACGTCATTCAGCCAACGCCATGTCAAACGGCCACCGACTGCTGTTTCCAAGATACCGTGAAGATGTGTGAGAGATCCGCATACCAGTACCTCGCTGAGATAGCCGTGTGAAAGAGTCTAGCAAAATCCATCCATTCTTATCTCCCACAGATCGAATCTTCACGGAGGCCAGTCTATTTATATAAACTAGCTCTCAAGGGAAGCCAGCAAAGCATAGTGGAAAACTCAAACTCAGGAGTTCGACACACTTACGTTGACCGCAGCTCTAGCTATTTATAAGCTGTGGGCTATGCCTTTAACCTATCAGAAACCCAGCTATCTCTCCTTAAAATGAGGAGTAAGTAGTCAACTTACACTAAGAGCCTAACATAAAAATAGTAGGTAGAAAATAAATGTGAATTCCCAGTTCTTTCCAAAATCCTCAGGTCCTGTGTCTCCTCTGTGACTTGCAGGACCTATCAAATATAACACAGTCATTACGACTGAAAACTTAACACTCTCTCCTCCATCTGCTCCCAACAGCAAACCCAGGAGCTGACTGGCTTTAACATCAACCAGAATTTAAAGAAATTAGCTATAAGACCCACCATTCCATTTGTCTGAATACTGGCTCCAGAGCACACGCGACCTTGACTGTGGAAACAACTTGAGCTATTTTTCAGGTTATGCCAAGTTCTGCATCCCAAATATTCACTTAACGTTATCTAAGGAGAACCTCCTATATTTGAACCTGATGTTCACATACTGCCCGAAGGATTTCACATCTGAAACAGTTAACATCTAAATCTGTTTTCACCCTCTCTGGTGTATGTGGTGAAAGCTGCTTGAAACCTTATCTTCAAGCCATGAGGCCAGAAGACAATAATCTGGAATTTACTAATTTTGATCCGTGATGCCAACTTCACCACTTACCACCAGTGGCAAAGGATACCTAACATCATGGGCGAAAGAGAAAGAAGTAAAGCACCAGGTTTTATAGCCCAGCTGTTCCGAGACTGGACGGGGGCAGGCCTAGGACAAAATCTTGCTAACCGATGTGCTACATCAATCGGACTAATGAAATACTGACAGCCATATGGAGGGAACATGAAGTGGCCAAAAATGACTTCACTTGCACTCCTAGGACTTTACACACCCAGAAGAGCTTGTTGAAAATGGCAGACTCTGTGTCCCTGTGAAACGTCCAGGTCAGAGCAATTACCAGAAGTATTTTTTGTCACATTTTCATCAGAGGGCATAGGAAGAAAAAAATGATGCGGAGGAAGAATGGGGGACACAACACTCAGCCATTGGTTAGCAACCATATTTTTAAAGGACTGAGAGAACACTGATACAATGCAGGGCCAGGCCCCCCCGGGGCTTTATTCATCCATTCACCAGGTTAACTGTAAACTCTGTAGAATCTGTGCCTTTCTGATCTCTGTATCCTATAGGACTAACACCCATTTGGATTCAATAAATATCTGCCCGAGGAATGAATGGTTCTTACAGGTGACTAATAGGCTACAACTCTGGACTATTTCAAAGCAATCCAAGTTGTTTCAAACAACACGGACGGCTCCCTAACTTCCTTTTTACCAATGAATAAAATATTAAGATCCTGCAAAACAGGGCTCACCGAGGTTTTGAATGACACTACCTGGCAATCTGTAGGGGAAACGGCATGTGCATGTTCTATCCGAATTTATTTTTCCAAACAAGTCTCTTAAACCATGCTACTAACTCACTCGACAAAATGACCTACAGCAAAGGAGTTTTTAGTACCAAGAGGAACACAGACCACAGATCTGCACCCTCTCTGCTTTATGGAATCCCTGGCTGTGGTTACCAAGCAGCCATATACTCCTGTGTTGTGGAGAATTACCCTCTGGCTCTTACATCTTCCTTTATCTGAGCACCGCGCTACATGTTGCCGGTCACCTTTTAAAAGCTGCAAGACACAGCTCCATTTTCTTATCCTTTACAATTGCCTTTGGAGCCCCAACCAAAGCATGGAGATTTCAAAAGATGAAGGTTTAACAGGAAGGACAGTAACACTAACACTCCTACAGTAAACCATCTCTCTAGCGTGTAGAGTTCTATAAAAAAAAAAAAAAAAGGAGGAGGAGGAGGGAAGAGGAAGGAGGGAAGAGGAAGGAGGAGGAAGAAGAAAGAGGAGGAGGAGGAGTGGGGAGGGGGGAAGAGGGGGAAGGAGGGGGGACAAGGAAGGTGGAGGGGGGAGGAGGGGGGTGGAGGGGGGTGGAGGGAGGTGGAGGGGGGTGGAGGGGGGTGGAGGGGGGTGGAGGGGGGTGGAGGGGGGTGGAGGGGGGTGGAGGGGGGTGGAGGGGGGTGGAGGGGGGTGGAGGGGGGTGGAGGGAGGTGGAGGAGAAAAACAAGAGGGAAAGGAAAAAAAAAGAAAGAAAAAAAAAGTTTAATAATGCTACCTACTGCTAGAGTCCCGGCAAAGCTCATGAGAATAGCATCCCTCATGCTCCTAACACCGAGGCTGATGACCGGTTTAATTAGCTAAATGTACTTGTGCTGAGCCAATCGTGCTCAGTGCCAAAGTTTGTGCAAAATAATGAAGGCAATGGTTTACTAAATTTAATAACCTGATTCATCTTATAAAAAATTAACTTGATGACAATGTTTAAATTGAACCGGCTTAACTACACGGAGGTGGCAAGTGCGTTCAGAAGAATATTTAAAGCTAATAATATAAAAAAAAAAAAAAAACAGAGAAGACGTTTTAAAACAATGGGCACCATCCGCTTTCTAGCACTTGTTACGTCTGATCCAATCGGGAAGAGTAAGTGGCCATGAAGGTTAACATCTTGCTGTCGGGTTTAAAGATTTGCATATAAACATTAAAATACCATAAAAAGGAAAACACTCCCCCCCTAAATGTTAAATACCTGCTTTCTCACACTAGATTTCATTCTCTAGAGTGGAGGCTACAAACTGCTCATCAAAGGATCAATCAAACCCACCGCCTGTTCTGTTTGGGCTCAAACACTGTTTCCCCCCCTCCCCCTCCTCCTCTCCTCTCCTCTCTTTCTTCCTTCCCCTGTTCTACTTCCCACTTTCTCTTCCTCCCTTCCTTCCTAATATGAATTAGTCACCAGGATCAAAAAAAAAAAAAAAAAAAAAAAAAAAAACACCCAAGAGATTATGTATCTGAGGGAAGATGTCCACCTTCTCTGAAAAAGCTTAGGACAGGACCACACGGGGCCCCTAATCGCACTGCCGCCCCAGGCTAGAGATGGGGTCTGTGCCCTCCTGTTGGCCATGGTCACCACCCACGCTGCTGACTTTACCTGCCAGACCCTTGCAGGCATTCGATGCTCGCGCACACACGATACAGGTAAGATTCATGCTAGACACAATGCTCAAGCGTGGCCACAAAACTGCCTCGGTCAGAATTTTCACATCCGAATTATCGCATCTCAAAGAATGCTTCACACTGACCGGCTCAAGACTTTATTGGAACCCCGTCAGGTCCCACTCTGTCAAGCATGAGAACATCAGGATGCCAGCGACACCCCGCAAGACCAGGAGGCAGCACTCGCTTTGCGCTGGGAAACGCAGGAGAATGACCCGGGGACCTCTAAGAATCAGGATCCGGGCTGCACATTTCGTGACCTGCCTTCTTTGCGTTTCCCAAATGTCACTGAGCGGGAGCAGAAACTCTGGGCGAGAACCATGCTGGGACCAGAGGATGTAAAAATGAACCAGTTGAGGCAAGAAAGGCCAAGACAATATCATGGACTGGAGACGGGGCCCGCATGAATGAGGAAGAGGGAACATGACAGAAGAAACCGTGTCTGGCAAGCAGAAACTGTGGGGTCCTGGCAGCTGGCAGGGAGCTGTGGAAGAATGTGGGCAGAGAGCAGCACTAGGAAGAGTAATAATTAGTATCAGTATTATAACTAATGACATGTTATACAGTGATACGTATTATATAGTTAAAATACTAATTATCATTATTATTATTTTATTCACTTAAGATCCCTCCGGTGGTCATACAGAAGGTGGGTAAGCTGAAGACACTGAAGCCTTGTGAACAGCCAGGAAGGGATAAGGTATCCTCGTAGGCTGAACAACTAAGGGAAAAATGAGAAAATAATCTGGGAGGTAAACATCGCACCAAAGCCTGACGACTGCCTGAGTCTAGGTCTGAGGGAGAACCCCATGTCTCCACAGATGCCAGCCCGGCCCCGGAAGAGGTTGTCCACTGGTTTACGCAGGCAGTGAATGTGGAGGAGGAGGGGTGGGTTTGTGCGTGGCGGTGGAGGGGGCGGGTGGAGCAGGTGACCATCCCCGGTCCAACTCACTGGCAGGACAGATAAGTGGGGACAGAGTCATGGATTCCTCAGGCACAATGGACATCAAGGTGGGAACCCAGTCCTCACAAATACGGACAAAGACCCTAGTTGCTAAGAACAAGGTCAGTTCTTTCCCTAGCACTCAAAGTCTCCTTCTGGTTTGGGTTTTTTTAATTTTCTCCATATTGTGGATTTACTTGGGCAGTGTCCCCATTTACTGTAAATTATGGTTTTAATTATCATTTTTATTAAGATGCCCAAAGGAGTTGGGGCTTACAGCACCCGTAATTTCTAATGGGTTGTTATTATTAATTTATAATTGAGAAACACTGGAGACAAATGATACTTGCAAATGCACACAATTAAAAGGCCGGGAAGAAGGTGATCCCCGCCCCCCAACATACCACTACAGCAATCTTTAGGAATGAACGGATCAACAAGTTGCAGAACCTTCCAGCACCCGCCAACTCCCCCACCCTGGAGCTCTACCAACGCGTACAGAACAAGGTGAGCCTGAGGTCTTTCATCCTGAGTTAGCTTTGCGGAAAATTCAAACCTGGGGACAACTTTTGTGTTAATTCACCACTGCGTTCAGCTTCCCCAATATCCTCCCTGTAAGTACAAGGACCGAACTTCCCAAAGTGATCTGATTCATGTGAATGAAATTACGGTGACTCCATGTTGACCACGATGCTGAAATCGACGCTCTGAGGGCACTTCAAATGAAGGTCCAGGAGACATATTCACCAACGCCCTAAGGTCAGTGCCACAAGTGCAGTGACCAGATAACCCACCCTGCTGCTTCTGTCGCCACTTCAACTACCTGAACGTTTACATTTCCCTGCCACGCCATCTCAATTACGTAGTTCTCAGTTCGGAAGAGTCACAAATCACACTCGCTCAACACTAACTGTGACGGCCAATTCTTAATAAATTACAAAACTATACGGGCCTCTCCAGAGGAAAATAAGGCATAATCAGCCCTGCTTTTAAATGCATGTGTTATGGACAGCTGGCAACAAGTCCCAGCAATAGCCCTTGTAACATACGCAGGCTTCAAATATAATCGTTTACCAAAGAAAGATACCAACTGGAGAGGGAGGGATACAGCAGCAGGAAATGGCCACGTCACACAGAGCATCTTTTGGAAATACCGCCAGGCTGCATTTACGTGTTTTGGGCAGTGCAACACTAAGGCCGTAAGTTTTCTAAAACCACAGGGTAAATTCCAAGTGACTGTCTGGGATCCCTCAAGAGGCAAGACTGACCCCAGGCTGCCTACTTGTGCTGCCCGAGTAAGTTCTCATCCCACCGGGCAGGGACCGTGTGTACCCCGTGTATTCGGCATTACAGAGAAAATAGTGCCCAAAGATATTATAATTAACATGGCCCTAGGCAGCCCCAGTGAAGACAGACTTTGTAAGGACAACTAAATTGAGCACGGTCCATGCAGATCAGGGTCTGGGGGAACCAGGCAGCCACATATATCAATGGTGGGGGGAACAGGGGAGTGGGAAACAAAAGGACTCAACGTGGCTCAGTTAAGTGAGCATCCAAATCAGGTCATGATCAGCTCAGGTCACTTCAGCTCAGGTCATGATCCCAGGCTCTCAGGATTGAGCCCCGTGTCAGGCTCCACATGGAGTGTGGGGCCTGCTTAATATTGTCTCTCTCCCTCTGTCCCTCTCCCTGTCTCCCTCTGCCTCTCTCTCCCTCAAAAAAAAATTTTTAAATAAATAACAAAATGATTCAACATCTTTGGGGGCAATTGAGTTCTATCTATCAAATTGTACATGGCCACACCCTTTCACCCAGCTATTCCACGTCCAGAAACTTGTCCTACAAATACACTTGCCCATATGAGCAAATATGGGAGAGGAATGTTGCATAAACCAGCATTGCATAAACAACCAAAAAACCGGAATGAATCTAAACGTCCATTTCCCTGTTATACTTAAAAATTTTTTTTAACGTTTTTATTCATTTTTGAGAGACCAAGACAGGGCGTAAGCAGGGGAGGAACAGAGAGAGAGAGAGAGACAGACAGACAGACAGAAAGAATCTGAAGGAGGCTCCAGGCTCTGAGCTGAAAGCACAGAGCCCGACATGGGGCTCGAACGCAGGAACCGTGAGATCACGACCTGACCGACTGAGCCACCCAGGTACCCCTCCCTGTTATATGATTAAGAAAAAACATTGAAATTACAGAGTAACACGTGTGATCCCCCTCGGTGACACACAAAGGTAGGGGAGGGACATGTTTAAATTTACACACTGACTACTTGGGCACATGAGCTATTGGTAGGGGCCTGGGAAGCCTCATTTGCATTTGTAGCATGGATGCCGTTTCCACTTTTAACACACGCGTGTACACCTGAAAGAATAAGAGGCTAAATGCGAATGGCGGAATGTATCTAAGTGATCACAGTGGGCCTTTGCAAATTTTAACACAGAGGAATCAACCCAAGTGAGAAAGCAAAGAGAATACACCAGACGTGTTTTGAGCATCCTGGTTTTAGAGAAGCCCAGAGAAAGAAGGTGAAGAGGAGGATGCGGGAGCGAGCATCACTTCGTGCTGGGCCGCCGCCAGGAGCTTCAGGAAACACATTATCTAACTCTCGGATGCTCTTCACGGCAACCCTACGAAGGACCATTGTCATCACTGCATCTCTGAGAAAACTAACGGGCCCCAGAGGTCTTGGGACTCCCAAGATCAAAGGGCAAAACTGAGTCTAGAGTAGGAGGAGCCCCCTGAGGGCAGGAAAAACCAAGCGGGAACACCACTCACCAGCTCCACTGTCCCCTAATTGCCTCTGCTCCACTCGACTGATAGAAACTGATACGTACTCTTTGTGGCCCTGACAACACATGTTTACGTTTTCGGCATCTGTGTGATTTAAGCTAAATCTTACTGAGCATGGTTGTCCTTCTGAAAGAGAGAAATGGTCCGCACGCCACGGGCTTCAGTGCCAACGGCCGACCAACAACGCCCGTTCCTTTTCTGTGTCATCTTGTCAAGGCAAAGGATTCAGGCCTCTTCAGCTACTTGATTACATAAACGTACTTACTTAATGGAATCTGTCCCCAAACTGTGATGCATTATCAAATTACCTTCTCTCTTATTTAATATTTCATCACAGGGCTCAGAATTAACACCATCCTTTGCTTTCACAAACATTTCTCTGTGCAAGGCCTATGAGACAGGATAACTAATCCGCAGAAATAACGTTTCTCTCCACATTCTCCAAGGTCAACAACGTACAAGCACGGACTTCGCTGAACCCTGCCTCTACACTTTCAACCAGTAAGTCCTTTTACAAGGGACGTTCTTAACACCCTAGGCTTACCAAGCCATGCTCAAACTTTTTCCTTCATTTCTGAAAGGTTTCAGCGCCAAACTTTGGAGATCTTTATTAAGGCCAAAGACAAAGACCTCCCCCCGCAACCACCCCCTCCCCCCTCCCAGTCTCAAGAAGAAAGTGGCATCACGCTGGATTTTTTAGCAAACTGTACATATGGCACTGTTATAAATGCAGGCCAGATCCTTAGGGAGGTAAATAAAACAGGACGAAATAGAAGAAATAAAAAGCAAAGGCTTCCCATTAAACACACACACACACACACACACACACACACACACTCTTAAATCCAGCTTATTGGCTGTAGAAACTAGTATGTATTTTCAAGGCGCTCAAGAAGGTACAGTTTCTTTTACTCTTTGGCAGTAATACAGGAAAGAACATGACAGCTCTGTATAACCTCTCAAATTCAGAGCATGCTACTTTGGCCCAAGTCTATGCTCTTCGGAAGGCAACGCTTTTTTATAAGTAAAAAATCGCACGCATGCACGCACGCACACACACACACACGCACACTCCCCCCGCTGGTGTTACCTCCTTACAGAACTCCCCACCCACAGCAGTATTACCAAGAGAACCACAGTGTCTCTGGTGCTTGCAAGTGGAAACGGTTTACCCTGAAGTTTGGCCTTTTTCACTTTGATGGATTAATTTATAGCCACTTCAAGAGGAGAGAACCCAACTCTGAATCTGCAAGCGCGCTGGATTATGTTACTGAGCAAGTTCATTGTTTTCACAGCTGGGCCAGGATTTCCTTTCACGACGGAGGCCTCCGTCACTTTGCCAGCCCGCTTGAGACGGGGTTCTTTATGCTGCAGAGCAAGCAGGGAGGCCGCCGAGGTCCCGCACCACACTTGTCCAGAAAAAGACCCCTTTCTTTTTTACTTTCTCAACAACCGATGGGGCCATGACCAGCCTATCTCCCAAAGCATTTTCCAATCTTGTCAATTAAGAAGCAGGGTTAGGAAGGGACTGTTCAAAAAAAGAAAAAAACAACTTCTCCATTCCACTGAGAGCTTCCAGAAATGAAAAGCCTTCTCCAAGCCCGCATCTTCAGTGGGAGCAATGCAGCCCGCTTTCTAATTCAAGCCCCTGCCCCCCCCCCTTTTTTTTATTTCAGATCGACCTTGACTCTCACCTTCTAAAAAGTGGTATATTACTTCGCCTCTTGAAAAGATTAAATTCTTTATGCTCCCAAAGTCATGTGGAGGTGCTCAGAACGCCACACTAGGAAAATTCACTTTTTTGAGGCTCACTTTAGAAGCGTCCAAATTGACTTTCATTCTCCACCGCTTATAACTTTGTAAGATGTAACTTCTCGGAAGTCTGACTGAGATTCGGCCGTTGAAACTAGACGTGTCGGGAGACAGGCCCACTAACTCTGCTATAGTCAGACCTCCTCCAGCTTCTCCTTATGCAGAACAAAACCAGGAACTGGACGTTCACTGGCATGGGTTAGGGAGCAATCATTCAAATGAGAGATTTGCTCAAAATGTGCAATAAGGAGACAAAATGTACAGCACTTTAGAGCAGACTGAATTTAATGCAAAAACGCCCAAGAATAATCCTTTACCTTGTAGTCATTAAAGAAAAAGTATCCCTTGTAATCTATATAACCCAGATCATCCAAGAATCTTTAATATAATCACTTTTTTTTTAAGTTTTACAAAATCTAACAGTGGCTTGGCTCTGTGTGTATTTGCATTGTTTGTTTGTTTTTAATGTTTTCATTTATTTTGAGAGACAGAAAGACAGAGTGCAAGCAGGGGAGGGGCAGAGGGAGGGAAACACAGAATCTGAGGCAGGCTCCAGGCTGTGAGCTGTAGGCACAGAGCCCGACGTGGGGCTCAAACCCACACACCACAAGATCACGACCTGAACCGAAGTCACTTAACCGAATGAGCCAGCCACTATCTCATTTTTTTTCTTAAACTAAATTGCCACTTCTGATGAGTCCTCTTGCAATAGTCACACGGTCCACAGCCATCCTGCATGGAAGGTACCAGCAACGCTGGCTTTCAGAAGGGGAAGTACACAAAAGTCTTCACTTCCTTCCACAAGCCAGGCTGCGCGAAACAAAACAAAGCACAAAGAATCGTTACCAGTTTGACGCTTACCTTTTTGATAAGGCACTCTGTAATTACAGTGCCTGGGTCCCCAAGAGACATATAATTCGTAAGAGAAATTCTCCGTTTCTCCATCACTTTTTAAGCTGAGATCTCCTTAAATAGAATCAGACCCACCGACGAGGGGGAAAGGGGAAGGAGTTTTTAGTTTGATAACATTTTGTTTTGGAACACCATGATGAGGGATTAGTGAAACACACCAATTTTAAAATCTACCTCTCAGTAAACGTGTAATCTAACCATCAGCTGTGATCGGGCACCTGCTTGGCATGAATGTCAGAGATGAGCAGGGCGCCTTCCAGCTGAGGCTGATTTTTGCCTGACTCCTGAGGATGCGGCCAGATGTAAATTTGTGTTTGGCTCCCCTCTTACCACTGCCGCCTCTGGGCCAAGAAGGTCCCAGTAGGAGTCCCCACGCAGGTAATATACGAGATTAGGGATTAGGCTTAACTTCATTTCAAAAAAGGAGAGCGAGTGCTCTGAGCTGGTTAAGACACACGGGCCCTGAGAGAGGACTCCAGCTTGCACGCAGCTTCAGTGCAAACTCAGAGCCTGGAGGGGTCTCAGTTCCCAGCAGTGGGAGCCTGTGCAATTGGGGAGCAGCCACAAAAGATTCCAACGGAGATTCGCCCTCCTAGGATAGATAGCTGGAGGAAGCGTGCGCAACTAGATGTTTTATTTGGCTCAAACGTGCAGCCGGCCCCGCGAGCACATAACGTTTTAGAGGCTCTGTTAAGACAAGGTGTACTCGCTTTTCTTCAGTGCTTTAAGACACAGAAAAGGAAACAAGAAATCAAAGAATTTCTTGGAGGCAACACAGAGTGGGAGGCTTACTGGTTGTTATGGACTGAACTGTGTCTACCTAGAATTCCCACTTTGAGCCCTAACCCCTGACGCGACTGTGTCGGAGACGGGGCCTCTGAGGGGGTGGTGAGGGTGGGAGGTCAGGAGGGTGGGGCTCTGACCCAAATACCCCTGGGGCTCTTCTGAGAAGAGAGGCGGCAGAGATGTGTGCACACACACAGGAAAGACCCGGTGAGGCAAGGAGGAGGCAAGCAGAGAGGCCTCAGGAGGAACCAAGCCTGCCCGCACCTTGATCTTGGCCGTCTAGCCCCCAGAACCATGAGAGGTACGTTTCTGCCATTGAATCGCCCAGTCTGTGATATTTGGTTACGGCAACCTGAGCAAACTGCTACACTGCTGCTTTTGACCAGATAAGCTCTCTCCGAAGCTTCCTGGCCTCAACTACCAGGAAGTAAAATCAGAATTTAGGTCATTCCTAAACGAGGCAAGTGAGTAAGGTGGAGGAGATGAGACTTCTATTGGTCAGAAATCTGACTTGTCTTTGGGGTTTCTCTTGGGAAACTGAAGAACATTATCCACAAACAAGAGAGAGTTAAGTCCTTGCCACTCAACGAGTGGCAGCAGCATCAGCTGGGAACTCAGAAATGCATATTCTCAGGCCCACCCACACCTGCTGCAGCAGAGAGCTGGGTAGGTGCTGGGCCCGGTGATCTGGGTTCTAATGAGCCCTTTGGGGCCTTCAGATGCTTGTTCAAGGTTGACAACTTCCAGTCTCGTTAACGCCCAGAACTCCCCTTCTCTAACAACACATGCTGTCTAGTGTTTCACACGTACGCACTATTACATCAAGGTCCCATTTAACTCCCAACGCCGTGGCTGCGCAAGGCTACCACTACCCCTATTGTACAGACAAGAAAACTGAGGCTCAGAAAAGCCAAGGTCCAACAGCTAGTAAAGTGGAAGGGTGAACACTGGACCCTGGGACCTGATTGCCTCTAAAGTCCCTTGCAGATTCCTCCTAGGCAAAGCCCGTCCACTTTCTCTCTGAGCCTTGGTCCCCACCCCTGGGAATCTCATGAATCTCACGGCAGGAAATTATTTACATGCCTTCTCTTCTGACCAATGTCCCATCAGGGTTACTCTTTGGAGTCAGACCCACCGGAGTTAGGCTCCTGCCTCTGTCACATTCTGGAAGCCTTTGAGCCTTGAAAAGGCTGCTGAATATTCTGGGTTGAACTGTGCCCCCCATCCCCACCTCAAAATTCGTATGCTAAATAGGGGCACTTGTACCCCAATGTTTATAGCAGCACTCTCAACAATAGCCAAATTATGGAAAGAGCCTAAATGTCCATCAACTGATGAATGGATAAAGAAATTGTGGTTTATATACACAATGGAGTACTACATGGCAATGAGAAAGAATGAAATATACACAATGGAGTACTACATGGCAATGAGAAAGAACGAAATATAGCAACGTGGATGGAACTGGAGAGTGTGATGCTAAGTGAAATAAGCCATACAGAGAAAGACAGATACCATATGGTTTCACTCTTATGTGGATCCTGAGAAACTTAACAGAAACCCATGGAGGAGGGGAAGAAAAAAAAAAAAAAAAGAGGTTAGAGTGGGAGAGAGCCAAAGCATAAGAGACTCTTAAAAACTGAGAACAAACTGAGGGTTGATGGGGGGGGGGGTGGGAGGGAGGGGAGGGTGGGTGATGGGTATTGAGGAGGGCACCTTTTGGGATGAGCACTGGGTGTTGTACGAAAACCAATTTGACAATAAATTTCATATATTGAAAAAAAAAATTCGTATGCTAAAGTCCTAACCCTCAGTATCTCTGAATGTGAGCTTATTTGGAGATAGAGTCTTTGCAGAGGTAATCAGTTCAAGTGGGGTCATCAGGGTGGGCCCTAATCCACTGTGACTGGTAAAAATGTGGACCCAGCGTGCACACAGGGAGGACACCGGTGGAGCACATGCAAACCCGGGAGAGAGGCCTGGACCACACCCTTCCCTCACAGCCCTCAAAAGAAGCCATCCCTGTGAACACCTTGATTTTGGACTCCTGGCCTCCAGAACTGTTTAAGCCACCCACTCTCTGGCACGTTGTTACAGCTGCCCCAGGAAATTACTATATTTAACTTCTAGGAGCCTCAGTTTCTTCATCTGTACAAGGGGATTATTAAGAAGAGGTTACTCCTTCAGAGTTGTAGGACTATCAAATGAGTTATGCAGAGTTCTCGGCCGGCAGCAAGCTCTCAACACATCAGGCTTATTATTAATACAACATTAGCTAAAACGCCCTCCATGTGATTTATATCTCAAACTTTCCTATAGAAATCTAAACATCTGTCCAGGAGGCTAAATAGAATAAATGATTCTTACCCTCCCTAGTACCTATTCAACAATTAATCACTAGTGCCAATTCCTTCCAAAAAAGCATTTAGAGCAGTATATTATAAACACCCACATACAACACAGGAATTTTAACTAACTTGAAAACCAGAGGTTGCTAGGGACAAGGGGTAGAATAACAAATTGGTGGGGCAAAGAAGCAGAAAGAAAATTTCTGTGGAGATGTAAATGTTCTGTATCTTAATTATGGTAGTGGATTGCTGGAATGTACACATTTGCAAAGGTCACGTGCACAATTAAAACGTGTGACCTTTGTTACGTGAAACTTCTACTTCAAAAAGCTGTTTTTTAAGTGAATGCATATGCCCCTATTAAGAAAGAAAAAAAAAGAAAAAGGTGATCTCCCAGAGAACTAGAGTAAGCTGACTACTTATGTGAGCATTCAAAAATGTTAGCTCGAGCTTCCTGGCAACCAAGGTAATGAGAGGAAATAGAATACTTTATAATGCCCTCCCTTATTAAATGAGAAAAAGCATATCAAATTTTTAGAAGAGATGAGCTTTACTTTCTTAACAACTCTTAAATTTTGCCGGAGAAATCCTTATACGAGAAACGCGTTAATAAGATAAACCTGTGGTTTGCAAACTTTGTCAATTCTAGTCTATTAAAACATGAAAGAAGCCATAGACAAAGTGTAAATGACGGGCATCACTGTGTTCCAATAAAACATTATTAACAAAAGTAGGCAGGGGAGGGCTGGTTTTGATCCATGCGCCATACTTTAGCTGTTGACCCCCCAGAGGAGACAATGCACTTTCAACATTCAATTCCAAGCTGCGTGAAGGCAAACGAGAACAAAGTATGGAAGGACATGTGGCTGACCTTGACCTTTCTAGAACCCGTGTGGATAACAATGACAGAAAACTGAACTTTAGATAGTTTTCAAGATTCTATGAAAGTATCTGTGAAAGAGAATCTCATTAAGACATATATAAAACAAATTTTTTAAGTATTCAATTTGCATCAAAATCTTATTATACTGCCTCACTCTGAATTTCATTCAACTCACTATAACTGCACTGGCTTTTCATTGCAGTGCTGGATGGTTAACTATAAACTACATCCTGCCTCTCCCTTTGTGTGTAAAATTGACAAATGTGTTGTTTTTGGACTCCAGAATTCTGGAGAAAGCCAACTGAAATGAATTAAGATGACTAATGAGTTGATTCTGTTTCCAATCCAACAAAATGTTAATGTAAGAACCATGTCATATGATGCTATGTGTTTTAGTTCAAATTTAACATCCAATATTGAATAAGGCAGTTTCTAAGTAAATTACTAAGCTAAAAATATTCTTTCTGCATAGCAAGAACTCCATCTTGTTTAAAATAAATGGAAATTTGAACATCTTTGCTCAGATCAGCCTAAATAAGAAATTAGAAAAAATGCAAACCTCCATTATCGTCAACAGTATTGATTCCATCTTTCTGGAAAAAGTAGCGCAACACTGTATATCAAAGAAAACAGTTCATTTACATCATGACTTCGAGCAAAGTTCTACAGGGAACAAACAGTCAAAACCGTGCTTTTCCAGCGTGCCAGGTAGGTGATCACGTCCAAGGTGAGTGATCCACAAGACACCATAAAAACAGTCGTGACACTGACAAGCCAGGTGTCTTTGAACATCCAGCTACTACGGGGTACCTGGCATTCGTAGCTCTTTTGCAGCGTGAGACTGTTTTTACAAATGTTTTCATTGCATTTACTTAGCACTTGGCAGAGGGGCCGCTGTGGCTCTAACACATTGCTACACAGTTTTGTTTTAAAGTAAATGAACATTAGTTTTCCGTCACATAATATTGGACTAATTTCTATATCCACAGAAGCAGTAACTATGACACTTTCAAAAGCTGTTGGAAGTACTACAATGCCAACGTAATTCCATAAACATTTACCACATGCCTTCCGTCACTAAGACCCTATACGGCAGGTCTTAGATGTTCAGCTCTCATACCAAATCTTTCTAGTTTTCTTAAATTAGGGACATCTACCGACCACCAAAAGAGGAATTTTATAATCACCTTCACTGTGAAAATAGAATCTATTAAGAGATTATTTAAAAAGAGAAATCAATAATTGGGGGGAGGGTATCTTTCAAACAAATAAAAAAAGAAATTTAAAATTTTATAAGGAAGAATTTAGAAATCCAGGGTCTAGAAATGGAAACTACATAAAATATATGTATTTTGCCCCTAGGTTTTAGATTCAACTATGACAGCCTGTCAGTAACTGATTTTTTTTTTTCATTACCTGACAGTTACTTAGGAAATTTCCATTGTTCAGCACAGGATAATTCTGAAATCAATAATTCTATACTAATTACATGCTGATAAATTTCCATCAGAAAAGTAATCATTATAATAAAAAGGTAACAGAAACATCTCTAGGCATATTTTATTTCTAGTTCTATTCAACTCAATGACTTTTTTTTTTTTTTTTTTACGAATAAAAGCACTCTCCAAAGCAGGTCTCTATTTACCTGCTACTAATGATTATAGCTCCTTAAAAGTACCCGGATTTCATAATTCAGTGTCTATTTCTTCCCCCCAAAATTGCACACAAGCGCCCAGGTACGAATGTATTTTTCTTCCCCCTGTGGAAAGGGGCCAGAGGTTCCAGGACATTCTCAAAGGAGGACAGAGGCCTGGAATTCTTTTTTTTTTTTTTTTTTTTTTTTTTTTTTAAGCAGAAAGCTGTGAAAACATTTTGTTTGTTCCCCTGAAAGGTAAACAGAAAGAAGTCGAGTACTGTGTACTTGACAAAATAGACCGAGCCTCAGAACAAGTCCACTGTGCAATCATCCCATCTCCAGCATCAGGGGCCTTAACCGTTAAGAGTCCAAATCCCTACATGACACTCAAACTGTCTCCGCAGCGTCCTCAGGAAGAAGCCGCCCAGCCTGGGCTGACGCACACCTCTGTGCCCAGGAACTCGTTTGCTCCCGGCAGCCTGTTCTGTTATTGGAAAGCAAGCAATTCCCCACTTGCTTCCTAACGGGTGATAAAAACAAGGCAAAAGAACAACTACTTTTGAAAATCATTCCCCATAAGAAAGTAAGCTCCACGGAGGCGGCGGCAGAGATGGGGGGGGGGCGGATATATTTTGTTCACTGATGTAACCCCAGATCCTAGAACAGAGCTAGGCACTCAGTAAGTATCTGTCAAAAGAATTAGTTGTCAAAGGTCCCCAACGCCTGGGCAGCACCAATACCAGAAGCAATGCCTCTTCTACAGCCCGATTTTTAATGGGTCGAACCATGTCACTCCAAAAAATGTACACTGAAGCCCTAAACCCCACCCCAGGAGCTCAGAATGTGACCTTATTTGGAAATAGGGCCTTTACAGAAGTCGATCGAGTCAAAATCAGAACATTAGTGTGGGCTCTAATCTGGTATGACTGGTGTCCCTGCAAGAAGGGGTAACTTGGACCGGGAGACAGACACAGACGGGAAGGGACGCAGGGAGCAAGCACATCGAGGGAAGATGAGAAAGAGACGAGTTCCACTGCCAGAGCCAGGAACCGCCTGTGGCAGCCGGAAGCTGGAAGCGTCGAGGAAGGATCTGCCCACTTCAGGTTTCAGAGGGAGCAGGGCCCTGCCCACACCTGCACAGCACACTTCCAGCCTCCGGAACCGGGAAATAACTTCCTGCTGCTGCCAAAGCCCAAGCCAACGAAGACAACAGTGGAGGATTCTTCCCAAAATGGGACTGATCAATATCCCTGACAGCCTTTTAACCTTGGGCCGGGGCGGGGGGGGGGGGGGGGGGGGGAGGGTTGGCTGGCGGTGGTTTTTGGAGCACAAGAAACTCGGTAATGGTGCAGGGTGCACCGTACTACCGTACTGGGTCCCTCCCTGACACTTGCACGTATCCCAGTCCGACTCTGCTCCGGCCGCTGCTGCAACCACCAGCCCACGCCAGGCAGCTGGACAGACTCACCCGGGGCGGCAGGGTGGCGTTTCCCTGACCCGGCAGCACAGCGCACCTGCACAGAACAGCTTGGGATTCAGCCACGTGCAACCCCAAAATGCTGGGGCATAGTACCTACAGGGCCACCCTCGTGTGGTGGGGGTGGAGGCCGGCGGACAAACGTCTTCCCTTTCGTTCTGCGGGCAGACAGCTCTGAGAGGCACCTCAGAAGGTTCCTCCGCAAGTCCACGAGCTGAATGCTAGTGGCCCACGGCTTCGCCCAACTCGGTGACACATCCCTACCCCACCTCTCCCTCCCTCCTTGTCTAGTCCTCTCCTCCCTCACTTGAGTTCTCTGAAATCATGTCCCAAATTATCCACAGATAAACCTTTGTCTCAGGTTCTGCTTCAGGGGGGAGCCCAAGCTAAGATTTAAAAACCTCTTAAAACATTTGCAGTATAGAAAACCTCCTTAGTTTTATAAAACCAGAGTCCACGGAAAAGCCCCCTACCCCCAATTCTAACCAGTTGAATGCTGCTTCCTTGTAGAATACTGTCCATCGGTCCCCAATCCTGTTCCCTGAAGGACGCCGGGTTGTTGCTCCCGCTCCCGGAGAGCTGTTGCAAGAACTAAGTTACGTAGACCTCCGCCTCCACCGATGAACAGGTGCTCCTGGGACTTGATCTGATGACTTTGCGAGCCCTCAGCAGGTCCGCGGCTCCAATCAGAAATGAACACAATGTTCCACAGGTGGTCTGATCACCGGGATTGTTTACTTTTCTTTGCAACAAACCATGAAAGTTTCAGCCACCCGAAGGTATGAACAAACGGGTTGTCTGCCCCAGAGCCTTTCCTCCTGCAAAGGTTAAGGGGTTGCAAGGAACGTCGCACGGCAGAAACTTCTCTGAGCAGCTGTAGGTAATCGAGATGCCAAACGATGATTGCAATTCAGAAGCCCCGTTTTCAACATGTGTTCCCCTTTCACATCAGTGGAGTGGTACATTAAGCACTTTACTCTCACTCTCCCGCAGCGTGGAGCACATGGTTTTCGCAAGCTTGATTACGGTCTATGGCAGTTGGGTGATTGCTACTGAAGTCAAGCAGACGCCTGCTGACATCTCAGAGTGGGCTCCCCCTAATGTGTTTTATTATCATACAGGGAAAAAAAATAAACTATTCTGAAAAATACTCAATCAAAGAGATATGGATTCTTACCATATCTTTACTTGGGGGGGGGGGCGGCAGAGATTCAATTAAATCCGGAGACATTTACCCGTGTCCCTCCATATTCCAAGCTAGGGAGGACCAAAACCCACAAGGAATGTGCACTTGGAGCCTGCTGAAAAGTCAGGGCAGGACTCAGTCTCTGATCCTCCTTTCCCCTTTTGTTTTCACAGCCCTATCTTGGGCTAACCACATCACGCACATCTTTACTGCTCAACTGAGTTCTAATTAAGCATTATAAAAAAATAAAACAAATTAGTTGCATGTTGTAAACGTCCGTTGGCAAGTGTAATAGCACGGCTCTTAATATGAGAAGTGAATTTAATAAAATTTAAAAGAAATATTTCACCGAAGACAGAATAATTAAAAGGCACACTGTGCTGTCAGCAAAGCTGGGCTGGCTCCGGCAGCATTAGCAGAGGGAGTGGTGCTGCTGTGGGCTGCTCGGAATGTTTCTGCAGCGCGACCACCAGCTCTCCGAAAGATGGTGGAGCCAGCCTCTCAGACCACCGTCCAGGAAACAGTCTTCCAAACCACTTCCATCCCTTCGGCCACTTGGAAAAAGCTGATTCGTTCAGGGGCGCCTGGGTGGCTCGGTCGGTTAAGCGTCCGACTTCAACCTGGGTCGTCTCACGGTTCGTGGTTCGACCCCACGTCAGGCTCTGTGCTGACAGCTCAGAGCCTGGAGCCTGCTGCGGATTCTGTGTCTCCCTCTCTCTCTGCCCCTCCCCTGCCGCCACTCTCTCTCTCTCTCTCTCTCAAAAATAAACATTGAAAAACAATTTAAAAAAAAACTGATTTGTTCAAAAGAATTCTTGCTTCCCTGCAGTGGGACATGCTCCCCGCCCCTAGCAGTGGCTCGCTGACCTGCTCGGTGCTTTTCACTTCCTCCCGTGCTGTTTGTGATGCTCACGTGCTCTGGAAAAGGTCTCGGGCCAAACGGATGTGGGAACGCACAGGCCTGCTTTACTCTGTTCTGCCACAAGTCTGAATACTGTCCACATGGAGCACACACAACCACGGCTTTGCACAAGCCCTTTCACTACCCTCCATTAGCAATTTTGTATGCTACCGAGGGGCAGTTGAACAACACAGGCAAATATTTATCGAACTCCCCAAGTGGACCAGAGATGGTGGGGCGGCCAGCTGTGGAACTGCGCCCCGGTAAGCTGGTTCATTCATTTGAAACTCAAGTGATTTTTCTTCCCTATTTCATTCAAGTGTGCATCTTAAACCAGTTCCTTTTTACCTCTTAAGAAACACTGTGACCCTCTGTGCGTCGGCATCCATGTGAAATTATCCGTGGTAAATTTTTTTTTAAAGATAAACGTGAAACTTAGTCCTGGAGACAAAACAATAGATGAGGTGACTCATGGTGAGCGATACAAGGTGACAGCCACCACATCACGCTGGGTGCTTTTCATCTCATCTCACTGGATTCTCCAGCTCTGTGAAGCTGGTGTCATGGTACCCACTCGTACATGACGACACTGAGACTCAGGGGTTAAGAAGACAGGAAGAAAGTCTGAGGCCCCAGAGTCAGCAAGTTGGAAAGTAACAGAAGTTCCAAAAAAGAAAAAAAAAAAGGGAAAGAAAGAAAGAACACTGTGTCTAGTTATGTAAGAAAAGAGCAAGGCTCATAATCTGAAAGAAAACCAGGGAGTGGGCTGTGGATACTCGTGTGTGTTAAGAGTCTGACTTTCCTGAGGCGCCTGGGTGGCTCAGATGGTTAAGCGTCCGACTTCGGCTCAGGTCACGATCTCGCGGTCTGTGAGTTCGAGCCCCGCATCGGGCTCTGGGCTGACAGCTCAGAGACTGGAGCCTGTTGCAGATTCTGTGTCTCCCTCTTTCTCTGACCTTCCCCTGTTCATGCTCTCTCTCTCTCTGTCTCAAAAATAAATAAATGTTAAAAAAAATTTTTTTTTTTAAAAAAGAGTCTGATTTTCCTAAAGTTTAATAACTTAAACCATATTAGGGCGACTGGGTGGCTCAGTCACTCGACCATCAGACTCTTGATTTCGGCTCAGGTCACGATCCCAGGGTCATAGGAATGAGCCCCACATCAGGCTCCAGATTGAGCATGGAGCCTGCTTAAGATTCTCCCTCCCCCCTCGCATGCACACGCTCTCTAAAATAAAAAATTTTTAGTATATGTGCGGCCAAAGCAAGCACATAAAATGAAAAATTTTTAATTAAGGAAAGCAGTAATTTTAACCGTACTAGTGTTTTATTGCTGGAGGGCAGGGGACAGGGGCGGGGGGGATAGCATTCCCATTTCAGATGTGTCTTTCTGGGGGAAGGGGCCTCCGTCTGTGTTAACACCCGGGCCCCTCAGTGTTGCCCTCACTTGCCCCTGCCCGGGGAGGCGGTACAACCCCCGTGGCTGGGAAATCGGAGAGGACTGCACCCACACGGCACCGCCTCTCCCGTCCTCTTACAGAAACCACACACCCTGTTCTGCTGTGCGGCAGCTGCACGCTGCAGGGGTGGACCCTGCCCTCGCTGGAGGTCCAGCGGTGTCCAGCGCTGACCCATCACCCCATCCGATTCTGGGGTTCAGGATGAGAAAGCCTACCAGCCCACACATATAAACCGTGCTCTCCAGTATCCACTGGACCAGTTGCTGAGGTGACACTTTAGTCTTCCGTGTGCCTCATCGTCTGTCCGATGTCTCAATTCCCTCAAAACTCGGGAAGGGGACAGTGTGTGACTTGCTCCGGACCTCAATACCTCTTTAAGGGGCCAGCAGACCAATCTGTGCCCCGATTTCTCCCTTTAGCATAAAGAGGTCTATGTTCCTCAAGTCTCTGGAATTGAAAGAGAGTGTGGCTACACATTTCAAAACAGTTTAGAACTTATAAACAGATGTGACACAACAGCACATTAATAGGTCTTTGCCCCTAGACCCAGAAGTGTTCACACGTCACATGATGGAGACTAGCTCTAGTAAGGTCTAGAAGGAGGGATGTGTGAGGGGTGACCACCAACGTACACACTCGGGGAACAAGAGCCTTTCTCACCATGTCCTGGGAGTCCAAAAAGCCCATCATAAATCTGAATCTATAAGAGAACACTTTTTTCCCTCGGCTGTATGTTATTCTTTGTTTCGTTGTATCGCTATAATTTTTAAAAAGCACAGGCGTATCATGAAATCCCGTGCTTTGTAAAAGATTCCATTATAAGAGTAATCATTATTGAAGCTTTTAGCCCAGATGTAATTTCTTACATGTTACAACAAGTTTGGCACGCATTGTGAATTTTAGCCAAGGTTGATAAAGTTCAATAACTTGGCTAACCAACCATGTGTACTACTCATTATAGAAGTAATAAATAGATTCATCAAAATGGACATGAAAAAGCCATAAGAAAATCGGATGCCGTTTCCAGCCTGCCTCATAAAAGCACCTCTTGGACTTTAATATAATTTTATATACAGTTATCACAGCTACCCATCATTCAATACCAGGCATATATAAAACAATCATCCACCCACATTTGCATGCTGAATAAATTCCAGTTGCACAGGTGAATTCTCTACTGTAGAGATCTCAATAGTCACATAAATGCACACATTGCTTATATGTTCAACTTCTAAAAGAATTCACATCAAGTAGAAAGGAATCAGACAGACGTTGCCTACAAATCTCATTTTCCTTAGTGTTATCTTTTGGAGATTATTCTTTTAGCTTATTGATAACTGAAACATTTAGCAGCAAGAAAAGAAAGCCTGATTCAGACAAATGCCGTGGCTGCAAGAAAGAAATCTCAGGACACAGAGCAGAAGAATCTCCTGCGATCAAATCAACGGAACCCCACAGAGCCGAACTCTAATGTCTGAGCAAAGCGTCCTCAGTTGGGATAAACCTTCAGCGACGGCACAGCAGAAATATCCAGATTCTCCCTACCACGTGTCTCTCAGTTATGCATCTATAAGAAACTCACACGCTGATTCCGATGTTCTTTGTGAAGGAAGCTAAAGCCCACCCTTCTTGGAAAGAGACCTTCCCCTACATCTGGTCAACCTCGGTGGAGCTGGCTAGCGTCACGCTGCAAACCAAACATTCAAAGTCAGGGTGCGCTTTTGGCACGCTGTACTGTACCCGCCCACACCCTGAGAGGTAAAGAACTATTCCCGAGCTGTGGCGCACGGATGCCTTTTCCTCCACTCCAGGGGGGGAAGCCTGGGCATACAGTCTGGACCCTCCATTTCCCAGCAAGGCCAGAGTACCGCGGGAGCCAGGTTTGTCTACGCTGTAGGGTCTGTGTTGTTACAGCGTTCGGATTCTTCACGGTGCGGACAACACCTCTTCCACGTGTGCCTCATTTCTGCCCTCTGCCATTCTCGCTGTGCCCTCAGCGCTGTAGGTCACCGGAAGCTTCCTCCTGCTTCGCTTTCACGCTCTCTTCCGGATTTTTTTCTCTTGCATAAGTCTTCACAGTAGAATCACTGCATGACAACATTATAAATATCCTCATACCCTCTGGTTCTTTTCATATCTACCATGGGAAAAAAAAATACAACCAAGCTTTCTAAAACCAAAGTTATACTCTCAACAGCAAGGAAAACCTTCCTTGTATTAATTACAGGCGGCACCTAAATCATCACAATCTTAGCCAAATAATATGAATTTTTAACTCAGCGTAAGCAGAACAGTGTAACAGTCGAGTGCTTTATTTTCCCCAAAAGTCAGCAACTGCCAAATTCTTCCAAGAGCTTAAATGCCATAATGACAGATACTGGTGTACAGAAAGATTAAAGTAAAATACGAAACTAAACAGAGAAGGAAGAGATGAGCCAGAGATGTGCTTTGAATAACAGAAGCAAAGAAAGAGAAAACTCTCATACCAATTGCCACGATGAAGAAAAAAGGTTAGAAGAAACTAAGGAGAGAAGTGTTTAACGTTTCCCAAAAGACATAGGGAATACGTCAAATTCAACAGGCGTTGCATCCACTGTGTGCACAGAGAATAATCTTTGTAACGTCCATACTAATAGTCGCTGCACTGCCCAGCACTAAAAATCTGGTTAAATTTCTCAAGACAGAATTCAGATAGCTACCCAGAAACCCTAGCAATAAGCAGATACTTGTCAAAGGCTCTAAACAAAGCCATCCTGCCAACATATGGACTCTGAGACCCAATACTAACATTTAGGCAAATAATAAAGTCAACATTGAACAACATTTGCTTTTTTATTTGTCGTAAGACTTAATTCTCCCTGATATTTTTTTCTTTGTCATAAGACTCACTTCTCCCCAACATGAAAACACACACACACACACACACACACACACACACACACACACACACACAGAGCCATACAACACAAAGCCACTCTTAAAGGAAACGTTTGAGGAATGTTTTAGAAAATACATCTGGCTTCCTAATAACCTGCACAAGATCCACAAAGTCTGTTAGGGAGATGGAAGTATTTTATTGATCATAAACTTGAAATCACTTTTTTCTAAAGGGGACAACTCTGTAATATTCCATTCCCTTCCCAGCTCAGCTTAGCCTTGAAGTATATTCACTGCTTTTGTAAGCTAGCGTCCCGGTGGTATGCCTCCTACACAGCATAGTCTGGAATCTTCAGCTGTTCCATCGTTACATTCATCTAAAGCCATGAGGTTTGCTCTTCAGGGGTGAGTTTGAAATTCTTTCACATTCACGTGCCTCTCTATGAACAGTTTAAACAAGAACCCATGATAGTTAGAGTTTAAATAAAGTATCCTCTGAACATTACACACTATTAAATTCTTCATCCCAAACAACACCAGCTTTCTAAATAACTAAAACACACAATCTTGAAGTCACTCCTTAAAGACTGAGTATGCCATTCTAAGATTTAAAAACCCTGAAGTTCAGCTAACTTTTAAGTGTTACATAATGGGGTGGTGGCGGTGGCGGGGGGGGGGGGGCAGTGCCTGGGTAGCTCAATTGCTTAAGCGTCTGACTTCAGCTCAGGTCGTGATCTCACAGTTCATGGGTTTGAGCCCCACATCAGGCTGTGTGCTGACAGCTCGGAGCCTGGAGCCTGCTTCGGATTCTGTGTCTCCCTCTCTGCCCCTCCCCCTGCTCGCACTCTGTCTCTCAAATATAAATTTTAAAAATGTTTAAAAATAATACTTACATTTTACATAATAGGTAATAAAAAAAAATTCCAAGCTTGCTTGGAATTTGTAGATCCATATATTACGCAAAAAACGTGACCCCTTTCTCTGCAGCCTTGACAAAATATTGAATGCTAAGTTCAAGCTACGACTCTCTATGTGAAGCTCAGACAGTGTTCACCGCAGCCTCTACCATTTGAGGAGCTACGAGACGGATCGGAGTATAGAAGAATTATGGCAATTATAAAACCTTGCTCGTCTACACTGTCAGGTTAATAACCAGCATTAGCAGAGCTCAGCCATACCATCAGCAACTTGGGAAATAGAGAGCCCGGGGCTCCAACGCTAAGTCAAAACACTGAGCAAAGCACAGAAGCTAGCAAACGGAGAGCCAGCCAGCAGCGGAAAAGCAATCCATCCGCAAAACAAAACGAGTAAGTATGCCACTCAGACGAACCACCGGTTTTTAGCACACGATCCGACTGGTGTGCGACTGCTTAGACCGTTAGCATTAAGCACGAACGTCAAAAAACGCAGGATGAGCTTAAAAAACAATCCTAACAGAGCCACACGCTTCTTACCACAAGGCGAGCGATGGAGCTGTGATTCATGTAAATACAAGGTAGGCAACTCCACCTGACCGCAGATCCACACGCTCTGCGAGTGTAAAGCGACTTTTCCCTCACCGCATACCTACTACGGGTTTTGCTTTCTTTTATGGTTGCTCAGAAGATGCACACGTGGAAATGGAGCTGAAGAAAAATCAGAGACTGATAGGAAGACTTTTCTTTTCTTTTCTTTTCTTTTTTTTTTTTTTTTGGTTGAGATAGCAAAAGTTCTCTTTACAAGAGATTTGGTAATCATCTGCAATGTCTTCCCAAGAATTAAAAAAAGGGGGCTTTAGTATCTTTACTTTTGAAATACAGACAGAGAAAGAGAGAAACAATTAGAAGCTACCCAGAGCCATATGTACATACAAGGAAATGTGTGGTTAAAAAACAACAACAATTATTCCATAAAGATAAGTTAAATGCTCTCTAGAGCACGAGGATAAAGGTGCTAACATCTCGGTTAGTCTGTAGCTCCTGCAAGGGTCGGCACATTCTCTGGTTCTACGCTGAAGATTTGGCACCCAGCAGTGGAGAGTCAGTATTTTCTGACTGCACAAATGACTGACCGAAGGGTGTTCCTGTGGCCATGAGTGGCCAGTCTACTCTCCTCACAGCCCTCATCACAGGCCCAAAACCAGTTCTAAGCTCAAGAATCCACAAGGACGCAGATCGTGTAAAACAGCCCGGCCTAACTGCAGGCAAATGGCCTGCTGGAGGCAACGAAGTCTCAGCCTCTGAGTAAGTCTGCTCGGTGGTGGGCACAGGACCCCAGTGTGGCCTGCCCTTCTGATTTGTTGCGAGTCAGGAATCAAGACGACTTTCAAGTAAAATATCCTGATTTCAGCATGTTGGCAGGTAAACAACGACAAAGCCAAACAAAAAATATGGCAGGCCACTGTTCTCTCTGCCCTGGCTGGGGGGCTCTCCCCGTAACTACCTGGCCCCCACGCAGAGAAACGAGCCGGCATAAAAATGTTCCCCTCCCTTAACTACGATCAGGATAGTGGCTTCCTCAGCAGCAACGCAGGGAAAGCTCCAGACGTTTCTACACCATCCTGCTTCAGACAGACTCGAACCGGAAGAAATGGGGCATCACAGGGCTGCACCCTAGCTCGGAACACTGAGGCACAACAGACCAGATTTTTTTTTTTTTTCTCTAGAAAGTATCACCCAGCGTGAAGAACTGTTTAGGGAGGGAAGAGGTGGAGTGAGGACAGAAGTGTGTGTTCGATGCTGAAGCTCCAGGCGTTCTTGGGGATATCCCACCCCCTTCTGCGGTGATGCTGAATTACAGCCTCCCCAAAGAGGCCCAAGTCCCAACCCCTGGAACCTTTTAGACAAAAAGACTGCCTTCTACGGCCACAAAGACTGCGGATGTGATGAAGATAAGAGCCTTGAGATGGGAGATTATCCTGAAGTACCCAGGCGGGCTCCAAAGAACCAAAAGTGTCATTGGAAGAGGGAGACTGGACTCCACAAGAGAAGGTGAGGGGACGTGGAAGCAGAAAGTGGGGTGGCACAGTCTGAAGGTGGGAGAAGTGACTGCACACCAACGAACACGGACAGCCAGAGGATGGAGTCTCCCCCAGAGCCTCGGAAGGAGCTGGTGCTGCTGATGGCCTCACTGTGGCCAGTGAAAGGGACTTCACACCTCCAGGAACTGCAAGGGAATGGATGGATCTGTGTCGTTTCAATAAAGGAAACACGCGTAGAATGTGTGAATGACCGGTGCACACACGTGCACTCGGGAAAGTCTAACAGTCCCACAACGGTGACACGGAAACACGGCCGGTGTCCCTCCCGTCTCTCCCTGATCAGGCCAACGGGTGCTAAAAGAAACGCCAGGCCTGCAGCAATTACGAGACTTGGTAGAATAAAGGGCCCTCGTGCACAGAGACCGACAGCTCCCCAGTCAGCTTTTCGGGCAGAAAGGACGGTATCCCTTGCCAAAAACCTGACTCCGCTCCCTGACTGAGATGTTTCCCCGTATGGATCTGTTACAGCACTCTCTACCTTGTCAAACACTCAATCCGGTAACTGTACGTGAACCAGGAATTGAAACTTCCCTCACTAATAAAGTTGTAATGGTGTTGTTTTTTTTTTCTTTTTGAATGCATTTGGAATGCAATGCCGATGTCTCCTCTGATAGAAGCTTCTCCAATTCAGCTGCTGTATTAGGAGCCACGCGGCTGCCTTGGCCAAACACAGCCATGCAGAAAAACTGAAGGCAGTCGGAAGACACATGGAAAGATGCGAAAAGTTTTGAGATTTCCTCCTTGCAGGCATTGGGGGCTGACAGAGCAGAGGCTGCCCATTTGAAAGGGATTGATTATTTTCATTTGTTCAGTTCACGTGATCACCAGGAAAACGGTTTCCAGAATCAAGACGTTGCTGGCAATTTCATTGATGTCATGTGAGCAACCAGCACCCAGCTCACTCTCGCCTCTACAGAGTGGCCGTGAGCAGGCGGGGAGCGGCCTGAGCAGCTGGAGCTTAAGGAACCAGGAAGGAAAGCTTACTGTCCAATGACAGACATCTCCACCGAAGAAAGAAACCTCAACACAATTGGAGCCCGCGGCCGTTCTGCCTCTGCAGAGAGTTCCTTCTTGTCATCCCAGATTTCTGAGTATCTGCCGCCTCTGGAGGGACAGGCTCCGGTAAGACTTTCGGGTCCTTACCACCAAATCGACTGCCAAATGCACAATAAAGTCACTTGAAATCAGGTTACCTTTCTGAACCGGGAGGGGATACCTGCAGAAACCTCTCAGCACATCCCAACAAAACATCAAGAGATGCTCTATTAGCCCACCCATTACAGAATTAAATTACTCTCTTCCTCCTCCTCCGCCTCCCTCCAAACCTACAGCTTCCTTCTCCTGCAGGCGCCTCTTCTCTGACCACTATTGGGATTATTTTTCCACACCCGCAATCGTACGGTACTGTTCCTTTGCCCGTTGCCTTCTAGCCGATCCTTACAAAGTAGGGGACAGCAGCAACAATTATTGTCTCGATTTGACAAATGAGGAAAAAGTAAGGCTCAAAATAGTTAAGCGGCTCACCTTACACTAATGACAACCTGTGTCACGGGCCAGTTCTCATCCTGACATGTCCCCAGGAGTCTCCAATTCCTGCTTAAGTGCCGATAAAACTCTATTCAAACACCGATACGGTGTTTGGTCTGACCGCGTAAACGGGATGGCAAGGTTGGACGTTTGCGCAGAATACACCGGGCCGTCCTGGAGACCCTCCCAAACGCAAGCGAGCAAGCGCTCTTGCTCCATGCCCTCCGTACGACACGTGCACTCGCTCTACGTTGTATGCTGTTCCTTGCTTTTCACCCCCAAGCTGAATCGATCATTTTCCTTCACTGCAACAAAAATACCTTGTCTCTCTTTTTTTTTTTTTTCCTTTTCACTTGATACATTTTTTTTCTGGATGAAGCTATCTGACCTCCAACCAAAAAATCCCTAAAAGGTTTCCTTTCACACTAAAGACAAGTCAATGCCTAAAACGGTTATTTAGAAAGGTCATTTCAGGACAAACTCACAGATACTAAGGCAGCCTTTTGAGGATCCAAGAACCAGGAAGCTAGGAAAATACCAAACTAATTTCAGTAACCCGATCGCCTTGCCTCCCATTCCCAAAATGCCTGCAGTCTACTAAGCGCCTGCAATGTTGAGCAGACAAATCCCTGGGCACTCTGATGTTCCCATCTTTAAAAACTTTGCAAAATAGGAATGCCAGCTGTGTTTCATAGATGTGGAACAAGAGTTCAGAGAAGGGAAGTAACTTGCCCCAAGACACTCAGATGGGACGTGGTGAGGCCCGGTTTTGAAACTAGGTCACGTCTGCTTCCTGAGCCAGTATTTCTTCTCATGCACCCCGCTGCCTCTCCAGATAGAAACTCGCTACCTATCAAGCTTCCCCTGCCTGTCAGCAGAGCTATTTTCAGCAGTGGTACAATTTCACCACGAGGGAGCCAGGCTCATCAAATGAGATAATGCACAGAAATGCTCTGAAGAGTTGTAACCATCATTAATAGAAGATCTGGGGGGACATCCACAACACGAAAATAACCAAATGTCGCCCATGGTGTCCCCTTGGGACTCAACCACTGCCGTTAAGTGACCAAGTCGGAATCTTCTGGGGGGGGGGGGTCCCTCCTTAAAAGCAGGCATTAAGCGGCAGTGCCCATGATTTGAGTTGTAGCTGGTATAACAGACAAGACGGACACTCAAAAGTTTTTACCGAAGCAAACAGGAGTTAGGCCAACTTCTTCCTCATGATTTTTCTCTTGATTGCAAGATTGAACGTGTGCTTAAAGTAATAGACACTTTCAGATAAATTAGCTTCTCACGGAAAGGGACATTTTGAATATTAAATTATACCACATGAATGAAGCAATCAATTAGCAATCGATACATACCCAATGGTCACGAACATCAGATGAAAAGGCAATTCATAAAAGAATAAACATAAATGGCCAACTGCAGAGCTGATCGATCTAATAATCAGAGATATGCAAATTTAACCGAGACTTTAAAAAAGAAAAGCTAATCTCCAAGGCTGGCAAGGACACAGGGCAAACGCACATTTCAAATTAGCACAGTTTTCCAAGGGCTATGGTTTGATCAAAAACCAGTGGAGAAGGTAAGGTTAGGGAACGAATCCCTTGACTGGACAATTCCACTTCCGGAAAATAAAACTGCAGAGTAGTCCCGGACGGGTACAAACGTTTCACTACAAGACGTTCGTCTCCTTTCAGTGGCATCACCAAAAGCTTTTGAAATCCACCCAAATGTGCCACGGTGGGAGAATGAGAAGAACCATATAAGAAAACACGACACAGTGACTTAAAATGTTGTCAGATATTTAACAGCAGGGAAAGATGGTCAGGTTCCTCGGTTCAACAGAAAAATCACAAAACAAGGGGAGGGAAAAATGCTCAGAATCCCACGTGCTGAATATCAACAACTATTTCCGGCTGGGAAGAACTTGGGGTGATCCTTTGATCCTTTTTCCTTATCTGCATCTTTTTATGTTTACTCATCCACACTTTCTAAGTTTTCCATAAAGGATTTAAACCGATAACAAAGGATTGTAAAGGACTTAAACGTGAAGGCATACAAAGCCACTCTAGCCTGACACCTGGCATATGGACAAGCCTGACTGATGCCAGCTCTCGCCCCCCCGGAAGTCTCCCCCGATCCCCAGTTTACAACACCGAGGAACCAGCACCCGGGCTGGCGCAGAGCGGGCTTTCACAGACTTGTTAAAATAAATGTGTCGGGGCCACCTGGGCGGCTCAGTCGGTTAAGCGTCCGACTTCGGCTCAGGTCATGATCTCGCGGCTTGCGGGCTCCAGCCCCACGTCGGGCTCTGTGCTGACAGCTCAGAGCCTGGAGCCTCTTCAGATTCTGTGCCTTTCTGTCTCTCTGCCCCTCCCCCACTCACACTCTCTCTCTGTCCCTCAAAAATAAATAAACATTAAAATAAATGTGTTGACTTCGGACTGGGTGAGCTGCCTAAGAAGAGCTTGGTCGGGACTGTGCTCCCGTCCTTGGGACACGGAGGCAGCAAGCAGCAAGGAGAGGGCCCGGGGCACGAGGTCAGGAGCTCTCCACTCCAGCCCCCCCAGCCCCATTAACTCAGGGGCTGTGTGACCTGGGGCAAGTCACCTCACCTCTCTGTTTTTGTTCAGACTCGTTTCAAGCCGGCTGTGCGCCCTGGGGTGAGAATTAAATAAGACATGTGTGGAAGCCTTGTGAATTCTAAAGGGCTATGCATAGGAGATGATATGACAGTAATCAATAACTGCTAATCTGGAATAATTAAGTACATTTTACAGGTAAGGGTGAAAACGAAACATATTGCACTACTGTTCACCTCCATTTCCGTGCAACTACACAAGAAACTGCTTTGACTGTGATTTTGTTCCCCTTTGTAGGAGAGAGCGCGCTCACAGGAAAGGCCCCGCTCCGTCTACCTTGCCAGTGTGTCCCCAACCCTAGAGAAATTATAAAGAGCACTGAAATATGAGCTTCCTCGCCCCGCCCCGCCCCGCCCCACGTCACGCACACAAACTCTCTCTCCCGTTCTCTCCTGCTCTTGACCGCATGAGCGCACAGTCTCACGTCTCGCCTCGGGGTCCAGTGAGGAAACCTTGACTTGCTTTCGGAGACAGCACGATGGGAATCGGGCTTCGAGCAAGGCTCCGGAACACCACGCAGCACAGCCTGCTGAACGAGTCACTCACCGATTGGAAACAATTAGATCCCAACTGTGTCACACGGCTACTTAACGTAGGAGGACACTTCCTCTTCACCTCCTTTAGCTGGGCTGATACAGACCGGCCATCCCATGCGAGGTAGTGCCGTCTACGAAGCCCAAGGAAGAGGACACATTTAGGCCAGAAACTCCTGCCTTTGCAATTTCGATCAACTTGCCAAAGGCTTCACTTAAGACAGCTTTGCAAGAAGGCCTACCGGCCACCCCAAACGTTATTCTGGAAAAGGCCGAGGACGTAGGTCTGAAGAGCACAGCGTAGGTGCTGCACCAAGCGCAGGAGAGGACGTGGGCCACGTCAGACTCAACAAGCCAGGACCCAGGGCGTTTCAACGGCCAGCACACCGTTGATCACAATATCTGTAATAATTCCCAGAATAACCATCTAGTTGTGACAATTTTTATTTCATAAAAAAACAGATGCATCTGTGTACGAACGACCGAAATAGCTTTCCTCCAGTGAAAACGTTCTGGGGTGTTACAAGTGTATTCACAATGCTTTCCCGTCTCCATCATCTTTAGGAGAGAAAAAGTAAGCTGCTGAGAAAAAGAATGATACAAATAAAAAGTAATGTAACGTAGCGGACTCGTGCTGTCCCCATTTGAAATTTGAAAATAAGCAGTTTCATGAAGCCAAAAGTGTTTCCTTTCCTGGGCCAAATTTCTGTTTGAGAACCGGAGCATGCAATTAATGGGTTGCCTCAAACTCTAGTTAGGGAGCCAAAATAAAAATCACACTCCTTAAGATCTTGTACACACACGGCCCTGGCTACTTGCTTCACCTTAAGTATTTGGTTTCATATGGCCTCTCTTATTTAAGAAACATATACTGGATCCAAAAGGACATAGTTTCTACTAGTACAAAAACATATCATTAATAAACAGTTTAATTACAAATAAATTATATAATACTGCATAAGGCTGAGGTGGCAGGGGCAAGGAAACTATGTTCTTAGAAAAAATTCTAAGATCACCAAGGCATTCTAAATGAACCTTAAACAGAGGCATTAATATTTAAATATTACAATTTCTACTTAGAAAAAAAAAATCACATTATTGATAGGCCGGCACACTCAAAACCAATAATGTCACAAAAACACATGCCCTTGTGTAATCTGGCAGAACAGGGCTGCTCCTTGAACACAATGGACCTTTTTATTAAATGGACCTCTTCATCCTTGGCATTTTATACAAAAAAACAAAACCCAGAAAAAAAAGGGGGGGAGAAAAGGAAAAAGAAACAAACATGACACCAGGAACAGTCTTCAGTTTGAACTCTTTCACCGAGAAGTACAGGGACTAAAAGATATGTTAGGAAACTAAAAGGCATTATTTAACAAAAATGAAAGCAAGACCAGCTGAGGAGGAAAACTATATTCAGCAGCCACCGACCGCTTTTGTTTCACGGTATCAAAGAGCAACAGAGCCCTCTAGTGGAGGAAAGACAGAACTGTATGAAGACCTTTCTCTTCCAGGCTAATTTATTCCAGAAAATATGCACAACACTTTCTCCAGAACAATCACTATGTCACTGTAGTATGGAAAACCAAAAGATCTAAATACTTAAACTGGGTATTATGTGAAATAATTTCCAAAGTTTCAAACTTTGTAAAACACCTGCAACCTCAAATCAGGGTAGAAATCCTATTTTTTAAATATTTGCTTTAGATTATGATTTTGAACCATTCTGTCATTGAACAATAACTCATACGACCCTCTCTTGTTATAATGGCACTGAAACAAATGATTTAAAATCTAAACCTACATGCAAGTATGAAATTCCACTCTTAGATGACAAAAGTTTGGGATCTACAAAAAAAAATATGTACCAACTTACACACAATTTATATGTTATTATATGTTTATATATACTTAAATATCCTTTGTATATTACCAATTATGAGATGAGGCTCATTAGAATATCTCAATTGGTCTCTTCCTTTAGATATATAGCTTTCTTAAAATTTCCACATACTGTGAGCTAGATCATGTGATCTCCGTGGACATTCAGTGTCTAAGAATATTTCAGCGTAAAATGGTCATTTAATCCATAAGGTACTAATTCTCAATTTTATGTGATATCATTCAGGCACTTTTTTTTAATATTGCCAAAAATCTCAAAATGGTTTTGGAACAAAATAATTTTAAAGCCTTTTTACTTAATATACAGGTATATTTTAGCATAAAAGAAAAGTGGTCACAAAAGTTTTTCATTTAAAATGAGAGTTGAAATTTCTAAAAGGTTATTTAGATCATTTCAGAAATTATCTCTCTCCAAATGAGCACCAGTTTCTTAAAAAGAAGATGAATGCCAAGATCCCACTATTCTGAGTCGTACTGACAGTCGGGAAAGGAAAGGAGGCATTTCAGCCTCCCAAGTGCAAGGACAATGACCCTGTACGAGTACATTCTGACAAAGAAAATGACTCCCAAGTTAGTCTCAGGCCTTGGATTTATGGGAGCTTTGGGAATAACTGGGGGGCAAAAAAAGTAAACGTATGGTTTAGGACAGAAGGCAAAATTTAGTAACACTAGGTGTGGAAAAGAGAGCAAAGAACTGAAGGCATAAAAGAAGTTAGTCCAGTTCCTAAAGGTGAAGTGTAGGTGTAAAATCCTCAGAATACACTTCTGTACGTGAAGAAGATACTTTGCCTGTATTACTGTCCAACTGGTAGAATTTATACTAGATACAAATTCATCATGGAGGTGACCAGAGGGATAAAAGAACACGGCAACTATGCTTTGCACCATAATTTCAACACATGATTTAGGAACGGGACCCCAAGCTTTAAAATACGGGCTCTCAGAAGCCAAAACGAGCAATTTCAATGTCATACTCTAATGTCATTTTGGGATTCCGACATGAAAATCTGATACCTTCATTTTGTTTTAGGAGAACAAATTTAGGGGGGGTTTTCACAGCTTGAGCATACCCATTATCTAAAAATGGATCAATTTCGTTATTTAAATAAATACACATCATCAGAATCCCTGTAATAAAACACAGGGAGGTGATTATATAACATAAATACCAACAGAAAGTGAAGCGTAAGTCCTAAAACACACTTCACTGTATATACCAAGGTGGCCAGCCAGTATTTCTTCAGGGAACAAAAGTTTTATTCCTGGTGATGAGTTCTGCGGCTCACAAATCGAAAGCAGACCAGGCTATCCTAGATCTAAAGTCACGACATCTGATGCAGCCCAATGTTATGAAGGTTCAAGAGGTCAAAGGAACTTTTCAACTCGAATCAACTCCGGAAGGGATTGAAAAATCAAATTTAACTAGTGGCGGTTTAAGGCCGCAAGGAGAAACTTTCAGCATCATTGCCAATGAACATCACACTGCAAGTATCTCGTTTGCTCATAGCTGTGACTAGTTTTTAAGTGGACATTTGACAAAATCTGGTCTCACTCCTTAAACATGATCGTGCTGCCTGCCCGTGGCAGCAGAGTGCGTGAGTCCCAACAAAAGCCCCTGCTGACGGGAGACCGTCAACAGGGAGGGCGCTGTCCCACACTGGGCGCTCAGCGAACCCCTCACTGGAAGAACCCTGCCTCTGACGGGCACGTGTCAGCCCGCAGATCCAAGAAGGTGGCACTTCGGACGGAACCGTTTACACGCAGAGCCGAATCAGGGCGACTGACAGGTTGAGTCTAGAAAAGCAGCGATGGGGTCCTCCAGGGTGGGAAATCCTAGCCTAACACATCCCCTCTCCCGAGATTCCGGGTGAGGTGTGTATGTAACGATCACCGTTAAATGGCGGCAGCCATGTCCACTCAGCTTTACCAAATCGAAGCCAGCAAACAAGTCACTAGATCCAGAGAGTCGCCACTCAGCCGACCCTCCCTGCTCAGCGCCACGCCGAGCACAAACGGAAAGCAGCTCCTCCCCCGTGTCTACTGCTTAGCGGTCGCGACTGTGGGGTTCCAGGCCTCTTGGTTTGCTAGAAGAAGCTCTGGGTGAAGAGATGGCTTCCCCCGGGGCACTGAGAGGCTGATCTCCACAGAGAGGGGTCCAAGCTACAGCTCTCAATCTACAAAGGTCTTCAGGTTCAGAATGCTGGTTGGACAAAGGTCAAGGAGAGAAGAGCGTTAGTTTCCGAGGAGACAGCTTCCGAATGCTGCGAACGCTCGCAGCTCCCTAAAAAGGGGGGACAGAGCTGAAGCCGGGGGTGCAAGCCACGGGCGGGATGTCCCCAGCAGTTACACACAGTGAGCGGGCATCAATTTATCTAAATTTTATCTAAACTGTGGCTAATTTAGAGAATGTTGGGGTGACATCACGTCAAAGGGATTACATTACCATCATTTAATGCAGGTGGCGAACTCTCTCTGTAAAGGACCAGAGAGCAAATATTTCAGGCTTTGCAAAGCCATATGGTCTCTACCGTGATTACTCGGTTTTGCTGATAACACGAAAACAGCCACAGACCAAATGGAAACAAACGGGAGTGGCCGTGTTCCAATAAAACTCAACTTACAAAATCAGACACCAACGAGACTTAGCCCACCAGCCAGGGTCTGCCAACCCCGAGTCTAGAGAGCTGAACTGCCTCAGCAGCAATGCCTGGTTACAGACGTGAAGTGTGAAAACAAAGATTTCAAGAACGCATAACGCTTTGTGCCGACATCTCTTCAGAATCCTCCTATCTCCCAGAATCATTCTGATCTTCTTGAGCTGAATTAAGCGGGAATCCCTCCAACTGCCTTACTTAGTACTACAAACTATTGAAAATTCGAAAAACTCTAAAGATAGCTCTGTATCACTCACAGCCAGAGGAGGAAGACAATCACACAAAATCTGCTAAGAGGCCGCTTCAAGGTGGGCAGGCTCCCAGTGCCTCACTGAAGTTCATCAAGGAGAGGTGCCCCCTCTTACCTCCCGACCATCCCCGCCCATCAGAGAGAGCGAGCCTCACCGAGAGCAAATTCCAACAAGGCAATGCCTTGTGGAGAATTTTTAAAATATAAAAAATAAACAGTCACTGGAAATACCAGGTTTGTAAATCAGCATTTACAAAGCAAAGTGGGTTACCTATGTTTTTAGTCAAGGAGTCACCGCTCCCAAAATAAACACTATTCTGCTTCGTTCCAGCCCACACTACTCCAAAGAGAACAGACATCCACAAGGGTAAAGGCTGGACAGTTAACACACAGTAAGGCAGGCTCCAAATTTCGGCAAGAGGAAAGTGAACACCAACACCATTAAAGCTCTGATGGAAGATGGTTCTGGAATGCCCACAACTCTTGGAAATGAAGATGCTCAATTCACCCCGCATTCAGTTATTTCATTTGAAAAGTGGTGATAGCAATTTATAAATTGACATGTTTCACAGTTCAGGAGAAGGAAGGACTTTATCTAGAAGCCACAGCCTACTTGGGCAAGGACGCTTTCTAAGGCAGCCACGCGGGATACAAAAGCGAACTTAGGGATGATGAAAAGCCACGAGCCTCTCTTCAGCCTCTTTTCTTTAAGCCTGAAACCACTGCTGCCGAGGGAAGGTTATTTGCAAGGATTTGATTGCTCGGAATTTTCAGTGCGATATTATTTCAAAAACTAAGCATAAAAACCTTTAGCACCACCTGGACCTAAGCTTCCCAAGAGTGGAGAAGAGAGGGGCTGAGGTGTCGGCACTAAAGGCAATTTCCGAGGGGAGGCTGGAGCTAGAGAAGAAGCCGGGGGGCGGAGGGTGTTTGAAGAGGAAGGGCTGGTCGCCCCAAGGCCCTCCCAGCACTCCTTCCACTCTGAGCTGTAGGATCCGCCACCACTGCTAACTGGACCACAGGCACCTGCCTGCAGTGTCCACCAAGTGGATTATGGACATCAGAGAGGAAGAGTCTTCAAGAGGTTCAAGGTCCATTCTAACGAACACCACATTCACTCTCACTGCTGCAGAATCCCCTCCTTTACGATGGTTACAGATCCATCGAAACACAGCTCTTGGTGTACTGTGAACCAACTCAACTAGTCCTGGATCACAATCTTTGATGCTTTCGATGCCGCAAATCTTTGGTGGAGCATTAGCCATACCCAACGGTCTGCTATCTGACGTCAGACAGAACAAAGTTTGAACTCTCGCACAGAAAATAGCCAGTAGTCACGTACCTTACTGATTAAAGGAAAAAACTGTCTAGCCAGAAGAGTAAAGGAATGAGATATTTTAGTTTCCTGGTTAACTGAGTGTTAAATAAAAAAAAAGAGGTTTTACTTAATTCCTTAAGCACTGATTTTTTTCTTAATTACTCCACACCGTGTTGGTCCACACCTTCCCATAAGAACAGTCAAGGCAATCAACACAACATATTGCTTCTTGGGTGACTGAGGATCCAGCCATTATTTTTAGCACAGCATCATCATCAGTTTCCACATCAATGATGATTATATAGAATTCACCCCAATACAGAAGTTCAGAAGATATTCTGAGCCTACGATGAGGCCTGAGAGTTGATTTTAAATAAATTCCCTTTCTGGGGCGCCTGGATGGCTCAGTCGGTTGGGCGTCCGACTTCGGCTCAGGTCATGATCTCACGGTCTGTGAGTTCGAGCCCCACGTCGGGCTCTGTGGTGACAGCTTGGAGCCTGGAGCCCATTTCAGATTCTGTGTCTCCCTCTCTCTCTGCCCCTCCCCTGTTCATGCTCTGTCTCTCTCTGTCTCAAAAATAAATAAACATTAAAAAAAAAAATTAAATAAATAAATAAATTCCCTTTCAATTTTTAAAAATTCCATTTGCCTCTTTGCCTTCATAGACAAGCGTAGTCAAGACTTCGGCTCTGGGACTATCGCCTGCTCGGCTATACAGAACGTATCTTCACCTCCCGCGCTCCCCCTGATGCTGCCGGGGGGTGTCTGCGGAGGTTCAGGAGGGAGTAACTGAAAATCAAGAAGGACAGAGCAAGGAGACAATGGAGGAGGTGCACAAAGGGTGAGAAGACAAAGCTTAAGAAAGAGGTGGCCAACGAGGCGGGGGTGGGGGGACCGCGAGGGGCCAAAGGGCAGAGAGAACTTGCCAGAAGACACCCAGAGGTAATTCCATGTTTTATCTGCGTCCATCACCCTGAGAATGCAAATCCTTACTCAGAGCGGTTTCGTTCTTACAGGTACGTGCACTGATGTTAGTGGATCAAAACAAAGTAAGGATAAAATCACATGGAAAGTTCCTGTACAAGCCTCTGCTCTGCCACGGTTCCTTCCGGCAGCCCCTGATCCTAAGGAAGGAACCCTCTGGAGCCATCTACCTATGACGTCACTGCAGTTGAGAGGGTGAATCCAGAGGTTAAGACAAGGACTAATTCCCCATCTTCACAGAGGAACGAGATCCTGTTCCCAAAGGAACTAAGTGACCAGCTGAACCCTGCAGCAACCTTTCTCCCCCTATTTCATTACCAGTCAATTCTGGTTTCAAAAACCCAGGTAGCTGAAATGTGTCCTCACACCACATAGACCAGGTCGGGAGCCCTCGCACGGAACGGGCTGTCTCCAGTCCTTCAAAACCAAAATGGCCACCACCTTGTGCTGAGTGTCCAGCCCTCAGAGAATTCACGGCCGACCCCCCCCCCCGCCCCGCCCCCGGCAGCCCCCAGCAGCCCCCAGCAGCCTTGCATGAGAACAGTGCAGTTTAAAAAGAGGCCAGCGTCTTCACAGAACAATAGCAGGAAAGGCTATCAACACATTTTTAAATTAGATAACCACTACGAAAGATTTCATTACGGTTAAAATTTAAGGGACAAAAAATAACAACAACGACCGTAAGGTATGGCCTACCTATGCCTGAATTGGCTCCGGTGACCACAACCACTTGGCCAGTGAAATCCCGGCCCTGGAGTATCTCCATGGCGGTGGTGCTGCTGTCGTATCTCTGTCTGCTGGTCGGCTTTGTAGGATTATCGTCCACAGTGAACGCCAGTCTTGGGTCCAAATAGGTGGTTCTTTTATTTATATGGCTGCAAAGGAGAAAGCAGTGAACCCAGGCATTTATAAACATGAGATAATCTTAGAGTTTGGACTAGGCAAACCCCATTTTTCATGTACTAAAAAGGCTTATTCTTAACCCTGGAAAGAACTGGCATCCATTTAAGTCTGTCTTCTGGCCTCCAGAAGGATTACATTCCTGCCTGGAAAGATAATCATCAAATCCTTTTCTTCAGAACCGCCTGTAAAATACGCTGCAGCATACAGAAAGCACTGTCTTGCATCCTAAGATCTCAAAAAAGGAGGCAGCTTTGGGATTTTTTTCTTTTTTTAATTCATGTAAATGTGGCTGTAAGATCTGTCAGCCACTCTTTTCCATAGATTTCAGGGAAATCTCTGAACCCTGTGCAAGGGCAGAGAGGGAGAAATCTCAAAATGATATTTAAAAAAAAAAAAAAAAGTGTGAACATTCTGAAGTTGCAATGATTTTCATTGTAAGACCATATTCATACCTCCTTCAAGCACTATAGTTGTGATCTGGCTTTGAGCTAAGTCTTATAGACACAAAATTAAAATACATTGGTACACACGGATTACTAGGTTACTCCTATGTAACAGATTTATTGCTTTACATTTTAAATGTACTCTCTCCGATCGGAGACAAAAGACCTCAAAATATCTTAAAAACCATTAAGAACTAACTCTTCTGAATAGATGAGATTTTGTGACTTAAAGTTTACTTGTACTATATGTGTGCGCTTAAAACGATATAGTTTAAAAATCTATGGGGCGCCTGGATGGCTCAGTCAGTTACGCGTCTGACATTGGCTCAGGTCATGATCTCATAGTTCGTGAGTTCGAGCCCCACAATGGGCTCTGTGCTGACAGCTCAGAGCCTGGAGCCTGCTTTGGATTCTGTCTCCCTCTCTCTCTGCCTCTCCTTCTCTCTCTCAAAAATAAATAAACATTAAAAAAACATGTTTTTTAATCTATACTTATCACCCTATAAGTAGAGAGAGCCAAGAAGAAGCCAACTTTCATTTTACTTATAACCAGAGCTGCCGCAGAGGCATTTGGACGGGCACAGTGTGAGAGGCCACAACGTGCTGTGCGGCCACCAGCCGGGGCCACATGTATACACCTCTCCCGGCTCCTCCCAGACTTCCCTTTGGGAGGCTGAGAGAAGCCAGGGTGAAAGCATGTGCACCATGGGAAGGGACCTGGGCTTTCCGCCCCATGCCCAACCCCAGCACAGGTTGTGGACATCATACCAGCACATCACGGTAACAGGCTCAGAGGAAAGGGGCCAAGGAACTACCCAGGAATTCAACAACATCAATGCTCAGTAGATAATATAAGTCACAGTATCTCTGTAAAAAATAATAATAATAAGACTCCATGGCCATTAAGCACCACTGTCTTGAAAAATATACATATGAGAAAATGCTCACAAGGTATTACATGGGAATAAAACAGGTTACTGAATAATTCACACAGTACACTCCCTACTTTTTTCTAGTTTAAGGAAAGCATGTGTATAGAAACCAGACTTGGAGAATCAATCAAAAAATTGTTAAAAGTAGTTATTCCTACTGATAAGATTAGTTATATGTACTACATGTTTTTCTATATTCAAGGTATATTACTTTCGCAACTAAAAATTCCCACCGTGAAGCAAAACACGGGGCGCCTGGGTGGCTCGGTCGGCTGCACAGCTGCCTCTTGATCTCGGCTCAGGCCAGGATCTCACAGTAAGATCAAGCCCCACGAGCCCCACGTCAGGCTCGGGGCATCAGCGCGCATCCTGCTTGGCATTCCCTCTCCCTCTCTCTCTGACACACGCACACGCGTGTGTGCACGCTCTCTAAATAAACAAGTATGCTTTAAAAGAAAAGAAAAATGACTGAGAATAGTTTCCATACAGCCACTTACTCGACAAAAAAAACTTGTCCGTTCTCATCGGTCTCTTGCTCCCATCCATACGGCAAGTCTGAAACACAGGAAGGCTGGCAGGTCTGTGCGCGGCAGGGGTGGGGTGAACGGACACGCGGGCCGGGGTCTGGAGACGCCACGCCCTCCCACCCCCACCCCGAAGCCTGGCCCACCGACGAGCAGCCACGCTGGGCCACACTCAGGCCGCGTGGCCGTTCCAGAAAGCCCAAGAGAGATCACCCTCGCCAGCCCACCCCACTCTCATCGCCTCCTCCACCCCGTCCCGCGAGCTCCTCCGAGCAAGGAAAGAACCTTCGAGGAATGAGAGCGGCCTGTCACCCCTCTGACCGTGACAGTTTTCCTAGGTCATTTACGCTTTGGATACAAGGTTCTTCGCTCTATGAGAACAACATACGGACCTCCCGCTATTCGTTTTCTTTTTCCAGTTTTCGGGTGTTCCCACTGGGTCTTCTCTTCAGTGTGACTGTGAAGAAAAAAAAAGTTAAAAATCCACCAAAAACAGTAAGTAAAGGGTTACACTTCTAAAACTTAATAAGCTGCATTAACTTTTTTTTTCCCCTCCCAAACAATACTGTCTCTCAAGAGTAGTAAAGCCAGAGTTCAGAAAAGAAATACTCAGAGCATAAATGTTACTGTTTGCACCAGATCCAATTCCCTGGGTGGGGAAGAGCAGCAGCCGGAGGAAACCTCCGGAAAGAACGGCGCCGTGAGCTGCTCCAGAGGAGGAGGGGAAGGGCACTGGGAGCAGGTGTGGGTCAAGCCCAGGAAGCTCACTCAGTGAAGCCCTCAGAGCGTCACAAGGGGTCTGCATTTGTTTTTGTTTTATTCCGGGATAGGTGGCCAGACTTCAGCCTAGCATATAATGCCGATATTTAGAGATCATTAGATAGAATATGAATCTTAAGTATTTATTCTTTCCACAGATGCAACTTCAAAGTGTTTTGACCACTGACTCCTAATTGCTCCCAAGAGGTATTTAAGAATGTGGCAGGATTGGGGCGCCTGGGTGGCGCAGTTGGTTAAGCGTCCGACTTCAGCCAGGTCACGATCTCGCGGTCCGGGAGTTCGAGCCCCGTGTCGGGCTCTGGGCTGATGGCTCGGAGCCTGGAGCCTGTTTCTGATTCTGTGTCTCCCTCTCTCTCTCTGTCCCTCCCCCGTTCATGCTGTCTCTCTCTGTCGCAAAAATAAATAAACGTTGAAAAAAAAAATGTTAAAAAAAGAATGTGGCAGGATAGCCCCAAAGGTCAACTAACTGCCCACCCAGCCAAGTTACTCAACTTCAGAACCTCGATTTCCCTACCTGCAAAATGGAAAGAACCCTAGAACTGATCTCAAGGAAATGCTATGAGGAAAGGTACATAAAGGGTTGAACACAGTACCTGCGTGTAAAAAGCCTCAAAAGTGCTACCTATTATTTTAAACAAATCAGATATACAAACTAGTCTCATTTTTGTGGTAAATTTGGCATTTTATCTAACAGCATACAAAGTTATAATTAAAATCGTGAGCCAACAACAGACTAGAGACACCTGTTAACGGGTGATGAAGTGTCGGGAGAAACAGAAAATTACTGCATCAGAGAAACAGCTGGATGTTGTGAGAGGCATTCAAAGGAGAGGCTGGATTCCCTAAAAGTTCACATACTCATGCCAAAGTAGAAAATAATGATTAATCACTGACATCTAGATGATAAAATCTCAATATTCCTTCCCCACCAATTGCTTTCAACAGAACAGACAGACAGAGCAGGAATCCACTGGAAGATGTGACACCCAGCAAGCAGGGTTTTGTGGGAAATGCCGGCTTCTGGTCTGTTTTTGCAAACGCTCAGTGGCAGGTGCAGGGTCACGGGGGACACTGGACTCGGGGCCAAAGACTCGGGTGCCTGCAGTCAGCCAGTCTCCCTGCCCCACAGTCACCTCACAAAGCCACTGGAAAGGCAAGGGACGCTCTACCTGTGACAGCGACTGAACAGTGAAGTCACTGTACAAATGCAGGGTTATCAGCAGCAATGACCCACTTCTGCTTGTACCTCGGCCACCACAAACTCCTGCTTGCAGAAAGGGAGACTCTGAATCCCCGGTAAGGACGAGCCCCTCCCCGCTGACACAGCCCCTGCGTCTCCTCGCACAGTGGAGGGAGCGGCCAGCAGACAAAACGGACACCTCCAAGGACACACGCTGCTCCCGCTCTTTGCCCTGCCCTACCCCCTGCTTCTCAAGAAAGTTTCCGGGGACGCCTGGGTGGCTCAGCCAGTTGGGACGTCCGACTGCAGCTCAGGTCATGATCTCGAGGTTCATGAGTTCGAGCCCCACGTTCAGCTCCGTGCTGACAGCTCAGAGCCTGGAACCTTCTCTAGATTGTGTGTTTCCCTCTCTCTCTGCCCCTCCCCAACTCATATCCTCTCTCTCTCTCTCTCTCTCTCTCTCTCTCTCTCTCTCTCTCTCTCTCCCAAAAATAAATAAAACATTAAAAAAATTAAACAATAAAAGTTTACAGATGTGATCATTTTCCTCTGCCTGGTGTTACGAGTAGTTTCCATGCCACAGGCAGGCATCAAATGAGCTTTGAGCCGAGCTGCTCAAAGACCTGCCCTCGAGAATCCACAAAGTGCCCCTGTGAGAGGAACGCGGACCCTCTCGGGCAGGCGTGCGTCCCCCTGAACCCTCACACACCCAGCCCTGCCCCTGCCCTCGTAGCCGCCCCGATGTAAACAGGGGGAGTGAATAAACGCTTTCCAAAGGAGCTGGAAAATCCTCTCAGAACGTGTTTTTTCTATCCTGAAAGGTTAAAAAAAAAAAAAAGAAAAAGAAAACAAAACAAGATAACCACTCTCACCCCCGTGTTTTTGACTTTGACAAAAAACGCCCAACCCAGCGTTTCCTGACATTTCAGCCAGATCGCTCTCTGCTGGGACCGTCCTGTGCTCTGCAGGATGATTAGCTGTATCCCCGGTCTCCACCTACCAGATGCCAACATCCCATCGTTGTGGGATCAGAAAGCATCTCCAGATATCACCAACTGTCCCCTGAAGGACACAGCGTCCCTGGGGGAGAACCCCGGGCCTCATAGAAAAGAGCATAATTTGGTAGTAAGAATCTCAGAGCCCGAGGCTCATGATTTCTGGCTCTCCCACTCACCAGCCGTGTGCTCTTGTGGAGGTGTTTAACCGCCCTGTGCCTCAGTTTCCCCATTTGTAAAATGGGGACAGTAACACCAACTGCTTGGGGTTAGAGAAGGCTGAATGAGTTAATGTGTGTGAAGAACTAAGAGCTGTGCCTTTCACACAGAAGTATTAATTTGAATAAATACTTACATGCAAAACTTAATTAAAAAGTGTTCTTAATTGTAACCTAAAATGACTTTTTAATGAACAGAAAAGCACGACACACGTCCCCAAAGTGTTATCTTCTTCTCCTTTAAACAGAAACCCTCTTCTGTGTTTTCTTTTTCAATAAGCTTTTTTGTCACTTAAAGAGATAATTAACAGTGATCTTAATTTAAACCAAAAGGATCAAAATTAAATTCATACCACATTACATGGATATCATCTCAAGAATGCTATTCTAGAATTTTTTTTTTTTTTTAAGTATAGTTAACTTGGAGGCTGAGAGCTGACTGTGAGGAGGGCTTCCGAAGAAAAGGGGGCTGGGGGTGGAGAGCCCAGAGGCACAGGTGCCTGCAGCGACAGCCAGGCACTGAGACCTCGTCCTTCCATGCCCACCTCCCAGCTTGGGCATAGAGGCTGCTCTGGACCATGTGAGGGATGGGAGAAAGGCCCACCAGCTCTCTCTGGTGCCAGGTCTGCCCTCAGGGGCAGGGTCATCCTCTCCCTGAAAGCCCAGCCTGGTGGGCCTGGAGCCATGTGACATGTGTGCTTCTGACTGCACCATGGGAAAGCACGAGGCGCCCACAGAAGCCACACGATGGGAGAGGGGCAAAGCTATGAGTCCGCGAGGGGGTCTCATTAGGATCCCAGAGTCTCACTGGGAGCTACAGCCTCTGTCCTTGGAGGTGGCCTTGCTGCCATTGAGAGGAAGACCACATGAAAACAGTAAGGACGCAAAGGGCAGTCTTCTTTTAGCCCATTAGCAGTTTCCCAAACCCCAAGAGAGAACAAGTAACCCTTTCAGAGTTAGAAGAAAAGCACCAGGATGCTTGCAGGTCAAGAGAGATCAAGGGGAATCCAGGATTAGGATTGGTCAGAGGCATGCTTCTGCCTGGAGAGCTAAAGAACAGAGAGCAGGGGAAACTGGAGAGAGGGACCCCCAGTTAGGACCCAGCCAAGCCCTGTCCCTACATTCAGTGTAAACAATGGGACCAGACAGGCCAGTTTGAGACCCAAAACACCGGGGAGGGCTGGGAGACTGCCTTTTTGGAGACCGTACGTGCACCACTGAAAGCCCTGGCTGTGGGCCCCCAGAAGCTCTCAGAGGAGCTGGCTGGGATATGCAGACCTTATTTAGTGAAAGCAGCACCCAGACACTGGATGCCATGGAGGACGGAAGCAGATGAGAAGGGCCAGCCAACATAAGGGGAAAGGCAGGGTGACCCCAGGCTCCAGGCAAACTTGACAGGAAGCCAGGGGGCCTAGGGTAGGTGGCCAGAACGAAGGCAGGCCCCCCACAAAGCAGCAGGCAGAGAAGGGCTCTGACAGCCAGGGCCCCGGTGATGGGCACCTTTGCATTCCAAAGCCCAGTATGCCCCCGCTCAGCGAGGCCGGAGGAAACCTTCACTGCATGAATTACTTCCCCCACTACACAGGGACTTACTTTGTCTCCCGGGTGCTAAGCACAGGAGATACAGAGGGTAACAAGAAAAGGTCCCCCCCCCCCCCATGAAACTTACAATCTGGGGAGAAGACAGCACAAACGGGGACAGTATGGCTAAAATGACTACAGGCAAGGCCAGGGACCATGACTCAGATAACAAGGTGCTGGGAGGAGGGTGCAGGGGTCAGGGACAAGGGGAAACCAGTAGCAGTTACGCTCAGCATTGGGGGGATGACAAAACCCTTCGTGCAGCAATCCAGGCAGAGGGAACGGCAAGTGGGCGCTCAGAAGCTGCCTGGAGCCTGGCTACAGCCTAACGGCCCCCTGTTGCTAGACTCATCCTTTCCATTCTCCAGACCCCGAGACCACCTTCCAAAAGATGAAAGACATAAACCCCCTGGCACCCCCTGGATCCAAGCCTTCGGGGGATCCCCGGGTCCTGCCGATGGAGCCCCAGCTCCCCGACAAAACGCGGACTTTCTCTGCCGCCTCAATCTTCCCACGCCTCCAGCAGCACTCAGGCCACACGGAGGCCTCCGCTCAGTTTCCTCCACCTGGGCCGGTCCCGAACACGCCCAGGAGTTGGGAGGCCAACTCTCGGGCTCACCTGCGGTGTCCCCCACCTCCCCACACATGCCTCCTGCCAGCAGGCTGCCGCTCACTATACAAAGACTGCACGGGAACCGCCCACGCGTCACTCTGCCATGTAACAACGGGTGACAACTGGGCCTTATTTATCTCAGTATAACCAGCGCCCAGCAAAAAGCCTGGCATGTGATAAAACCCCAATGTGTCATGAATAAATCAACTCTCCAAGGTCTTCCTTTTTTTTTTTTTTTTTTCTTTTCTGGTTTTCTTTCTACCAAGCAACCAAAGACAGCAGTGGCTCACAACCTGGGGTAGATAAGATTCGCCTAGTCGGATTTGACAACATACCAATGGAGGCAGGGAGAGCCCAAACCAGTTAAATGAGAAGCGCTGGAGGAGGAACTAAAGAAAAGATATTTTCTACATTTTCCAGATGTTGAAAATCAGATTTACATCCACGTTTCTCAAAGCCAATTGATAACCTGCCTTACGTGGAAAGCCTAGAAAACACAGATTCCGAACCACGGTGGGTGTCTGCGGCACGAGGGTCTCTGAAATCTGTATTTGGGGCCATTGGCAGGTGATTCTAATATCAGGCTTCAGTGCTGTCACGGCTGCAGGGTAGTTGGGGGTAAGTGAAATCATTGAGCATGGAGTACTTATGAGATCTGTGCTAAGTGCTTTATGTACGCGGCCTGAATTAAAACCCTGTCAACCCATTTTACAGATGAAAAAGACTGAGAGTTCTTTCAATGGCCCAAAGTCACACGCTTAATAACGGCAGAAAGGGCCTGCTACTAGTGTTTCCAAAACTTTGCTGGGAAACTGCTGGAGCTCTATTATATATGCATACAGATGTATATGTGTGTATATAGATATATGTACATACACACACACATACATAACTATATTAGATTTATTTAAAATACATACTTCCAGCTCCCTCCCTGCCCAGACCCCCGAGGCATCGGTTTTTTGTGTGTTGTTTTTTTTTTCCTGATTTTTTTTTTTTTCGAGGGAATAAGGCCTGTTAGCCACCAGGGCACCGTGCAGCGCCGCTTCGTGAGCAGCAGAGGGCGCGCCTGAGCGCTGCCAGGTGACCCCACTGGACCCAGGGCCCAGAAAGGCTGCCGACCCCTCCTCAGGACCTCGGGGGCCTCCCCGAGGAAGCTCTTTAAGTATCACCGCCGCTCCGCGCGGCCTCGCCAGGCTGCAGCGCCGGCCCGCGCCGGCCCCGCGCAGGTGGCGTTCGGGGCAGCGCAGGGTCCGGGGCACGTGAGGCCGGCAGGGTTCCAGGTGCGGCCCCTTCCAGGTGTGTCCCAGGCCCGGCGGCCCCCCTGCGGCCCCTTACTTGGCATAGTAAACCCAGCCGTCCTTGGTGGTTCTCTGCTCCCAGCCCGGGGGCAGCTCGTCCTCGCTGTCCGTGTCGTCCAGGCCCGCGTACCGCAGGGCTGCCATGGCGGTAGGGGAGGCGGTCGGTCACCCCCTCGCTCCGTCACCCGCTGCCGGGTCTCCGCGCCCAGGAACTCACTCCCGCTACAACCGAGCGCCGCGCGCGGCGAGACCCAAACGCTCGCGCCTGCGCAGTGCGCCGCCCATTGCCGCTCTGCAGACTCGGTAACTGAAATCCAGTCTCCGAAGTTTCGGAGCTGCCGGGATGAAAGGGGCGTGGTCCAGGAAGAGCCCTGGTTGACAGCATCGGAGAGGGCGCACTGCCGCTCGGCTGGAAGTAAAAGCCGGTGAACGCTCTGTGACTCAGGAGATGGAGCGGAGCTTCGTCCACCTCCCGGGCCGCAGGGAAGGGGCGTGGGCATCCAGTCACGGTCCAGAACTCCGCCCGTTGCTGAGCGACCTGCAATGACTTCCGCGTTGTTCTGGCCAATCCTGCAGGAGCTCCAGCAAATGAGCATCCTGGGAAATGTAGGCCAGGCCCAGCAGGACTAGCCGGCGGAGCAGAAAGGAGGGATGCGGCTGCTGGTTTTCTGGCCTCTGGCCTCTCCTTCTTCTAGAACGTTATAAAGAGTGGACGTTCCTGCTTAGAAACCTTCCAGAGCTTACCATCACCCAGGCTGATTCACAAACTTCTTTGTACATGGAATCGTAACGCTGTAACGCTGGGAGCGTTAAAAAATGCGAACTCCCGCACCTTCTAATGACCCAGACTTGGAAAAGTTTTTTCCAGGCACAGCAAGATACTGCTTATAAATAAAAGGCTAACGTTTATAAAGGGCTTAATTATGGGCCAAAAATTCATTGACTTATCTTTTTCATGTACCGGACACGTGGGCAGAGTTAGAAGAAAGAACAGAGGAATGACCGACAGTGGAGACTGTATTGCTTATATTACAATTATTTATTTTATCTGCGTACTCCTGACGGAACTCACAGAGCACCACCACGTCTTACGCTTCTTTCTATCGCCAGCGCTTAGTAAAATGCCTAGACCGACAAGTTTATTGAAGGAAAGAAATGAATGAATCAATGTGATTTCTTAGGTTTGGCCCTCGACAAATCGACCTAGTTTAAAATGAAATTCCCAATTTACAAAATGGCTCTCTCGATTCCTCTTGGAGCACCTACAGGTATTCCGTAAATGTCCTGTGTCAAAAACTGGAAGTGTATCTTTAACTTGGCCTTGCCTAAGGAGTTTTCCAGAACATTCCCCAGTTGCAACTTGCTCCCCAACTCAGCATTCCAGGGAAGTCTACTGACCAGGATTTCTGTGGCCTAGGTCTTGGAAGTATGTAAGCCTCCCATCAGAGAAATTACGTATTTAAGGGGGTGGGAGGATGGGGAGGCAGGGGCCTGTGTTGTTTTTGGTCTTGTTCAAGTCCTAAAATTGATACGGCTTTGGGATTCCTGCTCTGCATGCTCTTTGGGGAAGAGACTTGCTTTCCTTTGAAGGTGCCCAACCAAGAACTAACCTAGTGAAAGTATATGTTACTTTTCACAGGTCTGTCACATCTCAGATTTACCAAAACATCACTCTCCAATCCATGTGCATTTAAATAAGTTAATTAATGAGCTGCTCTTCTGCTCACCCCAATTTAAACCCTCGTCTCTGTCACCCAAGTCTATTCATTCCTTCCATATAAGTAGAGATTAGGTCACAATGCCTCCTCATGATGGGGAGGAGAATAAATGGAATGAGTTGATTAGTCTTAGTCCCCCCCGATCATAATCTGTATCTCTGTTCAAGGAATGACTGCTTAGGTTTCTCTCAGGTTGCCCTCACCACAACCTCTGCTGGCACCTGTTACCTACGACTCAGCATCAGGCCACCGGTAGTGATAGAGTATGGCGTCTTCCCCAAACTTGGTGGTGGTCCCCTTGGTAAAATTCTCCACCTCTAGGCCAACGATCTGTTCTTCCTACTACTTAAATTATGCCCTCAGGGCTTCTCGTGCCATGAACATCAGGGTTTCTCAACCTCAGCGCTACTGACATTTGAGGCCAGATAATTCTTTGTTGGGAGGGAGGGGGAGGTCTGTCCTGTTGTAGGATATTTAGCAGTATCTCTGGCCTCTACCTGCTAGATGCCAATGGCATCCCTCTCCCCCAAGCTGTAACAACTAACAAGTCTCCAGGCTGTTGCCAACCGTGTGCCCGCTTGAGAACACTGATCTACGCTGACAGGAAGCCAGAAAATTACTAACTCACAAATTAAATGCTGAGATTTACTTAAGACATGGAACAGCCCCTTCCTGGGCAGAGATTCGCAAGGTGGGCAGACGCTGCTGGCTCAGATTGTCCCTTCTCTAGCATTCCCCAAGGGCGCTGGTTTCTTCGATTCCTAGTCCCTCAAAACAGGTGAGAGACATGAGCTGACAGAAGTCAGGCTGAGTGGCCCAGACAATACTAATGGCCCCAAATGGTTATGGTGACCTCATTTTATTCCTCTCTGTGGCCTCTGTCAGAAAGCTAAAGAAGTAAGACAAGCGGGCATTTGGGGACTTGTGAGGGTAGGCCTGCCACACGTTAGAGTTTACAGTCTTTTAGCTTCACTCAAACTGCTACTGTTTTGGTGATACTTACTTGATTGCGAGCAACAATTCAAAAGTTTATATGCAGGGTGCATGTGAGCTCAATTAAATGTTATTAGGGCCTTTGAGAGCCCAAGGACAGGTCCGTCTTTTTCCTCTCTTGGATTTCACAGTTCCTTGCTCCCCCTCTGTCTGCTCTGCTCCCTCTTTGCAGGCTTCCTCTATTTACTGACAGTTCCGTGCCCCTTGAACTCCAGCTTACACATGGCTTTGTCTTTGGTCTCACAAGGATCTATAAGAGGGCAAGCTTAGTTAGTGTATACGATTATTATGGGTTTGGAGAGCCTTAGGTTTGGGAATGAGCCACGGTCCTCAAGATGTACCCCTAAGGAAGCCTAAAGAGCGGTTTGTTCTGGTAAAGCCAACTAAATCACATTGATTGGTGGTGAGGAGATTAAAGGAAAATTCAACGTGTGGTTCTGTAACTGCACACCAGATGGCCCTATCTGCCCACGATTTGAAAGGCCAAAGACCACCCCCCACCCTTTCTGACAAGGATTTCTATATTTGAATTGTCTTTTCCTCTTTGAGTGACCATTTATGCAGGAAGTGACAATTTATGACCATAGATCGATGCATTGTTGCTAAGAGCGGTTTTGTCATTACTCGCAGGGGACACAAGTTTTAGTGTAATATCCCCAGGGCCACATGTCATTAGGTCATGTCATTACTGTGATGCTGGCCATCCCTGCCCCCACAAACGCACACACAAACACCCCAACAATTCTGCAAGCCGGGTACACCTGAAATCGCCATTCTTTGAGAAATTAAGCTTCATGTTTTTGTGCCAAACTCCATAGGCTAATGAGACTTGGGAAGCTTCCTGACTCCTGACAAACTTCTCGTGGGAGGTAACCAATAAGGAAGAATACTAGGCAGGATTCTCAGGCGACACTGTCCTGAGCATTGTGGCCTTACATAGTAAGGCGTGTTTGTATTTCACTTACTCATTCAAACACACAATGAGTGAGAAAAAACTATGCCATGTGTCTGAGGAAAAAAAAAAAAACAACAAGAAAAACAAAACATCCCCTGCATCTAGAAACCAGTCGGTTAGGATAAGACCCACAGACGTACAGGGCACCTGGGTGGCTCAGTCGGTTAAGCTTCCAACTTCAGTTCGGATCATGATCTCATGGTTCGTGGGTTCAAGCCCTGTGTTGGGCTCTGTGTTGACAGCTCAGGGTCTGAAGCCTGCTTCAGATTCTGTGTCTTTCATGCTGTGTCTCTCTCTGACTCAAAAATAAAGAAACATTATACAAAAAAAAAAAAAAAAAAAAACCCACCTACAGGCAAAGAACTATGGTTTGAGGGTTTTAAGAGAAGTTTGAACCAAAATGTACAGGTGTACTGAGACAAGGGGAAATTTCAGGGATAGGATTTCCTATAATTCTCTTTGGGACCAAACTCAGCCAACGTCACTTATAGTGGCCAAGTCACTTAACTTCCCTTATTCTCTTATCAAGCTCTGTTTTTACAGATGAGGAAACTGGGTCACAAGGAATTTAAGTAACTTGCCCACAGTCACTCAGAGAGCGAGAGCCAGCAGGTGCTGGAATTAGAATCCAGACAAGAGGACTAGCCCCCAAACTCACCCTCTCAACCACCTTCCCCCTGTGCTTTCTTTCCACCACAAGGGGTCCCCTGTGCTGGTCCACAGATGGGTGCCCAGGGATTGCCACTCTTCCAGGGGAAAGTGAGAAAAATAAAGTAAAAGAAATGAATTTTTCATGAAACTGAACATATTTCACTTAAAGTACTATTTTTTGTAATATTATATCTGTTCTACTTTTATTTATTTTCTGGTGGTCTGTTTTGTTCCTTTTACTCAGCATGTCTTTATTTATTTTGAGAGGGAGAGAGAATCCCAAGCAGCCTCCACGCTCACCTCAGAACCCAATGCAGGACTTGATCTCACAACCATGAGATCATGACCTCAGCTGAAATCCAGAGTGGGACCCTCAACCGGCTGAGCCACCTAGGTGCCCCTCCCAACCTGTCTTCTTATGAAATTTCTCAAACATGGAGAAAACTTGACACAAGTACAGTGAATGTCTATATTACCATCCCCCCCCCAACACGCACACCTCCGTATAGTCATTGTTAACCTCCTGCAACATGTGCTTTAAAGAGAGAACCTGATTCCCTGAGGCATTAGGAGACACTGATTGCTTTGTATTATCAAAGTCCTTGGGACTAAGTGATCAGACTCAGGGACTAAGTGATCAGACTCATTGTCTCCAGCCCACAGCTAGGCACTCTCCCCTGGTGATTGCATTTCCACTGCGGTGACCTCTCGAAATCAGATCCTCACCTTTGGAAATTTTATTTGTTGTATTTACTTGCCAAGGTCTCAAGTTTCAATGTCGCCTTAGTATATAACTGCTCACCTCTGACCATTCTCAGAATTCTACTTCAGCCTAACTTCATGCCTGGCTACCTTCTGCCCCACAGGGAGAAGAATTACCCTCCAGGGAGGCGGTCCCGATGTCCCAGTCACTGGAAAACTGTGGTGAGGAGGCTGTTCTGCTTAAAGTCCTCCGCCCCCTGCTTCAAGTGTCGGGCACAAGGCAAGATTATTGCGTTAGCTGTTGTCATTGTTGTTATGAGTGAACTGAAGTGAACTTTTAGAATTTTATTTTTTTTAAGGTTTTTATTTTTAAGGAAGCTCTACACCCAACATGGGGCTGGAACTTGCAGCCCTGAGATCGAGTAGCGTGCTCTTCCCACTGAGCTGGCTAGATGCCCAAAGGACTTTAAGAACTTTAAAACTCAACCAGGAAGCACAACTTTGCTTTTATATCTGACTTTGAAGCATATGCATAATTACATGAAGGTTTTCACAAACATTATCACATACGCCATTGTGACAAACATGTAGAGCTGGGTATCATTGGCCTCACTCTATAAGAGATAAACTAAGGTTCAGGGGCGCCTCGGTGGCTTAGTCGGTTAAGCGTCCAGCTTCAGCTCAGGTCATGATCTCGCAGTTTGTGAGTTCAAGCCCCGCATTGGGCTCCGTGCTGACAGCTCGGAGCCTGGAGCCTGCTTCGGATTCTGTGTCTTATTCTCTCTCTGCCCCTCCCTTGCTTGTGCTATCTCTGTCTCTCTCTGTCTCTCAAAAAATATATAAATGTAAAAAAAATATCTTTTTTAATAAAAAAAAGAGATAAACTAAGGTTCAGATTAGCAAATACATCACAGATTTGGCCACAGATAGAGCAGAGACTATACCCAGTTCTCTGAGTTCTGAAGTCTGTTTTTTTTTTATTTTTTTAAAACGTTTATTCATTTTTGAGAGACAGAGACAGAGCACAAGCAGGGGTGGGGCAGAGAGAGAGGGAGACAGAGAACTGGAAGCAGGCTTCAGGCTCTGAGCTGTCAGCACAGAGCCCGACATGGGGCTCAAACTCATGAACCGTTAGATCTTGACCGGAGCCGAAGTCGGACGCTTAACCGACTGAGCCACCCAGGCACCCCAGAAGTCTCTTTTGTTTTTAAGTTTATTTATTTATTTTGAGAGAGACAGTGGGGGAGGGGCAGAGAGAGAGAGAGAGAGAGAGAGAGAGAGAGAGAGAGAGAGAATCCCAAACAGGCTCTACGCTGTCACTGGAGCCCCCAGTGTGGGGCTCAAACTCACAGACTGAGATCATGACCTGAGCCAAAATCAGGAGTCGGATGTTTACCCCACTGAGCCACCCAGACACCCCATGAGGTCTGTATTCTATTAATTACCTTTCTCTACGGCCTCCCATGATTAGCATAGGAAATCTGAACTCAACCAGATGAACTGTGTTTACTCGCACTCGTGGGATGTTCCAGCACATTTGTGGTAAATTCTTTTGGAAAGGAAAGAGTCACATACCCTCCCAGACATTCCTAGCCCTGCCTCTCACCCTCCCCACAGCTTCTCCATAAAGCCTGTCTTCTGTGGGCACGTAGATCAACAGCCAGCTGTTTAAAATGCAACTCCAAACAGCCCTTTCTTTACCCTCCCTTTCTTGAGGCTATAAAAGAAGCTAGGGGTGGCTTCCAGATGAGAGAGCATTCCAAAGTCCTAGCCCAGAGTGACGAGAGGAAGGCTTTCACTGTTCCCACTTGCAATGTTGCAATTTGTGCACGGATTATGTATTCTCAAAAGCTCATTTTTAACTAAATGCATGAGTAAGTACATAAATAAAACTAACATTTCCGGGGCCCCCGTATCTCAGGCCTTTACTACCACAGTGGTATCACGTGCACGTTCTGCAACCTGAATTTTTGTGAACTTGGTCCATGTTTGCGTTCACAGCCTCATCTGCCTCCTTCCCCTTCTTGAGGCTGTTAGCAATACACATACACAGAGGCCTGCACGTTGTCTCGTGGTGTTCTCTGCCTCTAATGCCCTTCCCCAACCGCAGGATTCCTAGTCTCCTGCTTCACGCCCCTTTGTGTGTGTCTTACGGACCTGCTCGGCAGTCAGTGACCTCTATGGTTCTTTCTCAGAATAACATCTGTAAGTGGATAAAATAAAATACATACAGGGGCGCCTGGGTGGCTCAGTCGGTTGAGCGTCAGACTTCCACTCAGGTCATGATCTCATAGTCTGTGGGTTCGAGCCCCGCATTGGGCTCTGTGCTGACGGCTGACAGCCTGGAGCCTGCTGCAGATTCTGTGTCTCTCTGTCTGTCTGTCTGTCTGTCTCTCTCTCTCTCTCTCTGCCCCTTCCATGCCCACACTCTTGTCTCTCAATCATAAATACACATTAAAAATTAAAAAAAAAATACATAGAGCGACACCTGGCTGGCTCATTCAGAAGAGCATGTGACTCTTGATCTCAGGGTTGTGAGTTCGAGCCCCCTGTTAGGGTAAATCAAAACGTAAAAACTAAATAAATAAAATAAAATACATAGAATTGTAAACGCAAGTATATTGAAAGACAATTATTAAAATAGTAACAAAATTGTTAGATAATAATACCTGTGCTTCATTAACATGCATGAAATATCAAGATCTGCTGGTAGGTCTATCAATCACCATGATTTTAAAGTACTGATTAGCGCTAATAATATTTGAAGGTATCTTCAACAGTAGTCATGGGAGAAAATATCTGGGATTTCTACTGATGACGAAAATCACAGGTACTGTGTTAGTTTCCTGCATTTATAATGGAAGGAAATGCTCAACTTCAGGCATAGGTTTGTGAAAGTCAAGAAGCAATTTTCCTCCATCCAAGGTCACAGACTCCTTGAGTTCTGTGCATCCCGGGGTATGAACCCTCGTTCCCAACTTCGCTGTTTCAGGCATGACCGCCTCCAGAAAGTCTTCCTTGAATTCCCAACAGAGCTAACCGACCACTGTGGTAACCAGCCTCCAAGGTGGCCCGGTGACCCCCCACGGCCACCCCGGTGTTCCCGCTCTCATGCAGTCCCCTCCCACACTAAATAGGACCGTCTGTGTGTTGTGTCGAGTGTCACGGCAAGGACACGGGACTTGCCAGCCTTCATCATAAAAGATGTTGTGGCTGCCTCCTTGTTCTCCCTTGGGTCACTTGCTGCGGGGAAACCGGCCGGATGACGTGGAACAGGCAAGTGGAGGGGCCCGCAGGAGGAAGAGCTGAGGTCTCCAGCCAGTAGCCAGCCTCGCCTTGCTGGCCGTGAGCAAACCACCATGAAAGCAGCTCCCAGCCCTGATCAAAACCTTCGGGTGCCTGCAGTCTTGACTGACACCTTAAAGTCACTTCATGAGAGACCCTGAGCCAGAACCATCCTGCTAAGCCATTCCTGAAAGCCTGACCCTCAGAAACTGCGTGAGGAAAGACAGACTCACTGTTGGTGTATGTTGGGGGTCATTGGGTTAGCAGCCATAGCTTCTGTCGTTGGTACACCCTCCTTTGGCCTTCACACAGGTGGAATCCCGTGTCTCCTTCCACGTAGCTGTTAGCATGTAATATTGAAACCGTCTGATTATGTCCATTTCCTCTATGTCTGTAAGAACCATCCGCTTACATGCTGTGCCCCCAACTCCACTCATCCTGCAGTCCCTGGCTTCCAAGTATGAAGTCCAGCACAGACCTTCGCCCACGTAGATTTTAGTCAAAGCTTGTTGAACATCAAAGGGTTGGCAGCCACTATCATATCTCAACGTGAGGGTAACTACATTAGGCCTCAGTTTCCCCATCTGGAAAATGGGGGTTGTCAACGTCTGCCTCTTGGGGCTGAGATAAAGATTATGTGAGTTCACACACATAGTAAGTTTTCCCTAAATGATTATTGCTGATACTAGTTACTAATAAGTCTTTGTGGATTCCCCAAACTTCAGTTTTTCCCCCTAATGGGACTAACAGCCCCCACGGAGAAATTACAGCTGGCATTCATCGAACACATACTCCGTTCCAAGCACTGCGCTAAGCACTCACGACGAATTATGTCATTCTACCAGCCACCTGATGAGGCCGGGATAGCTATAATCCCCGCTTTACGGATGGGAGAACTGAGGCTTAGAGAGGTAAAAAGCTTGCCTCCAAATCAGAGACGTGCAACGCCCCACTAGAACCTGGTTTTCTCTGATTCTTCACCGCAGGCTCCGCACGAAATCACGGTAGTGAACTTGCAGACTGTAAAAATCCCATTTTTAGACAAAGGATCCTTACTGCTGTTTGTCAGTGTGCCCTCCTGGGGCCCCCAGAAGGGTGAAAGGAAGAAAGGAGACTGGAATCTGCAATGATACTTACGCTGCTCAGGTTTATACACAGCATCTCATTTCATGCTTCCAGTCTCACCTCCCCCTTAATGCAGACAAGCACGCCCAGACGAAGGGCATAAAATTACATGGCTATGGTCTGTGTGTGTGTGTGCGTGTGTGTGTGTGTGTGTGTGTGTGTGTGTGTGTGTGTGTGTGTGTGTGTATGTATCTGTCTGTGTGTGTGTATGTGTCTCCAAAGCTGTTCCTGGAGCCAGCATTCCTAAGAAGTATTTAGCACAAGGCTAGGTGCTTTAGACTCCAAAGCTGAGTAAATTTCAGGTACAACATCTGTTTAATAAATGTCAGTTCACTAGGCTCTGGTTAATCATAAAGATAGATACTAAAATGGCTTACTCAAGCCGGATAACATCTATCTTTAATAGAGATTGGTGTCTTGGGTGAAAGACATAGGATAAAAACCTAAAACAAAAGAGTCTTTAAAGGAAGGTGCACGCCAACTGCACCCCCCCCCCCGTCCTCCTCACTGCCAGCTGGAAAATGGATGTGATGCCTGGAGCTTAAGCAGCCTCCTTGGGCCATGAGGTAACACTTGCATCCAGGGAAATGAAGAAAGCCACAAAAAAAGGCTGACTGACAACTTTATAGAACTCTCATGTCAACTCTTTACTCCCAATTTCATATTTATTTGAGAGAAATAAACTGCACGGGTTTCAACCACTCTTAAAGTGGGTGTTCCTGCCGCTTGACCCAAGCCTAATCGAAGAAGTTCACCAACACCAACTTACTTTGCTTTCCAGATTCCAAAATGTTCTTTTTATAATTTCCTCTCCTTCTTCCTTTCTCCTTAAATATTTATTTACCAAAGCAAGATAAAAGTATTACTTTTTTGTCATTTTAATGAGTTTTTGGGAGAAAGTGGCTATAAATGTATATGTCCAATCTACTGTCTTGAAGTTTACCCTCATAATTTTTTTGAGAAAATTAGACGGTGTAATGAGTAGGAAGTTCCTAGTATAATGCCTAACCCAGGGCAGGCACTCATTAAATGCCCACAATTATTGTGTCTCTCTTATCATATTATCATGTGTCTCTCTTATCATGTTATTTTTTCAAATGCTTTCTCTGGTGCTCTTATCTAAAGGCCACAGTAGATGTAAATTAAAAAACAAAACGCCCCATGCCATGCATATATTTTGGAGTTGTGCTAATCTAAATCAGCACACGTTTATTGATTATTTTTTCATAAATCAAGAGAATATTTGTTGTGACAGGGAAACTTAAACAGCCTGGTTTAGCTCCCCTAGGCAATCCAGCATGTTTTGTTGACTTAGCAGAAATAAAATGGATCACATGCAAAGAAGTCATTCCCCTGCCATCTCCCTTCCTCATGGGCTAGGTCCTTAGAACTGTGATCAAATTCTTACAAGAAAGTTCAGAGAGAGACGTACCAGGTCTTTTCCTCAACACTGTGCGTCTGTGTGTGTCTGTGTCTTTGTGTTTATGTCTGTTCTGTGTGTGTGTGTATATCTGTATGTACATGTCTGTGTGTGTGTGTGTGTGTGCGCGCCTGTGTGAATCTGTGTGTGTGTGTGTATGTGTGTGCATGAGATGCAGAAGGTGATGGGGGCGGTGAGGGGGCTCTGGGTCCCAGGGTCTGACAGAACTGAATGCTCATTTCACCCCCTATTTCCAGCGGGTGTTTGGGTAAAAATCTGAACTTCAACCTCTATTTCTTCAGCTGAAAACACAAGGGTAATTTCTTTCTTTCCTCTTTCAAACTCCAAATCTCCTTTTAAAAACACCAAAAACCCACAACAGTTCTAATCTTTTCATCTTTGCCTTTCTCTTTGTCCCAGTGCTTTCTCCATCTCTAGGGACTGCTAAAAATAGCCCTACAACCCAGCTGGAGGCGGCATAATGGCCGCTTATGCAAGTCAGGAGCCTATCCAAGTCAGGCTCTGCCCCTAAGATCTAATGCAATTAGATCTCAGTTTCCCCAACCAGAAAGTGCCGGTAACGTTAATGCCTGCCTCTTGGAAGGGTGAGGGAAAGATTGCATGAGATAATGCCTGCAAATGCTTAGAACAGGGACTGCTGCATGTTCCCTAGTAACTGTGAGCAAATGATACTATGTTGCAGGCACTGTGCTAAAAACTTTCTGTGGGTTATTTGCTTATCACAAAAACCCTAAGAGACCGATACTATTATTTTCTCCATTTTGCCAGCAAGGTAGGCAAAGGGTAGGAACTTTCCTAATTTATCTGTAGAGCCTAAAAAATGGTGCAACCTGGGTTTGAACTAAGTAAATCTGCCCCATCCGTTACTGTCTTCTCCACTACTCTGCGGCACCGATCTGAATCAGCCTTTGTGCTGAAGGTAATTAACTGATTGTTGCACTTTCTTCAATTTTTTGCATCAATTTAAAAACATTAAGAAATTATTATGTTTGTCTTCTGGGCCAAGTATAGAAAATAATGGCCAATATCATTCATTCAGCTCTTACCAAACACTCTAGACAATTAACTCATTGAATCTCACAATGACCCCTGGAGGAGGAGACTCTTCATATCCCCATTATACACATGTGAAAACAGAGGCCGAGAGGTTGAGTATGAAGAAGTAGCAAGTGGCAGAGATCTGGTGCCCCAACTCATACCTTGATATCATGCTGCCTCTGAAGACATGGTCCCTGCCCTTAAGAAACTTGTAATCTGCCCGAGAAGGTAGCCCCTTGCACCTGCAATATCCCTACTTGTGTCCCCGCTCCCTCACTTTCCCCCACCTCTTCCACGCTCAGAAACTGCCCCGCACAGCAGCTTACCCGTGTCAAAGTTGAGCACTTGAGCTGCACCCCCTCCATGGTGACCACCCTGGCTTCACCCTGGATGTAGGCAGCGGTGGCCCGCCTCTGGGACCATGTGATCTCAAACAGCCTTCTGCTACACTGCCCCAGACACATTGCAGCATCCCGTGCGCGGGGCTCAATATCCATCTTGAAGGTGTTGAATGCTTGATGGAAGATGGTCTTCATTATCTATAAGGAAAAGGCAAGAGACTTAAGAGCCTGGGTCTCTGCTCCAGGAAACCCATCAGCCAGGCTGACAAAACTATGTTCCTCCACATGATTTTTAACAACAAGCCAGGAGATGAATGGAATTTCCCATAACTGATGCTGGTGGAGGATGGGTATGATAATTAAAGTTATCTCAAAAAAAATTTTTAAGTAGGCTTTGCACCCAGGACAGAGTCCAGTGTGGGGCTTGAACTCACAACCCTGCGATCAAGACCCAAGTTGAGATCGAGTCGGGTGCTGGGGGCTCCTGGGTGGCTCAATTGGTTAAGCCTCCAACTCTTGATTTCAGCTCAGGTCATGATCTCATGGTCTGTGAGATCGAGCCCTGTGTGGGGCTCTGGGCTGATAGCGTGGAGCCTGCTTGGGAGTCTCTCTCTCTCTCTCTCTCTCTGCTGCTCCTGGACACATGCTCGCTCTCTCTCTCTCTCTTTCTTTTAAAAATAAATAAATAGGGGCGCCTGGGTGGCGCAGTCGGTTAAGCATCCGACTTCAGCCAGGTCACGATCTCGCGGTCCGTGAGTTCGAGCCCCGTGTCAGGCTCTGGGCTGATGGCTCAGAGCCTGGAGCCTGTTTCCAATTCTGTGTCTCCCTCTCTCTCTGCCCCTTCCCCGTTCATGCTCTGTCTCTCTCTGTCCCAAAAATAAATAAACGTTGAAAAAAAATAAAAATAAATAAACATTAAAAAAAAAGAGTTGGATGCTTATCCCACTGAACAACCCAGGTACCCCACTTATCTAAAATGTTGCTTATGATAGGTTAATAATAAAGAAAATGCCAGTCTGTATTTGGTTCTTAATGTGACACCAGAAAAAAAAATTACAACTCTTTTGATACAGCCTCTAAATGGAATGTAGCTTTTCCTTCCATTGTGAATGTAGTCACTGTGATACCCACAACTTCATGTCCAATAAAAATGCTGGGTGTTTTCAAATGACATCATGGTTGGTGCAGAAATCCCAAGCATTGTGTATGCTTATCACATCTTTGAAATTAACCAAGTTATAAAACTTATATCTTATGTCGCTAGATCTTATATCATGCATTGTGAAAGAAGCACATATATTCTACTCGTGCATTTTTTTTAATTGATAACTGTATTTTAAAAGCACAATCCTGAGAGGGTTTCTGTAGGTTTCTCAGACTGTCAAAGTCCTCTATACAAAACAGGTTCAGATTCGATGTCTATTTCATATAGTTTGTTTCTGACATTACTTCCTATAAAAGAATCCCCCTATGAAGTTCGTGCTTTTTTCTGTCCTGATTATTGAGATGAGCTGAGATACAGAGAGGGGAGGCCAGTTTCCAAAGATCACACCGTAAGCGGCAAAACTTGCCTTTGAAATCAGGCCCCAACGTTCAGTGGCCTCTTAGACGTAGTCCCTGCCTTTAAGGAATTTATCATCTGCTGGGACAGATAGATGTATTTGTTGCACCTGCTTTATTGCATCCTGCATACAACTCCCATTTCCTTCCCTACCTCCATCCGAGGAAAGTTTCTCTGTCTCTTAGCGCATCACACAAAAAATAAAGGTAGACGCATTTTCATTAACTGCAGATTGTGTATTGAGAATGGTTTCACGTGTCTGAAACTGTCTTCGGCAGACCCTGGGTGGAAAGGGCACCTAAACTAACTTATCCTACGCGTGGATTACTTTGGCCCAGAATTAAAGATTTAATGGATGAGCTGGGCGACAGCCTACACAGGCCCATTACATTTTGAGGTGACTCATTTGAGAAATTTTCTTCTGTAGACACCAGTACACTTCATCCCAGGAGGGAAAAATCTTCATCCGCGCTCAGCAAAGAACCCGTCTCTGTGTTACAGTATCAAGAGCTAAAGCAAGAAGGGGAGAAAAAGGAGCTGGGGATAACCTAAAAATGCATCTGCCAGGGACACTGGCCTCCGATTCGGTGTCTTCTGTTAGCAGGTAAGAGGAGCTTCCAAGGTGAAGCATTTTTGCAGGCGCGTTGCGATTCACGTCAGTGCAGATTCTAGCGGGACACACACTAATAGCTATTCCCCTCCTCCTTGCTCAGGGAACCCAGCATTTATCTGGAAGCAAAGTGCACCACCCCAGCAAGTAAACCTCCATCATCCAAGTTAATCAAGGTCACGCCTTCTCTTTGCTAGTGATAGGTCAGTGGATCAGCACGTAACCCAGTTCTGGCCAATGAGATATGAGGGAAAGTCTCTTGAGAATTTCTGAAGAGGTTTTTCCTCCCGGAAAGAGAGGGGCTTTGGAAAAGAGAGTTTGCATTCTACTTGGAAGTCTGTGATGTGAGGGCCTGGTGTGTGGACTTGAGGCAGCAGGACGGAGATACTACGGGGACACTGGACCTGGCTGGACAGACGAACAGAAGAGCCTGGATCTTGGGGGCACCTGGGTGGCTCAGTTGGTTAGGCGGCAGACTCTTGATCTCAGGTTAGGTCGTGATCCCACCGTTCCTGAGTTCAAGCCCCGTGTCAGGCTGTGCACTGATGGTGTGGAGCCTGCTCGGGATTCTCGCTCTCCCCGCCCCTCCTCCTGCTCTCTCTCTCTCTCTCTGCTCCTCCCCCGCTCGCGCTGTCTTTCTCTCAAAATAAACAAACTTAAAAAAAAAAAAAGAAAGAAAGAAGCTGCTTATACAGTTAGGACAAAAATATCTCTGGTAACCAGAATGCCTGATTTGGAGTGGTTTCAGGGCTGGTAATTTAAGGACCCACATTCTTTTTATCTTTTCAGTCTGCTGTCCTCTTCGGAACATTAGCTTCTCTTCTTGCACTGGGTCCATTCCCGGTTCCGAGGTTGCTGCCACTGCCCGAAAGCGAGAATATGCAGAGGCAGGAAAAGAGAGCATCCCTTTTCTTGTGTCCCCACTCAAGAATGAGGGAAATCAGGGCGCCTGGGTGGCGCAGTCGGTTAAGCATCCGACTTCAGCCAGGTCACGATCTCGCGGTCCGTGAGTTCGAGCCCCGCGTCGGGCTCTGGGCTGATGGCTCAGAGCCTGGAGCCTCCTTCCGATTCTGTGTCTCCCTCTCTCTCTGCCCCTCCCCCGTTCATGCTCTGTCTCTCTCTGTCCCAAAAATAAAAAAAAAAAAAACGTTGAAAAAAAAAGAATGAGGGAAATCGTCCAGGACACCCCTCCCTGGCCAGAATCACACCACATATTCATCCTTGAATTGACCATTGACTAGCAAGGGGGACAGCATTCTGATTTTTGAGTTAGACTGAAGGAGATTCACCCTCACCCTAGGGCCAGGGGGAAGCCAGTTCCAAAAATCCCATGAACACAGTCATGACTGCATTAGCAAGGAGGAAGCTGAGTGTGTGTGCTTGTGTGGTGCCGATGCTGAGTGAGGAAAAGAGAAGTTTCCTAGGCATCAAAGAACGCCTGGCCACCCACTCTCATGGTGCATCCACAGGAGGAAATACATTAGAAGAAATACTGGCACCAAAAATACGGTGTGCAGCCAAGGGAGACAAGTGTGATTCCAAGGGAAAAAACATCATGCTATGAAAATGTTCAGTAATGAATTCAGCACTTATAAAATACCATTTAAGTGTTGCTTCCTCATTAACAGTGACTTCTAACTTATCCCTGCCTACCCCCCATATCTTTTTGGTTGATCTGACTGATAGTCAGCCGTAGTGAATCTCTAACAGCATGAGGCAAACACAATCAATGGAAATTTTTTACAAAGCAGAATTGCAAGTCTTCCCAAAAGTGTGAGCTTTCATGAAATCTATGCCGGTTATTTCAGAGATCTGCTTCAAGTGTGGGCAAAGGAACCCACAGAAGCACACTAGTTAACAATTGAGTTAACAAATAAATATATTGGATTATGGGGCTAAAAAAAAAAAAAAGACTACTGATCAAAATTCATGAGGTTCTTGAATATCATTTTTGCCAGTGAGACCTTCTTTGTGTTCCTAATGTGGAAGACAGTTGTGAAGGACAAGGTTGGTAATGCTGTTGTATAATTTTGCAGGAAAATTAACCATCCCTCCCCCCCTCCAAATTAACATTTGACTCATTTTTCTTTCTAAAATTCTGCAGAGTTGCTATCATGGCCTACATTTGGGCAAATATCACATACAATGAACTTACTGTCATAATTTATAGCCACAGCTTCCCCTCCATTGATAACACAATTTTGGTTACTTATCAATGGGGCCGAAGTCCTCATTTTAAGACACCAAACGATCTTGGGGTAATAAGGACTTCCAGCCTGCTAAAATCATGATTACGAAGAGTCTCTAGAAACATGCTTTATGATGCTATGGGTATATGATGCTATATGATGCTATGTGTAAAAACACAGGGCACCAAGAGAATTGTAAGCATGTAAAAATATTTATACATTTGGATAAGAACCGAGGCAAAAATACAAGTGGGTACGTATAGAGGAATTAAAACTAATTCCTTTTTTCCCTTTTCCTTTTCTTCCCCCCAAATATATTTTATTCTTAATGATTTTTTTATTAACAATAAGCCCAGGAAAATAATCCAATATGCTTTTGAGCTATTTAGCCTAACATTGTAGTAGTTTTGTGTATTGATTAGGGACAGCCCTGATGTGTGCTCCCGGGGCATGAAAGGCAGAATCTAAGATGCCTCAAAGACCCCCATCTGGTATTCACAGTCTTGAGTTATACCTGCCCTTTAATGTGGACTCAACTGATCAACTCTCTTCTAAAGAATACAATATGGCGGAAGACGTGGAACGTCTCTTCTGGAATTAGGTCATAGACTGTGACTTCCATCCTGGGTGTCCGGCCTCTCTCCCCCTTTGCTCAGTCACCCTGACTGAGGGAAGGCATGTTATGAGCTATCTTATGAGAAGGCCTGTGGGCTCCCGACAAGAGCCTTACAAGGGAGCTTGATTCACACTCCACAACCACACATCCACACACGGACCCCAGTTAAGCCTTGAGATGAGGGCAGGCCCAGCCTCCACCTTCACTACAGCCTTGAGAGCCATGCTGAGCCAGAGGGAATCAGCTAAGCCATACCTAGATCCCTGACCCACAGACACTGAGACATCGTCAAGGTTGTATTTACCAATATTGTGCCTGGAAACACTTTTTTTTTTCCTCTCTGGGGGCAGAGTTACAGAACTGCTTGTTAGAAATCAATAAATGCCACTGACATATTTTTATATAACAGAAGTGTTGATGACAATGTTTATTTGAAAATGAAAGACACACAAAGGGAAGTTTAAAGTACTCTAGAGTTTCTTAGACAATGAAGAGCAAAGACGTCTCTACCCTGTTCTCCTTGTACTTATTGAGGGGCTGAGAGAGAGTATGGCAGAGAAATCTCACAACATTGGAATCAGAAGCCGGACACGCCAAAGCCATATATCAGTGGCAGAAGGTTCCATAGGTTTTCGGGTGGAAACCCAGCTGTTTGACTGCCTGATGTGAGCTCGGGGATTCCTTCCTTACATAGGTGACCTCGACCCCATAGGCAGAGAGAGATCCAGGTAGAGGCTGTGGGCTCAGGTTTCTGGTGTGGGCATCTGGAGGCAGAAGCAGGTTAGGGAGATGGTGGAGAAAAACAGTTATGACAACAGAGCTTTCTAGTTGATTCTGACCACAGGTCTGGCACGGATCGACTCACATGGTTATTGCTTGTTATTTCAACTAGCATCGGCTGAGAGCCCAGCATGTGCTAGACGTGGCATTAGGCTCTGTGGATACCAAGAGAGAAAGGGTGCAGTCTAGAACCCTAAGTCTAGGCCCCAAACCAGAGTTACCAGTGTGGCTCAGTAAAGTGGATAAAGAGTCAAGATGTGTTTGAGTTTGGGGCACCTGGGTGGCTCAGTCGGTTAGGCGTCCCACTTAGGCTCAGGTCATGATCTCACAGTTTGTGAGTTTGAGCCCCGTGTGGGGCTCTGTGCTGACAGCTCAGAGCCTGGAGCCTGCTTCAGATTCAATGTCTCCCTCTTTCTCTGTCCTTCCCCTGCTCTCTCTCTCTCACTCTCTCTCTCTCAAAAATAAATAAACATTAAAAAAAATTTTTTTTAATTATTTTCTCACCATTCTAGAAGCTAGAATTCTAAGATCAAAGTCCTGGCAGGTTGGTTTCTAATGATGCCCCTCTCCTTGGCATACAGATGGCCACCTTCTCACTGTGTCCTCACAAGATTGCCTCTCGGTCAGTGTGTCTTGTGTCTTAATCTCTTCTTCTTCTTTTTTTTTAATATTTATTTATTTTTGAGAGAGAGACACAGAGCATAAGCGGGGGAGGGGCAGAGAGAGAGGGAGACACAGAATCCAAGCTTTGAGCTGTCAGCACAGAGCTCGACACGCGGCTATAACCCATGGACCGTGAGATCATGACCTGAGCCGAAGTCAGATGCTCAACCGACTGTGCCACCCAGGCGCCCCATTAATCTCTTCTTATGAGGACACCAGTCCTATCGGATTCAGGCCACATATAGGACCTCATTTTATCTTAATTACCTCTCTAAAGATTCCAAACACAGCCACATTTGGAGGAAGTGGAGGTTTAGACTTCAACACATGAATTTGAAGGTAGGGGGACACACAGTTCAACCCCTGTGCTGAAAAAGTTGAAGCCTGTCTAAGACGGACAATGTGAAAATTAGCTCCTACTGAAAAAGAAAGAGCAGGGAGAGAAGACACAAAACCACAAAATTCACAGGAAGCCTTTTCTTTTTCCTTTTATTTAATTTAATTTGTTTTTTAATTTACATCCAAGTTAGTTAGCATATAGTGCAACAGTGATTTCAGGAGTAGCTTCCTTAGTGCCCCTTACCCATTTAGCCCATCCCCCCTCCCACAACCCCTCTAGCAACTCTCTGTTTGTTCTCCATATTTAAGAGTCTCTTCTGTTTTGTCCCTCTCCCTGTTTTTATATTATTTTCACTTCCCTTCCCTTATGTTCATCTGTTTTGTATCTTAAAGTCCTCCTATGAGTGAAGTCATATGATACTTGTCTTTCTCTGAACTCATTTCGCTTAGCATAATACCCTCCAGTTCCATCCACGTCGTTGCAAATGGCAAGATTTCATTCTTTTTGATTGCCAAGTAATACTCCATTGGAGATATATACACCACATTTTCTTTATCCATTCATCCATCGATGGACATTTGAGCTCTTTCCATACTTTGGCTATTGTCAGTAGCGCTGCTATAAACATTGGAGTGCATGTGTCTCTTTAAAACAGCATACCTGTATCCCTTGGATAAATGCCTAGTAGTGCAATTGCTGGGTCATAGGGTCGTTCTATTTTTAGTTTTTTGAGGAACCTCCATACTGTTTTCCAGAGTGGCTGCACCAGTTTGCATTCCCACCAACAATGCAAAAGAGATCCTCTTTCTCCACATCCTCGCCAACATCTGTTGTTGCCTGAGTTGTTCATGTTAGCCATTCTGACAGGTGTCAGGTGGTATCTCATTGTAGTTTTGATTTGTATTTCCCTGACGATGAGTGATGTTGAGCATTTTTTATGTGTCGGTTGGTCATCTGGATGTCTTCTTTGGAAAAGTGTCTATTCATGTCTTTTGCCCATTTCTTCACTGGATTGTTTTTTGGGTGTTGACTTGGATAAGTTCTTTCTAGATGTCATTTGTAAATATCTTCTCCTATTACGTTGGTTGCCTTTTAGTTTTGCTGATTGTCTCATTTGCTGTGCAGAAGCTTTTTATGTTGATGAGGTCCCAATTGTTCATTTTTGTTTTTGTTTCCCTTGCCTCCAGAGACATGTTGAGTAAGAAGTTGCTACGGGCAAGATCAAAGAGGTTTTTGCCTGCTTTCTCCTCAAGGATTTTGATGGCTTCCTGTCTTACATTGAGGTCTTTCATCCATTTTGAGTTTATTTTTGTGTGTGGCGTAAGAAAGTGGTCCAGGTTCATTCTTCTGCATGTTGCTGTCCCATTTTCCCAGCACCACTTTCTGAAGAGACTGTCTTTATTCCATTGGATATTCCTTCCTACTTTGTCAAAGATTAGTTGGCCATGTGTTTGTGGGTCCCTTTCTGGGTTCTGTATTCTGTTCCACTGATCTGAGTGTCTGTTTTTGTGCCAGAAACATTTTCCCTCAAGATCACATAGCAGCTACAGAATGCCATACGATTGTGAACCATTGCTTTGGGGGCTGGAAGATATAGTATCTTCCCACACCCACTTCTTAGAGTAGTACCTAGAAAATAGTAGGCACTCAATAAAGGCTCAATGAGTGGATGAGTGCATAGTTATTAATATACATAAGATATAGTACGGGTAGTTAGGTAATAATCAACAATTCCTATGTTCCTTAAATATAACCTAGTTATTTAAATGCTTATTTTCACAATGTTAAAATTGAACAGATTTCTTGCTCAAATTGTATCAAGTACTGTGTCTCTTCCAATTTTATTTTAATCTGTAGGTGTACATTTAACCCACCAGTTGGAAGATACTTGTTCTGCCTAAGCATTAATAAAGTCAGGCGTTTTCTTCTCTGAATTATTCTATACTATCTTTGGAGGGGGAGGGAAACGAGCCTTTGGCAATAGTAGCAGATTGAGTCTGGGATGTGAGCAACGTAGTCCTCCATAAACAGATGAAGCAGTTGGCAGAAGTTCGGTGACTCATGCCATCTCATGTGTTACTCCAGTGTTTCTCAACCTCTAACAAGTACCAGAATCACCCAAGGGTCTCGTCGAAGCACAGACTGTCGGGACCCATTCTTCACAGTATCTGATTCTGGGGCTCTGGAGTAGGCCCTGAGAATTGGCATCTCAACTAGTTCCTGGTCATGCCAATGCCGCTTGTCCAGGGAGCGTACTTTGAGAACCACGGAACTGCCCGTGGGTCTCTCAGCTTCGGTGCTCTTGACACAGGACCCAGATAATCCTTCGGGATAGGGTTGGTGGTCTTTTGTGCGTCACAGGATATTTAGTAAAAATCCTGGCTTCTATCCCCTAGATGCCATAGCACATTCTCCTCCTTGTGTGACACCCAACAATGTCTCCAGACATTATCAAATGTCCCCAGAGTACAATCATCCCCAATTAAGAACCACTGCTCTCTAGCATTTTCTTCTACTTTTTGACTTTCAGATTCAATTGCTAATATATATTTCCACCCAGGGCTGCAGAGAGGAAGTTCTAAACCATGAAAGCTAATATTCATTCAGTATATAATAGATACCATGCATTGGCCGAGACTTTTGCATACATTATCCGACCAAATTCTTATAATAAAAATTGAAGTAGGTACTAAGGTGAGTGACATTCTACATTTGAAGGAACTGACACATAGTGGAGAAAGGTAAACCATGGTGAATAACCATATGAATTAAGAGCTGATTGCACAATATGTGCAAAGGCCTCTGGGAAGGCATTATTATCCCTATTTTAAGATGGCGGAACTAAGCCTGGTTTCTGGTTTCAGGACTAAGGTTTAGAGAAGCTGAGGAAATTGTCTGGGTTGAACACCCAGTAAAGGGCGGAGCCAGTCTGGTTCTAGAACCTGTTCTTTACCTTCGCATACTTTTTTTTGTTCCACCTTATCCACTTTGGGGGAAAAACAGGTGAGAGCAAAAGATGAATATAACTGTTAATAAGGATTTGGATTTGCTCTAGATTTCAGCCCCCCATGATAACCTTCAGTTCCTTTAAACTTGATAAAAGCAAAATTATTTGTTAGAACACAAGTCTGCAGGGACGTCTGGGTGGCTCAGTCGGTTGAATGTCTGGCTCTTGGTTTCAGCTCAGGGCATGATCTCATGGTTCCTGGGTTCGAGCCCCACACTGGGTTCTGTGCTGACAATGTGGAACCTGCTTGGGATCCTCTCTTTCTCCCTTTCTCTGCCCCTCCCCTTCTTGCCCTCTCTCTCTCAAAATACATAAGTAAGCTTAAACACACACACACACACACACACACACACACAAACACACACAAACAAGTCTGCTGAAAGACATTCATTAGTTGGAAAGAATTCTTACAGTCAGATTTCTAGAAACTCCTCTTTTTTTTTTTTGAGACAAATCAACATCCATACACTATGACTAACTAAAGTCCAAAGTTTATTTCTATTTACTGATATGTCCTCCAGTGTCCTTTCTCTGTCTTGTGAGCTCACCGAGGACACCACTGTCTATTTAGTAGTCATGTCTCCTTAGGTCCTCAAGACTGTGCCTTTCCTTGCTTTTAATGACCATGACCATTTTGAGGAGTGCTAATCAGTTATTTTGTAGAATGTCCCTCAAATGGGAATTCTCTGATATCTTTATCATGGTTAGTTTGGGGTAATGGTGTTTGGGAAGAGGCCACAGATATAAAGTGCCATTCTCATCACATCATCTCAAGGGTACCTCCTACTACCATGACTTATGATCAAGGTTGATGTTAACCTTGATCTCCCGCCTGAGGTCATGTCTGTCAGGTTTCTCCACTGTGGCTATGCTCCCCTCCCTGCTTGGCCCTTTTCCATACAGTCCTCTCTGGAAGGCAGTCACTGTGCGCAGCCCACACCTAAGCAGTGAGAGAGATGCTTCGCCTCCTTGAGGACAGAGTACATACAGACATTATCTGGAACATTCTAGACATTTCCAAACATTTTTTTGTTTCCTTTCTAGTTCCTTGCAAATAATAAAGGTTTATGAAATGTTTCTGAATGAAAGAATAAGGAAACATTATTAGACCTAGCATTTGGTTCCCCTCATTCATTTCTCCTGAACCAACAGTATATAAGAGACGTTTTGTCTCTGAACTATGGATGCCTTGTGAGTGTATAAGCCTTCAAGGGCAGAAACCAGGCCTAGCTGTCTTTGTGGGGTAGGGTCTGGCAAACTAAAAGTGGGGAGTCTGACAACATTTTAAAATTGGTATGTTTTTTCTTGCATCTCAACCCAAATTTGATCAGTAACCATTTTTCTGGTTTTGAAATTGTGCTATATTATGTAAGATACTACCATAGCGGAAATTGAGTGAAAGTTATGTGGCAGGGAAGGAGGGTTATAATCAAGGGGGGAAAGGTCTAAAAATACTCCTGGGGCAGAGGGTGATAATGGAGAAAAAAGTTGAGAAACATTGCTTCTAGACGATGTTCAGTAGGTAAGAAGAAAGCCACTCTGAGAGCTTGGGTAGAATATATTGCTAAAACAGGTGTCCAAGGAAAATCAGATACCTGGTCCTCTTTGCCCGTTTAAGAGATGAGGAGATTGAAACCAAAAAAGATGTGACTTGCCCTTGAGCCCTTCAGTGAATCTGTGGCAGACTGAATCCAAGAGAAAGCTTCTGAGGCCACGATTACCTCTCCTTCCGCTTCTGCAAGGAGAGCGCTTATCAGACGGCTTCTGGGCACCTGCATGAGAAGCACACATGCACCAGCCCAAGTTGGCAAAAGGAAGCAACAGAATCCAACACGGCTTGGAGCTTGTGGCCAATTTCCAAGGGACTTCAAGCCCTGTGATTCAGCTGAGACTTAAATGTTAAATGTTTAAGCGATTCTTGGACAGAAAGGAGGTCCTGAAAAGTTTGAGGTATGCACTGACTTGCTGTAAGAGACATTTTTATAGAAGTTCTCATAAAAGACCAATCTTCCTTATAGTCTGAAATTAAACAGAACAGAATTTTAAAACGTAGTAACCCCGATGGAAACCTATTACATTGATGTGATTACCGGTGATCTTTGGAAGTTCTAAATATACAATCACAGGATTAGCTTATTGGAATGAAGACAGTCATTAAGAATAACCGATTACCTCTTTTACTTGTCATATTTTAAATGCTTTGCTAATACACTCAAAGAGTGAGCCATTAAAAAATCATCTTTTTTTTTTTTTTTTTTTTTTTGCCTACGTACAAATCATGCAATAGAGCAAACGGACATATAAGGACAGGGAGAGAATAACAGAATTCTTTAAATACATAGAATTACAACTGAGGGAGTCGTACATTATTACTAGCCTGTAGCATGTTTAATTAAATTAAATCCAGACATCCTTTGGTGACAATCAGAACGGTCCAAAGGCAGCCATCAGGGCTTCAGTGTAGCTCTCAGGCTGGCAATCCAGAGTCTACGGGTCAAATCTGCAGATGCCTATTTTGTAAAAAATGTTTTGCTGGAACACAGCCACGCCCATTGTTTGCGTATTGCCTATGGCGGCTTTAGTATTACTACTCTCTTCTGGAAGGAGATAGTAGCCTCTACCGCTTAAGAAAGAGAATGTAATCAGACCCTTTGTGATTGGAGGGTTTAAAAGAAAAGGCTGGGTGGCTCAGTCGGTTAAACGTCCGACTTCAGCTCAGGTCACGATCTCACCGTTCCTGGGTTCGAGCCCTGTGTCAGGCTCTGTGCTGAGCGCTCAGAGCTTGGAGCCTGCTTTGGATTCTGTGTCTCCCTCTCTCTCTGCCCCTCCCCCACTCATGCTCTGTCTCTCTCTGTCTCAAAAATAAATAAAAACACTTAAAAAAACTAAAAAAAAAAAAAAGAAGAAATTCAATGAGCTATTAAAAAACAAAAACAAAAACAGGGGCGCCCGGGTGGTGCAGTAGTTGAGTGTCCGACTTCAGCTCAGGTCATGATCTCGCAGTTTGTGGGTTCGAGCCCCGCGTCGGGCTCTGTGCTGACAGCTCAGAGCCTGGAGCCTGCTTCGGATTCTGTGTCTCCGTCTCTCTCTGCCCCTCCCTGGCTCACAATCTGTCTCTCTCTCTCTCTCTCAATAATAAATAAACATTAAATAAAGAGAAAGAAAGAGAAAAAGAAACAAAGAAACAAAGAAAGAAAGAAAGAGCAAGCTGCCCCAGTTCCAAAGAAGGTGGACCCTAGAACCAGTCTGGCTGGAGGGTGGGGTGGAGGGCAGCCCCATTGTTGGGGATACTGAGTGAACTAAGCACTGAGAACAGACACGGAGGGTGTGCTCCGAGGTGCTCAGTGCTGGAGGAGAGGGACTGCCCTCCCTGGAGGGGCCCTTGCTGGTCTGCTCAGTCTCTCTCTCTCTTTAGCAGCTGAGGAGTCCCCTCCCTCTGCCTGGCTCTGCACGGGACTTGAGCCACCGCAACCTCAAGGACCAGCAAGAAATGGGGGAAGAAACTGGCCACTGACAGTCCGATTCGCCTCTGGGGTTGTACAGGTTAACGAATCCTTTTCTGTTCCAGAGATGAAGCCGGAAACAGTCTTTTTCCTGTAAACTGAGTGAAGCCCAGAGAACTCAGCTTTGTGTGATCAGACACCTGAAATCTGGAATGCCGTCTGCTGTCTTCCACAGACCCAGCAGGGAAGAGAAGGAAACTCCTCGACCAAAGAGAGGTAGGGCTTCTGCGGTTCCAGACACCGTGTGCACGGGGAGACGGGCAAAGGGCTGAGCTGCTGACGGCGTGTGGGCTTCTCTCTGAGGCGTTTTCCTAACACGGGTCAACTCCCCAACACCCACTGGGCATCCAACAATTCGACTCCATTCTGATGCTAACCCCATGAGGTTCTGGAGTGATGGGAAGTTCAGAGTGGGCGGCCAAGAAAGACTTCTTGAAGATGTCTTTGGTGCAAAGAGGTGACTCTTAATTTCCTTTGTTCATATAATATAATATATATATATATATATATGCACACACACACACACACACACACACACTTAATGTTTATTTTTGAGAGAGACAAACCCGTGGGCAGAAAGAGCTGCCCTGGGGTTGTGAAGACTGGTTATATAGTACAGAGTTGGGGGAGGTTAAAGTCAAGAGGAACTTTCTTTTTTTGTTGTTGTTGTTGATATTTGTTTTAATGTTTACTTTCTTTTTGAGAGAGAGTAAACACCAGCAGGGGAGGGGCAGAGAGAGAGGGAGACACAGAATCTGATGTGGGCTCCAGGCTCTGAGCTGTCAGCACAGAGCCCGATGCGGGGCTCAAACCCACGAACCGAGAGATCATGACCTGAGCTGAAGTCGGATGCCCTACCCACTGAGCCAGCCCAGTGCCCCAAAAGGAAGTTTCTTAATGGGGTTTCCATATGTTAAATAAGACTCAGATTACTGGAGGCCTAGCTATTGACAAACTAAGGTTGTTTTCCCCTCTAGCAATGCATTAACATTAAGACAGTAGGGAGTTACTGGACTTTAGGCTATTGATAAGATTGCCCTTTTCTTCTAAACTGATGGAGATTCTATCAGTTTAACCATTTGTTTTTGGGCCTTTCCTTTGTTCTTGGGCAGCCGGAAGTGACTGAGGACTGTCAGACTTACCCCACCTGCAGGGGGGTGGTTTCGTGGGTGTCAGCTTGCCTTCTGTTCCCTCATCAAAACTCCCAGGATTCACACAGAAGCCGCACCTCAAGGGCTCCATAGCCCGTTAGACTGACCCCACTTGGGACACCAGCCACAAACGGGGTGCCCAGGCTACCCCCACTTTTTCCTGACCCACGATCCCCTCTCAGGTTCAACGTTTGCTGGAACGGCTCCCGGAACTCTGGAAAACACTTTACTTAGGTTTTACCAGCGTTCATGGAACAAGGAGGCCATGACACCGAATTGGCTCTGAAGCCTTGGCGGCTTTAGGTAAGCAAATCAAAATCTAAGCTTGTAACTGCCTCGGGGTTAGGAAGTCAAAACACTAAGGACAACCTACCTACAAACAGCCCACGAGGCTGTAAGCTTTAAGCTTTAGCCAATCGACCACAGCCTTACCCTGCGTCCACCTTTGCTCTACCCAAGCCTCTCTGAGCTCCCATTAAAGTGCTCCTAGCCACACCTGGTTTCACACCGCCCACTCAAAGCAGTTTTGCTCAAATAAAAGTCATAAAATTGTTAATGTGCCTCACATTATCTTTTAATAGTTCTAGTGTCAGGGAACCCAAGGAGATCCCCAACATCCCCTGGGACCAAGAGTCACCAGATGATGGTACCTGCGGGATCCCTTGAGCTCGCTGCTGTGGCTGCCCCGGAGGTGGTGGGCCCATCCCACTTGGATCCTGTTGTGTTAAGAGCTTTCAGGCTATTTGAGCTTTTTTTTTTTTTTTTTCCAGACAATCCGGAAAGCCCCTGGAGTCAGACCGAACCTGATTTAGAAACTGGATAGGTCCGGTGTCAGACTGGTTCTGACTTAGAAACCAGCTGGGTCCAGGGTCAGACTGGCTCCAGGGCTGGACTGCTTCTGGTTAGAAACTGCACTGAATCTAGAATCAGACTGGTTCCAAGTCAGAGTGACCTGGGTCCAGTGTGGGTCCTCAGGTATTAACATTTTGTTTTAAGACTGAACAAGCCGATTAACCGCACCGAAGATAATTTTGAATTACAGTGGCCACGAGGGAGAACTTTTAACCTAGGCTTACCAGTTACAAGGTGCTCCGGGAGGAAAAAAAGGGTCTCAGTCAGGCCCTCAGTATAAAGGGTAGAGGGAAAATTATTTTTTCCTTCTCTGTAGTTTCTGGTGACCAGGATGAGACTTGCTGGGATACCCCACTCACTCTGGAGCCTGAAGGCAGCATCCTTGGAAAACTGGCAGAAGACAGCAAAGGGTAAGAATTCTTATCAAAGGCAGGGATCCCAGATCCCTACCTGTAGTGCGTGGTCGAGAGAGGAAGGTAAAATTTCATGTTGTCTCTTCCTTTCCAAATTCGAATTGGCAGGAAAAAAATATTGGTTATCAATCCTTTCTCTCCCAAGGACGGCTCTTGCTGTCTCGTTTTGTGTGCCGAGAATTTGGTTTGGGTGCTGTCAGATTGGAGGCTCCCAAAATACGGCCAGACAGAAATGGGGACGGTAGCCCGTTTGTGGCCAGGGTCCTACCAACCGTTGCCAGCTCTCAAGAGGAATTCCTTGGTCTTTCAGTTTTCTCTAGGACTGGCTCTGCATCTGCGAGGGCAGTATCCTTTGCATCTTCTTTGGGGACCTTCTCTTGCACCTTCCCCTGTGTCCATGGGGTTGTTCACTATTGCCAGGAATATTTACTGTTTGTCCCAGGTGAAACCTGACAATGTATTCCAATATGTTCAAAAGGTGTTGTTGTTGTTGTTGTTTTTAAGTAGCTCTAGGGTCATAAATTGGCCGGATTGGAAGCTGATATTCAGAGCCTGTAGGAACTTTTCTTAAGCCTTCTCCCTTAAGCTAAAATGAAACTCTATACCCAGAGGGAAAGCCTTGTGGAAGTACTTACTAAAAATTCTGAAGAAACACAACTCTAAATCTAGAGCATAGAATTATTTTTTTAAGTATTTCTTTTTTTTTAATTTAATTTTTTTATTTTAATTTAAAAATTTTTTTTAAATATGAAATTTATTGTCAAATTGGTTTCCATGCAACACCCAGTGTTCATCCCAACAGGTGCCCTCCTCAATACCCATCACCCACCCTCCCCTCCCTCCCACCCCCCATCAACCCTCAGTTTGTTCTCAGTTTTTAAGAGTCTCTTATGTTTTGTCTCCCTCCCTCTCTAACCTTTTTCTTTTCCTTCCCCTCCCCCATGGTCTTCTGTTAAGTTTCTCAGGATTCACATAAGAGTGAAAACATATGGTATCTGTCTTTCTCTTTATGACTAATTTCACTTAGCATAACACTCTCCAGTTCCATCCATGGTGCTACAAAAGGCCATAATTCATTCTTTCTCATTGCCATGTAGTATTTCATGGTGTATATAAACCACAATTTCTTTATCCATTCATCAGTTGATGGACATTTAGGCTGTTTCCATAATTTGGCTATTGTTGAAAGTGCTGCTATAAACATTGGGGTACAAGTGCCCCTATGCATCAGTACTCCTGTATCCCTTGGGTAAATTCCTAGCAGTGCTACTGCTGGGTCATAGGTTAGATCTATTTTTAATTTTCTGAGGAACCTCCACACTGTTTTCCAGAGCGGCTACACCAGTTTGCATTCCCACCAACAGTGCAAGAGGGTTCCCTTTTCTCCACATCCTCACCAGCATCTATAGTCTCCTGATTTGTTCATTTTAGCCACTCTGACTGGCGTGAGGTGGTATCTCAGTGTGGTTTTGATTTGTGTTTCCCTGATGAGGAGTGATGTTGAGCAACTTTTCATGTGCCTGTTGGCCATCTGGATGTCTTCTTTAGAGAAGTGTCTATTCATGTTTTCTGCCCATTTCTTCACTGGATTATTTGTTTTTCGGGTGTGGAGTTTGGTGAGGTCTTTATAGATTTTGGATACTAGCCCTTTGTCCGATATGTCATTTGCGAATATCTTTTCCCATTCCGGTGGTTGCCTTTTAGTTTTGCTGATTGTTTCCTTGGCAGTGCAGAAGCTTTTTATCTTCATGAGATCCCAATAGTTCATTTTTGCTTTTAATTGCCTTGCCTTTGGGGATGTGTCAAGTAAGAAATTGCTGCAGCTGAGGTCAGAGAGGTTTTTTCCTGCTTTCTCCTCTAGGATTTTGATGGTTTCCTGTCTCACATTCAAGTCCTTTATCCATTTTGATGTGGTTTTTTTTGTGAATGGTGTGAGAAAGTGGTCTAGTTTCATCCTTCTGCATGTTGCTGTCCAGTTCTCCCAGCACCATTTGTTAAAGAGATTGTCTTTTTTCCATTGGATATTCTTTCCTGCTTTGTCAAAGATTAGTTGGCCATACTTTTGTGGGTCTAATTCTGGGGTTTCTATTCTATTCCACTGGTTTATGGGTCTGTTTTTGTGCCAGTACCATGCTGTCTTGATTACAGCTTTGTAGTAGAGGCTAAAGTCTGGGATTGTGATGCTTCCTGCTTTGGTCTTCTTCAAAATTACTTTGGCTATTTGGGATCTTTTGTGGTTCTATGCAAATTTTAGGATTGCTTGTTCTAGCTTCGAGAAGAATGCCAATGCAGTTTTGATTGGGATTGCATTGAATGTGTAGATGCTTTGGGTAGTATTGACATTTTGACAATATTTATTCTTCCAATCCATGAGCATGGAATGTTTTTCCATTTCTGTATGTCTTCAATTTCCTTCATTAGCTTTCTATAGTTTTCAGCATACAGATCTTTTACATCTTTGGTTAGGTTTATTCCTAGGTATTTTATGATTCTTGGTGCAATTGTGAATGGGATCAGTTTCTTTATTTGTCTTTCTGTTGCTTCATTGTTAGTGTATAAGAATGCAACTGATTTCTGTACATTGATTTTGTATCCTGCGACTTTGCTGAATTCATGTATCAGTTCTAGCAGACTTTTGGTGGAGTCTATCAGGTTTTCCATGTAAATTATGTCATCTGCAGAAAGTGAAAGCTTGACATCATCATTGCCAATTTTGATGCCTTTGATTTCCTTTTGTTGTCTGATTGCTGATGCTAGCACTTCCAACACTATGTTAAGCAACAACGGTGAGAGTGGACGTCCCTGTCGCGTTCCTGATCTCAGGGGGAAAGCTCTCAGTTTTTCCACATTGAGGATGATCTTAGCTGTGGGCTTTTCATAAATGGCTTTTATGATGTTTAAGTATGTTCCTTCTATACCAACTTTCTTGAGGGTTTTTATTAAGAAAGGATGCTGAATTTTGTCAAATGCTTTTTCTGTATTGATAGACAGGATCATATGGTTCTTATCTTTTCTTTTATTAATGTGATGTATCACATTGCTTGATTTGCAAATGTTGAACCAGCCCTGCAGCCCAGGATCCCACTTGATCATGGTGTATAATTCTTTTTATATGCTGTTGAATTCAATTTGCTAGTATCTTATTGAGAATTTTTGCATCCATATTCATCAGGGATATTGGCCTGGAGTTCTCTTTTTTTGCTGGGTCTCTGTCTGGAATCAAAGTAATGCTGGCTTCATAGAATGATTCTGGAAGTTTTCCTTCCCTTTGTATTTTTTGCAACAGCTTAAGAAGGATAGGTATTATCTCTGCTTTAAATGTCTGGTAGAATTCCCCTGGGAAGCCATCTGGTCCTGGACTCTTATTTGTTGGGAGATTTTTGATAACTGATTCAATTTCTTCGCTGGTTATGGGTCTGTTCAAGTTTTCTATTTCTTCCTGTTTAAGTTTTGGAAGTGTGTGGATGCTTAGGAATTTGTCCATTTCTTCCAGGTTGTCCAGTTTGTTGGCAAATAATTTTTCATAGTATTCCCTGATAATTGCTTATATTTCTGAGGGATTGGTTGTAATAATTCCATTTTCATTCATGATTTTATCTATTTGGGTCATCTCCCTTTTCTTTTTGAGAAGCCTGGCTAGAGGTTTATCAATTTTGTTTATGTTTTCAAAAAACAAACTCTTGGTTTCATTGATCTGCTCTACAGTTTGTTTAGATTATGAATTACTTATTTCTGCTCTGATCTTTATTATTTCTCTTCTTCTGCTGGGTTTGGGGTGTCTTTGCTGTTCTGCTTCTATTTCCTTTAGGTGTGCTGTTAGATTTTGTATTTGGGATTTTTCTTGTTTCTTAAGATAGGCCTGGATTGTAATGTATTTTCCTCTCAGGACTGCCTTTGCTGCATCCCAAAGCATTTGGATTGTTGTATTTTCATTTTCATTTGTTTCCATGTATTTTTTAATTTCTTTTCTAATTGCCTGGTTGACCCATTCATTCTTTAGTAGGGTGTTCTTTAACCTCCATGCTTTTGGAGGTTTTCCAGACTTTTTTCTGTGGTTGATTTCAAGCTTCATAGCATTGTGGTCTGAAGGTATGCATGGTATGATCTCAATTCTTTTATACTTAAGAAGGGCTGTTTTGTGACCCAGTGTGTGATCTATCTTGGAGAATGTTCCATGTGCACTCAAGAAGAAAGTATATTCTGTTGCTTTGGGATGCAGAGTTCTAAATATATCTGTCAAGTCCATCTGGTCCAATGTATCATTCAGGGCCCTTGTTTCTTGATCCTGTGTCTAGATGATCTATCCATTGTTGTAAGTGAAGTATTAAAGTCCCCTGCAATTACCACATTCTTATCAATAAGGTTGCTTATGTTTGTGATTAATTGCTTTATATACTTGGGGGCACTCATATTCGGTGCATAGACATTTATAATTGTTAGCTCTTCCTGATGGATAGACCCTGTAATTATTATATAATGCCCTGCTTCATCTCTTGTTACAACCTTTAATTTAAAGTGTAGTTTGTCTGATATAAGTATGGCTACTCCAGCTTTCTTTTGACTTCCAGTAGCATGATAGATAGTTCTCCATCCCCTCACTTTCCATATGAAGGTGTCCTCAGGTCTAAAAGGAGTCTCTTGTAGACAGCAAATAGATGGGTCTTGTTTTTTTTATCCATTCTGATACCCTATGTCTTTTGGTTGGAGCATTTAGTCCATTTACATTCAGTGTTATTGTTGAAAGATATGGGTTTAGAGTCATTGTGATGTCTGTAGGTTTCATGCTTGTAGTGATGTCTCTGGTACTTTGTGGTCCTTGCAACATTTCACTCACAGAATCCCCCTTAGGATCTCTTGTAGGGCTGGTTTACTGGTGATGAATTCCTTCAGTTTTTGTTTGTTTGGGAAGACCTTTATCTCTGCTTTTATTCTGAATGACAGACTTGCTGGATAAAGGATTCTCGGCTGCATATTTTTACTGCTCATCACATTGAATATTTCCTGCCATTCCTTTCTGGCCTGCCATATGGGTTTCCCTTTGTAAATTAGGGCGTGTTTATCCCTAGCTGCTTTCAGAATTTTCTCTTCATCCTTGTATTTTGCCAGTTTCACTATGATATGTCGCGCAGAAGATCGATTCAAGTTACGTCTGAAGGGAGTTCTCTGTGCCTCTTGGCTTTCAATGCCTGTTTCCTTCCCCAGATCAGGGAAGTTCTCAGCTATGATTTGTTCAAGTATACCTTCAGCCCCTTTCTCTCTCTCTTCTCCTGGAATTCCAATGATATGGATATTGTTCCATTTGATTGCATCACTTAGTTCTCTAATTCTCCCCTCATACTCCTGGATTTTTTTATCTCTCTTTTTCTCAGCTTCCTCTTCTTCCATAATTTTGTCTTCTAATTCACCTATTCTCTCCTCTGCCTCTTCAATCCGAGCTGCGGTTGCCTCCATTTTATTTTGCACCTCATTTATAGCATTTTTTTAGCTCCTCATGACTGTTTCTTAGTCCCTTGATCTCTGTAAGCAATAGATTCTCTGCTGTCCTGTCTACTTTTTTCAAGCCCAGCGATTAATTTTATGACTATTATTCTAAATACTTGTTCCGTTATATCGCTTAAATCGTTTTTGATCAATTCGTTAGCTGTTGCTACTTCCTGGAGTTTCCTTTGAGGAGAATTCTTCAGTTGTGTCATTTTGAGTAGTCCCTGCGGTGGCTCCAAACTGTCTGGAGTAACTTGCGTTGGTGGGCGGGGCCACAGTCAGACCCGATGTCTGTCCCCAGCCCACCGCTGGGGCCACGGTCAGACTGGTGTGTACCTTATCTTCCCCCCTCCCAGGTGCAGGACTCACTGTGGAGTGGTGTGGCCCTTGTCTGGGCTACTTGCACACTCCCAGGCTTGTGGTGCTGCTTTGATGGGATCTGGTGTATTAGTCGGGGTGGATCTGCAAGGTGCACAGGGAAGGGAGGGGCCCAGCAGCACCGGGAGGGAGGCAGGCAGATCCGTCGGAGGGATGGATCCACAGAAGCACAGCGTTGGTGTTTGCACTGTGCAAGCAAGTTCACTGCTGGGAACTGGTTCCCTTTGGGATTTTGGCTGGGGGATGGGAGAGGGAGATGGCGCTGGCGAGCACCTTTGTTCCCCGCCGAGCTGAGTTCTGTCTTCCGGGGCTCAACACCTCTCCCTCCTGTTGTCCTCTCGCCCTCCCGCTCTCCCAGCAGAGCTGTTGACTTTTAACATTCCAGATGTTAAGTCCCTCTGGCTGTCAGAACTCACACAGTCCGGCCCCTCCGCTTTTGCCAGCCAGACTTGGGGGCTCTGCCTTGCAGGGCCGGCTGCCCCTCCACCGGCCGGCCCCCTCCCGCCAGTCCAGGTAGCGCGCACCGCCTCTCCGCCCTTCCTACCCTCTTCCGTGGTCCTTTGTCTACACATGCCTCCAGAGAGTCCGTTCTGCGAGTCTTCTGGCGGTTTTCTGGGTTATTTAGGCAGATGTGGGTGGAATCTAAGCGATCAGCAGGACGCGGTCGCTGCCATCTTCTCCCCATCCAATCCCCTAATTTTTTATTTGTAAGTAAGCTCCACGCCCAATGTGAGGCTTGAACTCATGACCCCAAGATCAAGAGTCACATGCTCTACGAAGCTAGCCAGCCAGGTGTCCCTGGACCATGGGATCTTTTGATTTCCATCTTAGTTGAAGAACTTCTCCTTGATACAAAATCAAGGCTAATGTAGTTGGGTAGGCAGGCCAGTGTCTTGATGGGATATGATTTCAGTTGCAAACCAGTGTTTTGAGGAATTAAAATAACTGTACTGGTCTTACAAATCGAGTCTTTACAAGAACAGAAATGTGGCCATAGACACATTTTCAAGCAAACCCATCCTCTTTACCAATCTCCAGACTTCCCCACTTCATTTCCAAAGACCTGCAAATATTGTGAAAGAGTGGGATTTAGGAAACAAAAGCCCTTCTTGGAGGAACTTTTATCTTTTCTCTGTGCCTTTGAGATGTCATCGTAGGCACCCAGAGCCAGCTTTGAAATGCAAACTTCAGGGAGGTATTTCTTGTCCAAAAAACAAAAAACTACTCAGGTGGATGAAAAATCTTTAAGTCTTTCCCATAATTATTAGTAAACACTTCAGCCATCTGAGCAGGTAAACTTATTTTATCTGTCAGAAACACAATTTGGATCCAACTGTTAATTTGTTTGTTTGTTTGTTTATAAAGTACAACTATCCCCACAGTCTATTTTATTTTATTATTTATTTTTTTTTTAACGTTTCTTTATTTTTGAGAGAGAGAGAGAGAGAGTGAGAGACAGAGCATAAACAGGGGAGGGGCGGAGAGAGAGGGAAACACAGAATCCAAAGCAGGCTCTAGGCTCCACGCTGTCAGCACAGAGCCCAACGTGGGGCTCAAACTCATGGACAGTGAGATCATGACCTAAGCCAAAATCAAATGCTTAACAGACTGAGTCACCTAGGCGCCCCCAACTGTTCATTTATAAACTAGTGAGGTTTGCATTACTGTACTTGTATCCCTGCTAAATTTTAAAATGGAAGTGGTAAGATCTGAGTCTATATACATTTCTGTATTTTTATGTATATATACTATAGATATGTGATATTTTTCTACCCTTGGACTGTATAACCTATAACTAAAATTGATTTGTAAAGAGTTCTACTAGATTGGCTTAAAGACAAATAAACATTTACATAAATTAAGTACACTTTCAGAAATATAGAAATGAACCCAAATGTTTTTTTCAATTTAATGGGATCTAGGATAATCACAAAATAAAACCTAGTTTTAATTTGTTGGTTTAATTAAAACAGGCATATCTTTAGAGTTACCAGCATTGAATATAATATTTTCATTTTATTTAGTTTAATGAAAGTCAGGTTATCTCTATTATAAATTTGTCAGCCAAAAAGATAAGGTGATGGTTAGCTGTTTAATGTCTCATGAAATTTTTATGAGTAGTCTGAGAATAGTACTTAAGAACAATAGATAGAAGTAAGATAAAAGTTTATTATAAAGAAACTTTTCAACAATAATGAGTCTTTATGGTATGCCTATCTAAAAATAGTTTCCAAAGTCCTTTTGGAAGTTAAAGGGGGAATATTTATTGAATATCTAGATCGTTTCCCAAAAAGACAAAATACCAAAACATTAATTACTGGACATAGGCTTATCTACTCTTTGGTTTCCTTTTACAGAGGAACTAAAGATACTCGGGTCTATTAGTAAACATGTTTTGTGCCACATTGAAAAGTTTATTACGGGGAAGAATATACTTCTAGGAATTGTGAAATGTATTTTTATAAATTTGCCAATCCACAGAATGCTGGTGCAACAGTCTACCATTGCTTTCTTCTTAGTTTTAACTGGAATTAAGGATTCTAAGGACAAAGAGCTCTTATCAATATATGTAGTTAAAACTACTTGGAGGGCACCTCAGTGACTCAGTCAGTTAAGCGTCCAACTTCGGCTCAGGTCATGATCTCACAGTTTGTGAGCTTGAGACCCGTGTCAGGCTGTCTGCTGTCAGCTCAGAGCCCGCTTTGGATCCTCTGTCCCCCCCCCTCTGCCCCTCTCCTCTCAAAAATAAACATTAAAAAAAAAACACTTAGAAATAATAAATATGAGAACAACTGCATACAAAAAATAGGTAAGGAAAGTAGAATGAGTGTTTGTTCCAGAATTAGAAACAGGAAAAACACCCAGACAGAATCAGAATGGATCTGAAAAAGTTGTAGAAGGTTTACAGGAAACAAATCTTGGAAATGGAATTTTATGTTTGGCCAGACTAACTAAAATGGGAATGAGTTTACTTAAGTTTTTAAAGAATGATTTTATTTTAATTTTTTTAATGTTTATTTATTTTGAGAGAGAGAGACCATGAGCAGGGGCTGGGCAGAGGGAGAGAGAAAATCTTTTATTTTTTTTTATTTTTTAATGTTTATTTGTTTTTGAGAGAGAGATAGAGTGTGTATGGGGGAGGGGCAGAGAGAGGGAGACACAGAATATGAAGCAGGCTCCAGGCTCTGAGCTGTCGGCACAGAGCCTGATGCGGGGCTCGAACTCACGGACCGTGAGATCATGACCTGAGCCAAAGTCAGACGCTTAACTGACTGAGCCACCCAGGCACCCAGGGAAAGAGAAAATCTTAACCAGTTTCCAGCTCAATGCAGAGCCCAACATGGGGCTCGATCTTAGGACAGTGAGATCATGACCTGAGCCAAAATCAAGAGTCAGACACTCAACCGATTGAGCCACCCAGACGCTCCAAGAATGAATTTTATTTATTTATTTGTTTGTTTGTTTATTATGTCTATTTATTTTTGAGAGAGACAGAGTGCAGGCAGAGGGGAGGCAGAGAGAAGGAGACATAGAATCTGAAGCAGAGTCCAGGCTCCAAGCTGTCAGCACAGAGCCGGAAGTGGAGCTCAAGCCCACAAGCTGTGAGATCATGACCTGAGCTGAAGTCAGATGCTTACCCTTCGTCTGAGCCACCCAGGCGTCCCCAAGAATGAGTTTTAATATCAGAAGTATACTTGTAGAATATTAGAATTTAGTTTTCTCTCTGTTAAAAGGACTAAGTTTTCCTGGACTATTAGCCTGCGCTTGGTAAGAGATTGTGAAAGGTGTTTTTTTACCTTTTGGGTAACCTACGTGGAAAGCAAAGATTCCATGTCTTACCAAAATAATTTACTGTGCTTCACGTTGTCTTTATCGGGTCTTTGATTACATAAGAAAACCCAGTCTTCTCAATGTTAGAAGAACGAAGTTTTGTTCACAGCTGTATAACCTTCTCCATTCGCCTTTAACATTGTCTATTGTCATGTTAGTGAAATAGATAAACATAACTTCATAATGATCTGAGATCCTATTTAGGCCAATGTTGGCATCTTTTGGCACTCCGGCAACTTCCCCAAATCATGTTCTCAATGGAGTTTTTTTGATCTCAAAATAACTTTGAGATGTGAGGGTCCCTGTGCACACATGCACGTGCGTGTGCACAGAGTCAGGGAGGGGCAGAGAGAGGGAGAGAGAGAATCCCAAGCAGACGTTCAACCAACTGAGCCATCCAGATGCGCCAAAGACTTCTATTTTTTTTTTCAAAGTTTTTTTATGTTTATTTATTTTTGAGAGAGACAGAGCGTGGGCAGGGGAGGAGCAGAGAGAGAGGGAGACACAGAATCCAAAGTAGGCTCCAGGCTCTGAGCTGTCAACACAGAGCTCCACATGAAGCTTGAGCTCACAGACTGCGAGATCGTGACCTGAGCTGAAGTTGGACCTTCAACCGACTGAGCCACCCAGGCACCCCTGCCCCCAGGACTTCTGTTAAGTCGAGTTATCTAGATTGACACTCCCCAACCCCTTTGGACTCTTGCAAGATTGGAAAAGTGAGGCTTCGAGCGGGAGACTTCGGGATAAGGCAGGTAGGCCCAAGTAATTCATTTTTACAGTGAAAGGTTGGCTCTTTTCATCCTGGTTATGAATGGCTGACGTGCCTGCCATATCTCAGTCTGGACCACTCTGGTTCATGCCCAATGTGTGTAAGATAACTGATCAGTTCCTAGCATAGTCAGTAGTGGATTCTCTGACCAGTTTCGTTTTCGATGATCCATGTTTTTTGGCCCAAAGATTGAGCATTCTCGGTTGATGCCAAATCATGTTCATCGTATCGTTAGCATGATACAGATTGATTAGAGAAGTCACCCTCCCTAACACTCTCCATGTCGATGATTCAGCCTGTGGAGCTGCTGTTGTGCAGTCAGGCGGGGCGATCACCGGGACAAATATCCCAGAAACCACCTGGTTGAGTGCTTTTTGTAAATGAGCTCCCGGAGGCAGAACAGACTTGTCTGCGGACCATAAATGAACTAATAATCAACCTGACCGCTTAGAATGGAAGGAGTGGGGAAGACAGTGTGAAAGACCCTCCACAGCTTACCTGTCTCTGGTCCAGTCTTGTGATGGTGGCATTAGCTCCGTAAGCGTTGCAGGATTCGACCACGTAATGTGGACTGAGCCCCAGCACACGGCAGGTCTCCCCCATGGGAGCCATCAGCCACCACAATGATTTTGGGCCAGCCTAGCACTACACCCTTCCTCATCAAATCAGCTGTAAACTAAGACACAAAGTGAGCAGCGTTTGCACAAACATGTACCCATGACACGGATGGTTTCTGTTGATGACTGAGGTGGTGGCAAGCAAACATACTTTGCTGTTCTGTTTGCTGTTGCTGGTGCTACAAGTATTCACGATGTTATCATTCACATAACTGTCTCAACGCTTAGAATCATAGCTGCAATTTAGGACCTATCTATTATTCTCGGGATGAACTGAGAGTTGTAGGTGTATGCTGGCATTCAGCGTCAACAGTTCTATGAGGGAGGTGTTCTGGTTAAGTCCATTTTATAGATGAGAAAAACAGGGATTGGAGAAGTGAACTTACTGTCCAGTATCAAAGAGCTAATACGTGGCAGTCCTAACTGAACACAGGTCTCCTACTTCAAAGCTCACGGGGTTTGTTTTGTTTTTTGGGTTTTTTTTTTTGCCACTCCTCCAGTAGGTACTAGAGAGGCAGAAGGGAATACAACATAGTGTCTGCCCTCAAACCTAGAAAGTTACATGACTCATTTGCAGAAATAATTGTCAGAGTAGAATGTCATCTTTCACCCACTTTTAAGTAGCGTTGTCTTTTTATTGTTGAATTATAAAGAGTTCTATGTATATCCTAGCTACAAACCAGATACATGATTTGCAGAGATTTTATCCCATTCTGTTGATTGCCTTTTTTTTTTTTAGTGGTTTCCTTTCAAGCGCAGACATTATAATTTTGATGATGAAGTGTGATTTGTCCATTTTTTTTCTCTTGTTGCTTGAACCATTGCCTAACCCAAAGTCACAAAGACTTACACCTATGATTTCTTCTAAGAGTTTTATAGTTTGAGCTCTGACATTTAGAGATTGGACCCATTTTGAGTTGACTTTGGTACATGGTAGGAGGAAAGGCGCCAAACTGATTCTAATTCATCTAGCTATCCAGTGGTCCCAGTACCATTTATTGAAAAGATTATGTTTCCCCATTGAATGTTCTTGGCACCCTTGACAAAAGTCAATTGCCCGTAAATATACAAGCTTATTGTTGGACTCTCAATTTATTCCATTGTTCTGTATCTGTCCTCAGGCCAGTGTCATGCTGTCTTGATTACTCTAGCTTTGTAGCAACTTTTGAAGTTGGGATGTGTGAGTTCTCTAATTTTTTGTTTTGTTTTGTTTTGTTTCTAGATTGTTTTGTCGACTCTGGTTTCATGTACTTCTATATGAATTTTGGGATCAAGCTTGTCATTTTCTATATGTCTTATGTTTTTTTTATTTCTGCCAAGAAGCCAGCTTGGAGTTTGATCCTGATAGCATTGGTTCCCTGGATCAATTTGTGGCTTCTGGGAAGGGCTCACCCTGTGTGCAGCCCTATGCTAAGCATTTCACTGGCATTATATCACTGCATCCTCCAAGAACCTTATGATATATATCGGTACAGTGACCATGCCCATTTTATACATGAGGACAGTGAGGCTTTTAGAGTGTCAGAAGTCGAGTTTCTCGAGAAACAGATTCAGAGACAAGATTTTCATGCAGCAGGTTCACTGAGGTGGGTCCGCAGGCTTAACATCTGGAGGGCAGGAGGGAAGCCGTGTTGGGTGGAGAGAGCAGTTGAAATGAGATGCGGTTACAACAGAGGTCTCAGCCGATCCCAGAACTGAGGCAAGACTCCATAGTCTTAGAAATAAACTCTAGGAAGCTAAAGCTAAAGCTTTGCCTCACTAACTGTGTTTAGTGAAAGTGTGGATGCTGTCTCGGTGGTCTGGGCTCACTGAGGTAGGATCTTTCTGATGGCCGTCCCTGCTCCTCAGCTCACCTGACTTCCAGAAGAGGAGCCTGTAAACACTCTCTTTCCCAGCAATTGACATGTGAAATGCAAAGAGTCTGAGCAATTTAATAAGGACTCATCTTTCCTTGACTGTCAGCATGGCAAGCCTACAAATCTTGTACTCTGGGAGCTTTAGGTTGCTTTTCAGGGCACAGCTGAGTCTCCACAAACAATACAATTTAACCATTTGGTCATGTTTTGCCAGAAGTCCGTAATGCGTTGACAAACATCTGATATATGGCTACGAAATTTAGATTTAGAGTTGACAAACATCTGATATATGGCTACGAAATTTAGATTTAGAGTTCCAAAGATCGAAATAGAGGATTCTCAACTTGAGCTCCTAAGGCCCCTGAAATGGTTAGTGTATGTGAATATAAGTGTTTTATGGGAGGAAGACTCAAGCTTCCCTGGTAGACGTCATAACCCCCCACAAAATACAGGACCATTGGTTTAAAAAAAAAACAAACCTGAACTCTCCCCCCACCTTTTTTTTTTTTTCATTTATATATCCACTTCTTAGTTTTTCCTGATCTTGCTGAAAATTGGTCTTGGGTTGATAATCTGGATCTCTGGCATGCCATGAGGATAACAAGATGGAAAATCGCAATCCATCATACTACCATGCATCTGGTGATTAAACCATACACCGGTGGCCCAACTCTGGTCTTTTCTGCGCATCGGAGAGTTGGGCATTGTGCTGAGAGCTTTTGCCTTGCTTTAAAATACTTATTTGCATTTTCATCTATCCCACAAATATTTCTATACTGTATTTTACTAGGCGATATGCAGAGTCTATGTGGTGTACAAAAGGTAACCTATAATCTCAATAGGTCTTCAGTCTGTTTGAGACTTAAATAGAAGGAAGGGGAAGTGACATTTATTGAGCATTTTTGTTTTGTCAGGAGGCTAAAAGCACATATTATCCTGTTTGCCTCTCAACAATCTGAGGTTGCTATTGTCCATTCCCTCAACTGGCAATTCTTTTTATGAACCAGAAGACCAAGGCTCAGAGAATTTGAAGAACTTGTCCTTGGTCACATAGAAAATGAGTGGTGAAGCATATTTAAGAAATGCCATGCATGCACTTGTTCTTGCTTATACATCGGGGCTCTTCCTCTTTTCTCTTGTAAGGGATTCTCAGTGAGTGGTCAAGCAAGACCCTAGAAGTTCCTTTTAACTTTAAGCATGGGAGAGGAGGACTGTTCCTATCCCAGCAACAACAGTATCAGAGGAGGATGAGGGAGAGAAGACAGAGCTGAAATAAGGGCTCTCCACTTTACCCTGTTTCCCCACCCCATTTGTTTGAAAGAAAAGGTCAACTCTGACTAGCATGGAATAATTTTCAGAGTTGAGAGGCCTGGGAAGAATAGTTAGGCTTCCTTCTTTTTCCTGGAAAGGAAACTGAAGCGAGGAGATTATCAGTGCCACTCAGATGATTTAATAGAGTATTCCATCCTTGTGGTCTTCTCAGCCTGCCTTCACATGATAGCATGAAAGCATATTTCTGTCCCTGCTGCCTCTGTAGTCCTAACTTTCAAGTCTAACACTAAGAATGCATGATTATTTGCTGTGTACTAAGCACACATGCTATGTGTTTGCGGAAATAAAACTACTACGTTCTGCATATGTTTCCACTTAGTGGATTATACTAGAAACACCCCAAAGGTGCATGGTCTGCATAGGGAGACCTCAGAACAGGGCTACCCCAACGCTCAGTGTCAGGAAACTGACCAGTGCTAGCTAAATGTCTACTTCGTGCCATACATTGTACTTGACATATCCACACATCTTATTCCATTTCATCTCCAACAATAATCCTTTGAGCTTTGTCCAAGGATATCCAATTTTTAGTGGAGGACACTGAGTACCTGAGAAGTTAAGAAATTTCTTTTATTTCATCTGGTAATTAGTCATTGGTGGAGCCCACGTGTGAGATCAGGTTGACGAATCCTACTTTCCCCCTCTACGTGGATGCTTGTCCTAGCAGGTTAGCACACAGGGATTGGGATCTGAGCACCTGGCTACAGGGGAGCTGAGAATGCTCTCCAGGGGCTTGGCTTTTATTCTGTGCCCCTTGGGGAATCCAGCAGATACCCAGGGTGGAGTATGTGTGTGTGGGTATGGGTGTCATCTTCTCTACAGTTGGGAAAATGTGCTCACGATGGATGAAGAACAAAATAGAGCTAACATCCATTGCATACTTACGGACATCTGCTAAGGACCCTATGGACATTGTCTAATTCAACTGTCATAATGACCAATAGAGGCAGGTACAGACCTACAGATAAGAAGATGAACCTTGTAGAAGTTACCTTGCCCCAGTTAACTAAGCAAGTTTGCTAGTTAACTAGCAAGTTAGGAACCTTACTTTGTACCTAGGTCTGACTGACCTCAGAGCCTTAATCACTTTGTTGCTTTGCATCTAATATCAAGAGCAATTATTCTTTCTGTACCCAAATCCCAGCCTCTGCTAAACTGCAAAAACCTTTTATTTCTGGGCAGTTCAGTTAAGTAAGTTTAATTGCCTAATGTCAGAGCGCTTTCTTTTTTTATAAAGTATTTTTTTAATTTTTTTTAACGTTTATTTATTTTTGAGAACGAGAGAGACAGAACATGAGCGGGGGAGGGTCAGAGAGAGGGAGAAACAGAATCCGAAACAGGCTCCAGGCTTTGAGCGGTCAGCACAGAGCCTGACGTGGGGCTCAAACCCACGGACCGTGAGATCATGACCTGAGCCGAAGTTGGACGCTTAACCGACCGAGCCACACAGGCGCCCCAAGAGCGCTTTCATTTAGAGAGCTGCCAACTTGAGATAACCTCCCTCTTTAGTTTGTTTTTGGTTAGTCATTCACTGGGGCTGCTGTTAATTTTAATTAGTTGTTTGACCTTTGACCACTATAAAGTTCATCTGATTAAAAAATATTTTCTTAACATAGAAAATTGCCAACAAATACCAAAAGCTCTAGGTCAGCCAGGCCAGACATGCTTGAATAAATAACCACAGAGCTTATAAAATGTCTGCCTATGCCCTTGACATTTGTAGAGAGACATTTATGACCCCAACACAATCTTTACTATCATTGGGTTATTGCTAACATACCGATCTTAACTTGCCCCCGAGCTTTGATTTTTCCAATGGCAAACTTTTGCGCCTTATGCTTTTCACATTTTCTGCATTACTGGTACTACACAGATCTCATCCCAATTAAGATACACACACACACACACACACACACACACACACATCTATGTATACTTTCTCAGCAAAGAAAGCTAATGCCATGTTAATGGTACTCTATAATACAGAAAGGCAACAGAAAGCTTCTGTAGTGGACGGGGAGAGGGGGCTACAAAGACAGCAGAAAGAATGTAAATTAAGCATAAAAGAAGATTTCCACCTTGTTGGAAATTGGAGACGTCTAATGAGGTTTCAAATTGTTATTTCGCAAGAACGTCCTTCTTGGAAGATGCCTAGAAGTAGGGTCAATTTCTTTGGTAATTCTTGGATTTAGGAAAAGACTCTTGGATTTTGTAAGTTTTCTTACAAATCCATATATCCATTTATTCTTTACTTAAATCTCTTGATTGACCTCTTATTCTTTGGTGGTGTACAGATTGCTAGGCAGAAGTAACTTGGTGGGAAATACTTGAAAGAATCGAAAGGAGGGAAGAATGAGTATGATACTTTGCTTCTGGTCAGAATTTTCTCATTAAATTTATATACGTGTAGACTGTTTTTCCTCCACTGTTTTGAGGTTGAGTTTCCATGGTTATAACCTTCTCCCTACGTTGTAAGTTGGGGTGGAAGCTGGTCTCTGGGGGCTAGATCCATGTTACTGGCAAAAGAAAAAGTTCTTAAGACCTAGTCTCTGCTTCACGTGATTATTTTTCCCTTTCTCTGTAGCTGCACTGTGGTTGTTAAAAATGTCTTTGTTTTTTCTACAAAGTGGGCTGCCACTTAGGTCAATGGAAATCTTGGTTACTGAAATATTAAGCTCTCAAGTGAGTCGGGGGTATAACTGTCAAATGTGTTTGACAAGCACAAAAGTATCAAAATAAGTTGGTCCATTAAAGTCCACTTACATATATAAAACATTTTCCTCAATTTAAAAGTAATATATCTGCTCATTTTAGAAAGTGTGTAAAAGAGGGAAAACACAAAGAAGAAAATAAAATTCACCCATAAAATCCTTCATCCAGAAGTAACAGCTTATTAACAATTTAATGCATTCCTTTTCAATCTCATGTGCTTGCTAATGGCTGTGTGTCTAAAAATCTACAATAGTGTCTGCTCTGTTGTAAACTTAGTAACTATTTGTGGTATGTGAACAGGATGATTTATGTGACCAGAGTCTGTTTGGGTTTTGACTACTGTGAATGTTCTGTCAGTTATAGCTATAAGCAACATTAATCTCTTCTGAGTTATTCCTGCTTGGTACTTGATTTCCTTTGGGTGTTTGACCTTGAGAGCCTGCTCTCCAGATTTATCTACATAAATATGGTAGTACATGTTAAGGGTGCTAATAGCTTAGTTAGATAATATAGCCCCATGTTAATGTTAATATTAATTTTAACCTGTAGTATGCCCCCAGAAGGGAGTGGTAGCATGTGGTGTTAGAGAACTGACCCTGAAGCCATGCAGATAGGGATTTTAATCCTGACTGATTACCTTCCAACCTTTGCGGCCTCAACAAATTACTTAATCTCTTTGAGCCTTAATTTCCCCATTGCTAAAATGACATAGTAAAAACACATATCCTATGGTTATTGTGAGATGAAAATATGTACAAGGAAAAAAAAATCACTAAATAAATTTGAATGGCCCACACTGGGACTCAGAAAATTCTTTTTTTTTTAATGAAAAAAATTGTTTTAAGAAAATTCTTGGGGTGCCTAGGTGGCTCAGTCAGTTAAGTGTCTGACTCTTGATTTTGGCTCAGGTCATGATCTCATGGTTTGTGTGTTTGAGACCTGTGTCAGACTCTGTGCTGACAGTGCAGAGCTTGTTTAGGATTCTCTCTCTCTCTCTCTCTCTCTCTCTCTCTCTCTCTCTCTCTCATAAACATTAAAACAATCCTTTAAAGAAGACATGGCTTGGGCCGCCTGGGTGGCTCAGTCAGTTGAGCATCCAACTTTGGCTCAGGTCATGATCTCGTGGTTCACCAGTTCAAGCCCCACATGGAGCTCTGTGCTGACGGCTCAGAGGCTGGAGCCTGCTTTGGATTCTGTGTTTCCCTCTCTCTCTCTGCCCCTCCCCCACTCACACTCTGTCTCTGTCTCTCAAAAATGAATAAAAACACTTAAAAAAAAAAACATGGCTTGTGCCATGTAAATTTTTATAAGTGGAAAAGCCATACTGTTATAAGATTAAATAGTACCCTAGATTTTTTTTTCCCCAAATGAACCATGCTAAAAGATGACAAATATTAAAATTGAGCATTCAGTCTTCAAAGAGAAACTCTAGGGCTGATGGGCTGATTTGGGTTGCTCATTCTGGCTAAATCTACACCTTGGAAAATTACTGTCATTTTAATCTTCTTCTCCTTGTTCTCTGAATACCCAGGAAATTTCTTTTCTCAGAGCCACGTGTCATTTGATTTTTGAGCATTTGCTTCTAAAAAGATGAGGCCCCTTTTATCTTAAGTTCTTGGAAATCAGTTTGCAGCTGGTGATAATTTTCACTTTCTAAGCCTCTCCTATAAGTAACAGACTGCCATGCCCTTCTACCTGCACTGTCTCATAAAATTGCCACATAAACTTTAATGAAGTAAGGGTATTATTCCACTTTCTAGCTATCTTCAAATGTTATAGAATTGCTTTCTGTCTGTCAAAAAGCTGATTTGGCAAGAAAAGAAGACAGCCGTGTCCATCAGTTGTCACTGGCCCCCTGTGGTCAGCTGGTGTTGGAGCTGGGGGTGGTCGAGGGGCGATATGTTTTCCCAGGCCTCTCGTCACCTTGGTGCGCAGGGGAAGGCAGAGACTAGGCCGCTGCCCCTTCCTCTCCAGGAGGCCGAGCAGGGGCTCCTGGAAGCGCCAGTAGTGAAAAAGTGACCATTGCGCCAACAGCCCTCCATGTTGCCGAAATCCACTCCTCTCGGCCAGAGGTAGCGGACATTGGCGGGGTCCAGCGCCATCTGCTGCGGGCGCCCCTGCGGCGAGCCCGACGAGCGCGTCCTGCGGGGTCAGCTTCAGCACCCGCGCGAGCGGACAGCGACGAGTGCCGTGTCAGCCCCACCGGCCTGGGCCCTACCACCAGCAGAGCCCAGCAGGCGCGCTGCCTCCGCGGCCGGTCCGCGGCCGCCCGGGCCGGCACCACCAGCAGCCCTGCCAGCCGCGTGCCCAGCACCGTGTCCGCGCCGAGGCGCTGCCGTTGGGCCCCGTGGTCTCCGCGCCCATCCCTTCCAGGGATCTTGCGCTGCTGCAACCACTACGCTACCCCGGGGCAGGGCCCCTCCCCTCCAGCCTGCACACACCGCCCACCCCCCCTCCCCGCCCCTTGACACCTCTCTCCGACTTCTGTGGTGTCAGCAGACAGACCGCCCAAACACGTAAATAGTTCCAGAAGTGGTTGCTGATAAGTATACCCCTTCATCGGGCTCAAGGCCGTGGTCACCCTTAGACATCCTGATGTCACTTCTTGAGACCTTCTAAAGCCTTGTTGTTTTACCCCCAACGACAGGTTTGTCGTTGTTTGTCATTCTGTTCTTTTGGTAACTTTTCAGTTTAATGTCGGTCTCCTCTATGTTTTCGTTCTTTACTGTAGGCCCAGTTCTTAGCACACCTTGCCATTTGTGTAACCCAAATGAGCATACCAGATGTAATAATAATGTTACCTGCTACGCGTGAGGCTTCTTACCAGTGCTGCCCGTCTGGCGCCAGCATCTGGGTTTTTTTAATTTATTTATTTTTAGCTCAGTAGAGTAATGAATGTTTGTCACATGAACCATTACCAAAAAAAAAAAAAAAAATTGAACTGTTTATTTTTAATCCTCACAGTTTTATGAGTTAAATATTATGGATATTATGAACATTATTGTTTTACCCTGGTTTATTTACAGATTGGTGAAGTATTCAGAGAGGTAAGATGACATCTTCCAGGTCACAAAGCTAGTGAGCACATAAATGCTGGTATTCAAACCCGGGACAGACTGACTCCAAAGTTAGTGGCATTTACAGGGCCTGCTTTTGCTTAAGTGTGTACCAACTTTTTAGAAAGCAACTTAGCGCCATGTTGGAACGTGTCTAAAGTTATTCCTACCCTTTGATTCAATAATTCCACTCTGGAAATCTGTATTAACAAGGCAGGAAAATCCAAAGTCAAGAAGAAGAAGAAAAAATCACCACAAAGATGTTAATTGCAGCATTGTTTACAGAAAAAGAAAAAGTAAAAGCAAAATTTCCATTTATTTAAATAAATATAAAACATTTATATTTAGTTGTTCAAGTAAAATTCCAAACAAAAATGTGTTTGGAAAATTGCAATCATGTATGTCCTCAAAGAATAACACACTGGAATATTATAGAACCATGGAAAGTACGTTATGAAAAGGCTAGGAAAATGGTTATATTTATAAGTAAAATACAGCAGTATATAACATTGGTTAATGAAGTATTCTCTACAATTTTGCATGGGTGTTGGTAGAATTAGGCCCTGCTGGATACATATGCCCAATAAATATTAAATGGATAAATAAATGAAAAAGACTGAGATAAGGGATAATTTCTAAAATGTTTTTTCTACTCTTCATTTTTTTTCTTTAAAAAAATTTTTTTTAATGTTTATTTATTTTTGAGAGACAGAGAGAGACAGAGTGTGAGAAGGGGGAAAGGGCAGAGAGAGGGGAAGACACAGAATCTGAAGCAGGCTCCAGACTCTGAGCTGTCAGTACAGAGCCTGACATGGGGCTTGAACTCATGAACCCTGAGATCATGACATGAGCTAAAGTTGGGTGCTTAACCTACTGAGCCACCCAGGCGCCCCTCTTCAACTTCTTTCTATGGTGAGTTGTTTTGGTTTTATAATGTAGCAAAACTATAAAGATGCCATATCTAGAATATTTGCTTGCTTATAAATTGTATTTGCAAATCAGCTCACAGTGCTGTGAATGATTTATCATTCCTACTGATAGATAAGGTGTAGGGACCCAAAGTTTATTCTTGGAATCCCATATGTCCTAAGTGTAGAGTCTGGGTCTTGGGACTCCAAGTTGCATGACCTTACCTGACCTTGACCTGGACTGCCATGTTCCAGACTCTGAATTAGGAGACAGGAAAGTGAATTGTAGTCCCTACCCTGTCCCTGGCTTGCTGGGTGATTTGGGTAACTCACTTCTCTCAGGGTCTCTCTTTCTTGGACTTTTGCCCTGCTGCTGATCTAAGGTGGCTTTCTTTTCCATTCCCTCTTTCAGTGGAGAGAGGGCTGTCTGAGAAAGGGGTGACCATCATGTCCAATACTGCCCCCTCTGGTCACTCCATCTTCCATCTGCCTGTTTCATTTCCTTCTGTTGCTATTTTCATTATGTCATTTAGTGATGCCATCTTGTCATGTCGATCTTTCCACATTTTGTGATGTCCTTTTCAGAAAAGACCTTGTTTATTTTTTGTGTATTTTGCCTATCTAGAGGGAAGCTCTGTGAGATCATAGCCTAACCTGGGCGATAAGCCAACATAGACTAGTTCAAATGGAAAAGATAACTCATCTTGTCTTGTGTGGCTTGAAGGGATTGGAGTAGCTCACAGGATTTACAGAAACGGAAACCGGGACCTGAGAGATGATGAACTCAGCATGATGTGAACACACATACACATGCTTATTTCTCCCCCCACCCCAACCCCACCTCATCATTTCCTATCATCACCATCTTTGTTTTCCTTCATTCTGCACATTGCATCCATCTGGAAGGGAAGAATTCTGCCAGAAGCCCTAAATTCACTGTTCCAATGTAGCATCTCCGGCAGAAAGAGTTTCGTTGTTCGGTGTCAGAGGGCAACCACTGGAAAAGATTCTACTGGGCTTTTCTTGGGTTGTGTATGACTCTTGGAACCAGTCACGCTAGGAGTAGAATTGTCATCTGTGCTTGCTCTTGTGTGTGCATGTGTTTTTTTTTTTTTTTTAATCATTAGTGTATATTCAATTTGGTGTTTCTCCACAAAAAGTTATTTATTTTTAAGTGTTTATTTTATTTATTTTACGGGTTGGCAGAGAGACAGGGAGAGAGAATCCCAAGAAGGCTCCATGGTGCCAGTGCAGAGCCCAATGTGGGGCTCAATCTCACGAACCACGAGACCAGGACCCAGGCCGAAACAAGAGTTGGCCACTCAACCGACTGAGCCACCCAGGTGCCCCTAAAAAAACTTATTTAAATCATTGACCATTTTGTGGTGTTCTATTTAAACTACATATTAATAAGCTGTAAATCCACATAGCTTCCATATGTGAACAGAAGTACTAGTATTTTCTTCTGAGATTCCAGTGGATAGTCTTGCTCTCCTCCTGTGTGCTATGTTTTTATATCCTTGAGTGTAGGTACCATAACTTCCTTTCTGTTCCTCCAATATTGCCTAGCAAATACCTAGTCAGTAGGTACCCTCTGAATTTCTGACATCAGATTAAATTCTCTGCTTAACTAGCTGAATTTGTGGCTTCTTCATTCATTGTATGTGCTTTATTTGAGGATATGATTAGTTTTCACTACCCTCAGAGCAGGAAAGACTATAACTTTATTTTTAGTTTAAGAAATGCTATTCAGCAATGCTAGGGAAGAGAAAGAAATCATTAAGCATTGCAATAAGTTCTCCTTCACATCATGAATTTGAGCCTCTCTTATTGATGTTTCCTTGAATTAATTGATTTTTACCTTGTACCTCATTTAATGATATGGATGGCATCTGTGGTAAGTAAAAAAATTGCTCTCAGTATTGTTCTTCGCTCAGATGAACTGTAGATCTTACCCTTGACATTTGAGCTAAAGTGAAACAAACTTTCAGGAATCCATCAGAGATTCTCTGGGCAAGTAACTAAAGCTTCAGGCCCTTGCAGTCAGACTGCGGTGCGTGATCTAGTGGGCGTGGTTTCACTTCATGGTAGAAGTGCTGAAGTTGGGACCTTAGCCCCGATCCTTGGGATCTGCAATTTAACAGATTTCCCAGGTGATTTGGAAGCACAACAAAGTTCGAGAAGCACCGCTCTAGAGATGAGAATCAGCTTCCTGGGAAAACTTGTAGGGCCTTGACTGTTGGGCTTTGAATATAATTGATATCTTCAGGAAGCCTAAGTGTTAACCCGAGGGATGACAATGTTAATGAATGTTGATGGCCTCCTACCATGAACTTGTGAGAGACATTACTAATTTCTCAGGCTGCCCTTTCCACCAGACTTTAGGATGCTTGTCCACATTCTCTACCTAGTCTGGTAGCTTTCATGGAGACAGAAAAGTTGGCCTAAGAGTTAAGACCTATTTATGAATCTTGCCTGAGGACCAATTGTTTTTTCCTAAATAGTGCCCCACAAGCCAAACAGACCAAAGGGAAACCTAGGTTAGGGAATCTTGTGGGTGTGGCTTTGGGATAATTTGTTGGGGAGGTAATGAAATCAAGATCATGAATTTGGCCTTGGGCAAACCAGATAATTTCTTCATCCACTCCTTTCTGTCTTGTTCTGTCTCCTGTCCATCTGCTTGCTCTTCCTCATGCTGAACTCATTTTGATTTCCCATCACTAACCTTCATCCAGTCTTTTGAATTAAGTGTCTTCTCTTGCTCTTTCTGGTTGGGGTACTTGGGAGAAGGATCATCTTAGTATCTGTAAGTCTCTTCTCCTGGGAACCCAAACTCTGACACTGATTTAGATGATCGCTGGTTGTCTTTATTCACCCCCTTTTTTTTTTAATTTTTTTTTTCAACGTTTATTTATTTTTTGGGACAGAGAGAGACAGAGCATGAACGGGGGAGGGGCAGAGAGAGAGGGAGACACAGAATCGGAAACAGGCTCCAGGCTCCGAGCCATCAGCCCAGAGCCTGACGCGGGGCTCGAACTCCCGGACCGCGAGATCGTGACCTGGCTGAAGTCAGACGCTTAACCGACTGCGCCACCCAGGCGCCCCTATTCACCCTTTTGAAACAATCTCAGACTTATCAAGGTCATCTGTTTCGGGGCACCTGGGTTGCTCAGTCTGTTGAGCGTCCGACTTCAGCTCAGGTCATGATCTCACAGTCTGTGGGTTCAAGCCCCGCGTCAGGCTCTGTGCTGACAACTCAAAGCCTGGAGCCTGCTTCCAATCCTGTGTCTTCCTCTCTCTCTGCCCCTCCCCCAGTCTCATTTTGTCTCACTCTGTCTCTCAAAAATAAATAAATATTAAAAAAAATTTTTTTTTAAAAAAGGCCATCTGTTTGACTAAAACGGTAGCCCAAAAAAGAAAACGATTAGAGTCCACTTCCTTGCCCACTTGAACAGGCTTGATATTATTTCAGTTCCCCCATAGTTACCAAGGATGTAGGATCTGAGTCAACGTTTTAGATTCTGCTCATAACTCCACTACTTCCTGGCAGGTGATGTGGGGCATGTCACCACATCTCTCTTTTTTCACTTTGTTCTTCTGCGGAATGAAACAATTCTGGAGCCTAACTCCCAGGGTTGTTCTGGAGGTTAATGAGAATCATGTAAAATTTGGTACAGTACCTGGGATATGATGAGAATGGAATACCATGAATGTCTACTAATTTCATTATTGTCATAATCTTTAAGGAGATTCTGGTTGTGTTGGAAAGAGTTGGTCAGGGTCAACCAAAACCAGTTGTAGGTACAATTTTCTCTTTAATATTCCCCTCCTCCCTCCAGACTTTAAGTCTTTATTGTCATATAAAGTTATTCTCCTAAGACATCTAAATCACCAGTTCAATCAGATACGGGGTATTTCCTCCCCCCAAATTGTGCCAAGTTTGATATAAACCAACATAGTTTGAATAACTATAATCAACATCCAAATACCTTCACATCAATCAGAACTCAGGCTTTATTATTATGCAGTAAAAGAAACTAAAACTTAATTCCAAGCACACGTAATTGATGTTTGCAGAGAAGGATATTGCTCATAAGACATACCCAATATTTAAGGGAAAAAATGACACTTACTTGAAGAACATAATATACTTAAAATTGTTGGATTCTAAGAAGCCCATTTCCCAGAAGCCTAAGCTTTGTAATTTCTTATTAGGCAATGAGGTTATTTTACACAATCTGGTTAAACTAGTTAATGGAAATAGCATTTGACAGAATAAAATATTGCATAGATGTATCACTCCAAAATAGTACTATTGAAATCCAATGTTCAACCTCCAAAGATAGATTGCCCCTAATAAACTTAAATATATGCTTGTTGAAATATATGTAAGTATATAAAGTATATAAAAAAAGGAAGCTGACATATTTAATATCAGCTCTCCATTTCATCCAGGAGGATAATGATACGGAAGCAAGGGAAAAGTAGACATATTTTCTTTTTCCTATTTTATTTCCCCATACAGTCTGCCTTTGGGTTACTCATTCAAGTCATAAATTGTAACGTAATGCTGGGGCTAGAAGTTGACCAAATATACTCCTTTTCAGATCATGACTGAGCATTTTCAGAATCAGCGTGTATATATGGTGCAGGAAGAGGGTCTTGAAGAAAAGAAAGTTAAATCAGAACACTTCTGAGAAATGTGTATTCTGAAGTGGCAGACACAGTACAAGTCCCACCAGGGGATGCAGCCACTCAGAAAGGTTAACGGGCCAGCAAGGGGCTGTGACTGGGATGGAACAGATGGGGCATCAGGCGGAGAGGTTTCTAGATTATACCGCACCCTGAATCTCTGATTTAGAGAATTCTCATCAATAAAATGTCTGCTAAACTTCCAAGAGAAAATCTTCTAGCCTAAGCTTGTTTTTCTGGATTTTGTATTTTTAACACAGACCTGGTTTCTGGATAAGGGAGAGGGCCTAGGAAATTGGGGAGGATTTGAGAGCCCATTTTGCAGAAGCCACATTAACGGTGTGCACGTAGGTGGATCATTATTTTCTGATCTGTAGCCCACAGAGGGCAACATCACAATGAAACGTGATAGAGAAATTGGGTATCTCTTGTATTCCTACGGGCACAGATGCCCATGTGACAATTCTGACTTCCTCTTGTGAACCATCAGCCTATAAATCGTGACCGAGCTTGCAAAGGGTGTATCAAGGGATGATAAACTCGCATATGTACCTCTTGGTGCTACGACAGACCTCGTCACTCCATTTGCCCTCAGCTGACTGGGAGAACAGAGCACAGTTTTCGCGCTTACCGCCATTAGGCTGTGCACGGTCCCAGTTGAGGAAGGAGATGGTGACTCCGTTGACATCAACAAACTTGCCCTCGGTGACCATGTCATTGATGCCCAGCCAAAAGTCATTGACACCTGGCAGGCTTCTTTTACCATAGTCTCGGAGGGCGTTGATCTCGTCAGAGTTTCTGGGGACCACCAGGGTTCCTCCCTTGGAGATACAGTCTTCGTTAGCTTCATGGAAGTGCTTCAGGCCTTCCGAAGCAAGGTAGCATTTCTTGTGAAACTTTGTGCCTCGGAGACAGACTGTAAAGATGTGAAATTGGATATATTAAGAGGCTTTTTGAATGTTAGACATCTAGGGCTGGACTTGGAAAACGGCCATTAATATTTGTGGAATGAATGATATGTGATGATAATGCTGAGTTAACATTTATTGGAGATTTTGTATGTGTCAGACCCTATGCCAAGCACTTTATAATAATGAATTTGTGTCAAAATCACAGCAGTCCCATGAAATGAGATTGTATTGCTCTTGTCTTTACTATTGAGGCTTATAGAAGTTGTTATTGTAACAACTTAGTGTGTAAAAATGTAACTTACGTAGTATAGATGATCACAATTACATAAACCCACCTCTGTCCCACCCCACCCTCAAAACATGGTTTTTAGTCTCATGCTGCTTTGATATATACCTACTTGCTAGTTTGTATAGCTCCATTGTGTGCTGAATTTCCTTGGAACTTTTGGGACTGGGTGGTATTTCATAATGATTTAAAACACAAAACAGACAAAAGTCTGAGCTGACATATGGAGAGACAGTGATTTTGTTACATAGATAACTCAGCCCTGGTAATATTGTTTAGGTTATCCAGGATAAACCAAACATAAAGATAGTTTTAGGGCAAAGCATTAGAGGGTTGCCTGGGTGGCTCAGTCGGTTAAGCGTCCGACTTCGGCTCAGATCATGATCCCACGGTTCGTGGGTTTGAACCCCGCGTTGGGCTCTGTGCTGACAGCTCGGAGCCTGGAGCCCGCTTCAGATTCTGTGTCTCCCTCTCTTTCTGCCCCTCCCCTGCCCACACTCTGTCTCTCAAAAATAAGTAAGTGTGAAAAACAACATTAAAAAAAAAGCATTGGAGAACCTCGCTCTGACAGTTACTAGGTGTGTAACTGTTGGAGAAAATACTTAATTTATCTGTGCCTCAGTTTCCTCATGTATAAAATGACGATAATAATAACGGCACCTATCTCATAAACTGTTGGAGGATTAATGTGTTAATGTTTATGAAGCATTTACAGTGCCCAATTGTGGGCAAAGCATTAATAAAACCCTTTTGCTTCCTGCATGGGCATTTGACGTTCCTTTAACTTTCGAATTCTGTTCCTGGAAGCCCGATAAAGGGAATACGTCAGTAGTAGTATCAAGTAACATCGCTTATGGTAAAAATAACCTTGAACTGGTAACATTTAGCTGGCCTGGGAGTTATAAATCCTTGATAGGAAGCCATAACTTTAGTTTTCCCTGAAAGTGCTAACTCTTGTAACCGGACAGGTCTCTTGCAGAACCCTTGAAATTCTGCTTCTGGAGTTGTTATGTGAGGTATTGGATCGCGGGGGTATGAGTCTTGTGAGCAAGGGCTATTCTTGAACCCACGCAGTGTGGCTCCCTTTCCCTTACGCCTGGGAGCCAAGAAGGGTAGCTCTGGGACAGCAGCTTGGACAGCTGCATCCACTGCTTGGGAGCCCTAGCCCCTTGCAAAGAGGAGTGTTAAATGCTGCCCTCTTTTGGCAGAGCTGTGGTTCTAACCAATGTCCTTCCATTTGCATCTGATGCACAGTGTGGCCCGAGTGAGTCCTGTGATGCTGTATTTAGTTGAACCTCAGCAGATCTCCCCGATGGGCACGTAATAAACATCTGATGAATGCTAATTATTTTCACCCATTAATACTTGCTTCAATTCTGTTTCATTGCCTATCAGAGAAGAATTATGAACACACTTTTAAAATGCATTATTGACACGCCTGTTTTTATTTCTATACCAGCCATATATAGGAGAAGGGAGTGGAAAACCAAGCTGATTTCCCAAAAACAGTTGTCTCCCCTGCGTTTGAATCCTCTCTCCTGGACACACCTCTGGCTTGCCAATGTCTCTTTCAAAACGATGTCACCTAGGGGTGCCTGGGTGGCTCAGTAGGTGAAGCGTCTGACTTTTGATTTCAGCTCACAGTTTGTGAGATCCAGCCCAATGTCGGGCTCTGCACTGACAGCACTGAGCCTGCTTGGGATTCTCTCTCTCTTTCTCCTTCTGCCCCTCCCCTGCTCACATTCTGTCTCACTCTCTCTCTCTCCCTCTCTCTCTCTCTCTCTCAAAATAAGTAAACAAATAAAAATAAAAAGGTGTTACCTAGGACTTGACATGTACTCTAGGCGTGGCTTGAATTGCTGGCAAATCACAATTTCTTTTCCTGTCTCTTTTGAGACAAAGCATCGATGGGGATGGGTCGGGTCTTACCTGTCTGTAAGGCTTGCATTTCCTTCAGGGCATTGACTTCTCTCCAGAGCTTTTCAACTTGAGTCTTCAGGTCTCCATCCTTTTCTGGGGGATATTTTCGAGGGGGTGGGGTGGGGAAGGAGGAATGAAAAGTATGTGATTAGAGTAAGATAAAAGTAAAACAAAATAAAACTTTGGGATCCAGAATGTAAGGTGGGGGTGGTCTTGATGAAACTGACCCCAGTGTACATGAAAAGTAACGCATGAAAGGAAGTCGGCCAGGAAGATGCATAGAGCTTGGTTGTGCTAATAAAACCAGAAGGTCCTTCTGTGAGACAGGGCTGCTATGCCTCGCCAGCCCCATCCTGTGGGACTCGCCCTCCATCAGGCATCCAACCTGTTGACTTTCAGAGCATCTTAGAGCAACGTATGTCATCTCCAGACGCTTTCCTTTGGGTTCCTCCCACCTGGAATACACTTGCCCCAACTCTTGTCCATTTCCTTATTGAGCTGAAATATCTCTTCTAGACGCCTCTTCTCCGTATTTTCTCTGTATTAGCATCTATCTGACTAATCTCTTTCTTTGAACCTTTCACTTTTCTTGAGAGCACTTTAATCCATAATTATTTTTTACTTGCACTTTCATACATCTTCCTGTCCATGGTGCTTCTGATGCTTAATAGAATGAATAAACAAGATCCTAGGACTGATAGGGACTGCCTTAGATATTGACAGTTTGAGCTCTTCAAAGGCAGGAATTATAATAAATTGTAAGAAATAATAAAAAAAAAAAACAATATTGAGAGCCAGCATATACTGTGCACCAGGAGCTTAATTCTTTCAATATTCCCATGAAACAGACACCATCACTATCCTCCGCTCACAGAAGAAATAGAGGCACAGAAAGCCGAATTAATCTGCCATACGTCAGCCAGCCGCTACGGTGCAGCTGGGATTTGAATCTCTCTCCCTCCAAGTATGTTCTCTTCACATCACTCTGATCTGCTCTTGCACAGTAATTGCCTGGGCCCTGGCACATGGCCTTAGAGGAGATGCTTGAAGCTTGGTATCAACTGTCCCCAGCTGCCTCCTTATGTACATGCCATATGGGGAATCTGTGTTCTGTCCTGGATTTTTCAGGACGGTCCCAAATCCACGCACGCTGATTCATCCTCCTCTTAACCTTGCAATCTGCCAGCCAGGTGGTCCCACATTTGGGTTAGGAAAATGCTTTCTGGGGTACCCGGGAGTGTACCCCACCTCCTTTTCACTTGATAGTGCACATCAGTCCTCAAAGCATCCAGTAGCTCAGCTCAGAAATACAGTAACCCATGAATTTGCTCAAGGAGACCATTCAATCCAGAGTAAATATAAGGGTGCATTCAGAAGGCAAGCCCCTCGACTGTTTGTTGGAGGCCAGGTTTGCAAAGACCACGGGAGACTTGCTTCCAAGTTTGAAGTTGTCAACCATACAAATGTCACCACCCTTCCCTCTCAGCTTCCTGCTCCATTCTGTATAAATAAGTGCCCTCCACAGGGAAGCTGTAAACTGTAATTAACATGAAGACACATGAATAATATTATACTCCTGAGAGTCCATTATGGCAATCATTATCCAGGTCGCTTGGCTTTGCCTTCTGTCCTTTGTGACAAACGTGGATGTGTTTTGTATACACTGAATGCAGGGAACAATTATTTCACTGTAAAAATTATATTTTATTCATTTCTATGACACATAATTTATTAAGACCTATGGCTTAAATACCACGGAAATTTTGTTTTTGGAGTTAAATCACTCAATAACCCTTTTGAGTTAAAAAAGAAAAAAAAAAGAAAAAAGCTTCCTTTCATTTTCTTGATGTTTTTCTCCAAAAGTAGTTTCAGTACAGAAATGCAAAAATAATTCCTGGGAAGCAACCAGGAAACACACACAGGAGTTCTACCTCAATCTCATTAACAACCAAAAAAGGAACATTTGTCAACCTTATTAACCATCAGAGAAATGCAAATTAAGAGACGTGTTTTGTTTTGGGGTTAGGTTAGCAGAGCTTCAGCCGATGATGCGATGTTAGGTGTGTGTGGGGGTTACTCTCATACTCTGAAGACCGAGGCGGCCTGGGTTGATGCCATTATTTTGGGAGACGATTGGAGAGTGTGCTAAACCTGCGTTTCCTAGAGGTGTATCCTAACGTCCTACCTTAGCATGGGGTCCATATATGTGATCAAAGCCATTCACCGAGGCATCGGATCAAAAAAGATGGAAACCAGACAGAAGTTCACCAAGAGAGAACAGAGTACATGAATCACGATCCAGCCTTGCAATGGAAGATTATGCGGCTGTAAAAGGGACGGGCGTATGCCTTATGTGGATAGCCAGGATCCAATAGATGAAAGAAATTAATAGCCAATACTTATTTGTTTAAAAATATCAAGTTTTCATTGTGCATTAGAAAAACTCTGGTAATACTATTTCCCGACCGGTAACAGTGGGTAATTCTGTGGAGAGGGTTGGGAGAGAAAAAAATGGCTTTCCCTTTTGCATTTCTATGGTTTGGTATCATTCCCAGGTACTTAAAAGATTTTAAAATTGTACGTGTTGGTGGAAAGAGAAGTGTTCGGAAAGTTCACGGTTATTGCTTCACTTACTGGTTTAGAATCTGCGTTCTGACCTAACAGCAAAAATTCCTCGGGGAGGCTGATGTTTACACGGTGTCCGCAGTCAGTTAAAAGGCACACGGAAAGAAGCTTAAGTGAGCTCTTGCGAGTGGGTGGGGGTGGGTTGGGGGAGCTCGGCACCACCTGAGCTGAATGGCTTTAGAAATGCCCCCACAGCACGCGTGCGCACACACACACACACACACACACACACAGGTCCGCGTGTTCACGCCCCATCCCCCACCCCTCCCCCCACGGTCACCCCTTTGCCATTGCCTCCCAGCGGTGAAGAGACTCTAGCAATGAAAGTGCCCCATCACGCAGTGTCTTTGCTCTCCCTGTTCTCATCTTCACCAAATGTTTTATCATTCGTGAGAAGTATTTTAACCTTCCATCCAATAGAGGGAACAGGAAACTGGAGTATTTTATAAGGAAAAGAGATTCCCCCTGAAGAAACCTTGCATCAGACCTAAATCTTAGAAATAAATGCCCCCTGAAAAGGGCACTTTGTAATATATTCAGAGCAGGACACAAGACAAGCCTCCTTTTTACCCAACCCCCCGGCCATGCTGTGTGTCAAATCCAGGCTTGAACTCCATGGGTACGCTTGGTATGTTCTGTTACTAAGGCAGTGAACTTGAGAAGGAAATGGTGTCATTATATTCACCCTGAAATATCCTGAGAGGAAAATGAAAATAACTCAGGGGATGAGCTAAAACATCACTCTGCTTCTCTCTTAATACTTTTTTCCTCTTGCTATGGTTCAGCATATTGCAAATAAGTTACTGTTGTCTTTGTTCTTTGCAGGACTTTTTTTTTAATTTTGAGAGAAAGAGAGAGAGAGCAAGGGTGGGGCAGAGAGAGAGGGGTACAGAGGATCCAAAACGGGCCCTTTCCTGACAGCAGACAGCCCGATGCAGGGTTCGAACCCACAAACTGTGAGATCGTGACCTGAACCAAAGTTGGACGCTTTACCAACCGAGCCACCCAGGTGCCCCTGTTTTTTTCTTTCTTACCTCTTCACTCAATTCGAGCCACCCAGGTTTGGGGATTGCTAGGAGATTCAGTTTTGCATTACAGTGTTTTCGAACATGATGTGACTTCGCATGAAGAAATATTTTTAAATTTAAAAAGAGGTTCAATTTCTCTCTGATGTGAAAAAGCTTAAATGTGTTGCATAGACTGTCCTTATGTTGTCAGGGGTACGAAGACATGCGCACGTGATAACCAATGACGAAACGGAAGCCATATCACAATAACTCTGTCCTTACCTATACATTTGATAAGAGTATAGCTCTCTTACAAATACATTTGAACAGTTATACAGTATCTAAGAATGAGACAGTATACTCTATTAATCAGTCTATTCTACTCGATCCCTCATTCATAATACCAGATATCCACGTATCTATGTTGACTCTCTCTAAAGAACATTCTGTGTGGCTGAGCTCGCTTGACAAAGGATGTACAATACAGAAACTTTTTCTGTTAAAAACAAAAGGCCTACTGCTGATTCCTTGAAGTGTCAAACTGTCCCAGAGAATTAAAAGGTCACTCTGTTTTCTGAAATGCCATATCCACATGATGGCATGGCACGATCACCGGAGACAGTTTTCCCGGCAGAACTGGGAAATGAACACTGCCCAGTCCCTCCCCACCCTGAGCAATCCTAGAATTTTGCTGGAGTGAAAAGCCCCATTACCTTTCACTCGGCGTTTGCTGTGCTTCCTGGCTTTGAATTTGGATGTGTGGCTGGTGGTCTGGTCCAGGAGTAAGGTGATAACCAGGATGTAAATTACAAGCCCGTTCTTTGCCATGGCTCTTGGGTAAGTCTGATGACCACTCTGCCAGTTCCTCTGGAGTAGCTAAGAGGCGAGTGGACTGGGCAGCCTCATCTTGCTCTGGAGGGCGTGGGCCAGCTTTATAAAAGTGCGTGTGAAGGTTGGCTGGCGTCCTGCTGACGAAATGTTTCAATTCCTCGGCTGGCCACAGCATAAGGTGTCCCCTTGTTCTTGCGTCTCGGGTTAGACTTTTTTTTTTTTTTTTTAAATATTCCGGTTACATTTTCTACTTGACTTGCCTTTTCAGAGTGTATGAGAGTTAACTAAGAGCTTAAGGGTTTTACCTGCTTTCTTCTTTTCTTTTTTTAAAGTTCAGGAAGTTTGGAGTCTCTCTGTGAGGACCTCAGTTTGTAAGCCCTTGCTTTGGACCTCCGAAGTTCACTTAATGTTCTAGGAAACTCAATTCGGTTTTCAGGGCAAAAAAAAAAAAAAAAAAAAAGGCACACACAAAAAACTAGGAAAGCTACTGCGTGTGTGTGTGTGTGTGTGTGTGTGTGTGTGTGTGTGTGTGTGACATCAGAGTCTACACATGCTCAAGTGTCTATACAGCTCCAGTGGGACTTGGGAATGACTCACTCACAGCGATGGCTAGAGTGGAGAGTCCGTGATAAAGGAGAAGCCTTTCTATTAGGATTTTGTGGATTAACCAAGAATTGTATTTGGGGGAAACACACCTCAGAATGAAAAGAAAATTAAGACAGTGACTTATTTCCGTAAGAATTAATGTAGAATATCAATTACAGCTATTTTGCAGACCCCCATCGGCCAACACTTTTTTCCTTGCAATTACCCCAAATGCTTAAAAAATACTTTCGAAGGGAAGATAGAAATTAACAGAAGAATAAACTGGAAGACTCGGTGTGATTATTCTTACCTTAACAATGGGCTTTTTAGGACAAGTACCGGGGACCAGATAGGCTTTCGTATGAAAAGCAAGGGACTTCCAGACTTCCATTATTTATTTATTTTCTTCCTTCCTTCCTTCCTTCCTTCCTGTCTTTCTCGCTCGCTCTCTCTTTCTTTCAGACAATACAGGAAAAACCAAGGGGTGATTGGTTCCTTCTGGATCTTGGGAAAACCAGTCGAATCTGTCTTCATTGCCTTCCCGTCACAGCCTCTTTGTACCCTTCCCACGTATTGACACCAAAGTAAAACCGCTTGATAGAGAAAAGTCTGACATAATTTAGTAAGTGGGAAATAAAGAATGAAGGTTTTACTTATAACGCAGGCTCCTCATACTGATTTGGGCCGTCTACGGGTGGGTAGACATTTGAGGGCGTTGTGGAAAGAAGCTGAGCAAATTTCCCATTCTAATTTGACCTCTTTATCAGCTGTGTGACCTCTGGCAACTCGCTGAGCCTGCCTGGGCCCGTTCTCAGACTTCGGAATGCCTACTTTGCAGGGCTATTGGAAAGATTAAGTGAATAGTGGCTATAAACACTTAGCACAGTGCCCAGTGCTTAATGATAATAACAGTAATAATATCTGTAATATCCTTACCATTAATTATAACAGTACATACAATTTATGGAATGCCAGATCTCTTTTGCCTTCAGAGCGAGGCTATGGGCTAAGTATTCTATTTATAGATCATCGAAGCTGAGCCTCAGGACAGTTAAGTGGATTTCTTCATCCCTCAGATGCCAGTGGAGTCAGAGTAGAATTTAAAATCTAGTTTGGGGGTACAAATAAAAAAGTAAATAAAATCTCATTTTGCTTGACCCTGGGAGATCTCTCCTCTGACCTGGCCTGAGAAAAGAGATGCTTTGATTTGAGTAGGGAAAAGGATCAATGTCTTATAACTGATCGTATGATTGATCGGAAATACTTCTGGCCAGCTTCTCAAATCCTTTACTCTGAGAAGAGATTTCAAGCTACAGAATGGTGGGGGGAAAGCTAACGATTTCTCTTGGATCTTTGATCTCTGCTGTGTTCGAACTAGACTTGTAACAAAAGGCTATCTTTTTCCTTCAAAATGAATCTGTATTGTTTTGGGTTCTTCTTTTCCAGGAGAACCTCTGTCATTTTTTTGAATTTGTTTTCTTGGAGCCAGACTCGAAAGCCTATGCTTTTGTCCTTTTAAATTAATACACTTTATTTTTTAGAGCAGTTTAGAGAAGTTAGTTAGAGAAATTAATTAAATTTAAATTAATACACTTTATTTTTTAGAGCAGTTAGAGAAAAGTGAAGCAGAAAGTATAGAGAGCTTGCCCTGCCCCCCCCCCCCAGTTTTCCTGTTATTAACATCTTGCAAAAAAACAAAACAAAAAACAAACCAAAAAAAAGTCCTGTGCTTGTGTGGTGTATTTGTTGTAATTGATGAATGAATATTGATCTATTGCTGTCAGCTAAAGCCTACAGTTTACATTAGCGTTCACTCCGTGTTGTGCAGCTCCGTGGATCTTGGTAAATAAACATGTAATGTCACATATCCACCATCACAGTAGCACAGAGAAGAGTTTTGCCGAAGTCCAAGCTTTTTGTTGTAATGAAATATTTCAGGGGCGCCTGGGTGGCTCAGTCGGTGAAGCGTCTGCCTCTTGATTTTGCTTCAGGTCATGATCTCATGGTTTGTGGGTTCGAGCCCTGTATTGGGCTCCACGCTGACAGCACAGAGCCTGCTTGGAATTCTCTCTCACTCTCTCCGCCTCTTCCCTGCTCTCTCTCTCTGTCTCTCTCTCTCTCTCTCTCTCTCTCTCTCTCAATAAATAAATAAATAAATAAATAAATAAATAAATAAATTTTAGAAAATATTTGAGGATTGACTTCTTCCCTGCCTACACTGCCTAGTACTCCTCAGGACTCACCCCTGGCCGCTCTAACCTCCTATACTCTCTCCCTTAAATGATCTTAATCCTTCTTGTGGCTTTAAATTCTCTGTCTGGGATTCTCCCACATTTACCTCTCAATTTGGGTCTCCTCCTTCAGATTCACTGTTGCAGTTGCCCACATGACGATGTCTTGGAGACATTTCAAATTCGTGATGGTTAAAATGAAATTCTGGGGGCACTTGGGTGGTTCAGTCGGTTGAGCGTCCGACTTCAGCTCAGGTCCTGATCTCACGGTTCGTGGGTTCAAGCCTCACGTCGGGCTCTGTGCTGACAGCTCAAAGCCTGGAGCCTGCTTCGGATTCTTCGGATTCTGTGTCTCCCTCTCTCTCTGCCCCTCCCCTGCTCGTGCTCTATCTCTGTCCCTCAAAAATAAATGTTAAAACAAATTTTTAAATGAAATTCTAGATTCTTCCCCCATTAACCTCCCATGAATTTTAAAAAAGTCTCATTCCTCCCGTGGCTCCCTGGTACAGTTAATGTCTCCAGCCCATTCAGGGGGCCACTTCTGAAACTCTAGGCGTCTTTTTGCCCCCACCCCACCCCTCCTTTGCCTGCAATGCCCTTCCTCATGACCTTGTCAACAGCAAGTGCTGTGGTTTCTGCCCGCACATGCATGCTTCCTCTTTCTTACCCTTCGTCCCATCGGAAGTCACCAAGACCTCTTGTCCTGAACGCAGCTCAGCCACCCTGTTCCCTCCCAACTCAAGCCAACGCTCCACATATCACCAAAGGGATTGTCACTCTCCGACCTAAAACCCTCCAAATCTTACCATTGTCCTTATGATGAAACCCAGGCTTCTTACCTTGGTTTCTGAAGACCTCCTGCCTGGTGGGACCCACCTGGTTTGTCCTCGTGACTGTCCATTTGTGGAGGTCTTTTGCCAACTTTGAGCCATATCCCGTTCTCTCTTTCCATCCCACTCTGCTTTTCCGCGTGCTTTTTCTCTGTCACTGTACCCAGTCCCTTCCCACCCTTGAACTGTTGGTGTGAGTCCAAGTGAGTCTGACTGGCGCCTTCTTGTCCTCCAGATCTGAACTTGAAACTCACCTTCTCAGACATATCTTCTCTATCCTATCTGCATAGTCTAGGGAGTCCTACTCTGTTTTCTCCATGAAGGTACCCTTCTTCCTTTACAGCCCTTCTCATACTTTGGTACTCATTTAAAAATGTATTTACTTAATTGACTGCCGGGTTGGATGTCTGTCTCTCTGGATAGGCTGTAAGCTCCCAGAGGGCAGGGGCTCTGCTGGGTTAGCTCAACTCTGCATGCAGCACACTACTTTGCACACTGTGTTTGCTCAATAGCTATTTACTAATGTGTGGCGGGATGGTTTTGCTTTTGCTTCCCTCCCTTGCTCTGAGGCTCCAGCAACCAGGCACTTGACCAAGGAAACAGCAACTCAAGTCTTGGAAGAGTGAAGGGACAGACTCATTTGGCATAAGAACATTTGGAGTCATGCTAGGAAACCAGCCCGCTCAGCACTGGGGAAGCTCAGATTGGCTTTCAGGTGCCTGGCACTGAGGCCAGACAGGGATGGGAGCTTCCTTTTAACTTCTCTTCCTCCCGCTGAGATTCTAAGTCCACTTCATCCTCATTTAGGGAAAAACCTTTGGAAACTAAATGGCTGCAGGTTTGGCTGGGAGAAGATGGGGGTTGGATCTGAGAATATTCTTAATGTAAGGGTTTTTGTCCTTATCCCAAATGCTGATTGACATCAGACATGGCCTTCCCCTTTGGGTGAGCCTCCACCCCCCAAAACCTCAACAGGAATAACAGGGGAGAAGATGGCAACAATCTGGGAGAAAATCACATCAAGGACTACACACACACATCAAAGGTATTGGGGGCAGGTGGCCTTGTCCCCACCTTGTTCTTGGGGAGGGCAGACCTCCTCCCTCAGTGTTCTTGGAGGCTGAACAATCCCTTTTTTGTGGGGCATGATGATGTCATCAGCTCGTCCCCTGGGCTGGACCAGGCCTTCTGAAAGGGCTATTTAAGAAGAAGTGCACATTTATAGCCAGGGAATAGGAACTATAAAAATATTGTCTTTAGTCAGAAAGTGTTTTGGTGAGGATTTAAAAACTGTCACCAGAGTTTAAATTTCCTTAATAAATTGCTGTTTACAACATGTCTCCTGACCACCCTGTGTAACTGATGTGTTTATTCCACCGGCTGCTATTTTAAAGTTGCGCTAAGCCGCTGTTTTCCAGAGTGTCTAACAAACAAGTTCATCTGTCCTCATCGTTGTTTGTCCGTTAATACTCACGGCTGAAATCTTTGAAGGCTGTGTTCAGGGGGTCAAGGGCAGAATTTAAGGGGAGTGATAGGGCAGAACTCATTACAGCAGGGTGGAGGTTGAAATGCTTGAAGGAAAGATTGGTTATGGATTGTGTACAAATTGTGTCATTTATATTTAGGCCTATTACTTGCAGCTGTGACTGGCAAAAGTGTCAGGGAATTTGAAGAGAAGGCTGTGGACGGGGGTTAGGGAGAGAGTTCAAAGACCTTGCTAAGATGGGATAGCACTGGATATAGGTAAGGAGCAAGGACTCCGAGAGTCTGGGGTTAAGATTTTAGATCTGTTGCTTTTTAGTTGTGTGACAATGGTCAGACTTTGTCATTTCTCCTAACTGTAGCTTCCTCATTTGTCTTAACAGAATGTTGAGAAAATTAGGACATGTGTATAAAACATTCAAGCCACATCTTGTCATAGTACGTCATCAATCAAGGGAACTTAGGCTTCCCTAATGACGGTGATATGGATGCATGAGGCATCATATCTCTATAAGGTCCTCAGACTCACCCTGGCCCTGACCTCAACCTTACAGGTTTGGTCCTCTTTGCACCCACACTGATCATACTTTATCGTAGACCTTCTAAACATCTTACACTGTTTAGTCTCCCTCACATTTTTTACCTGGGACACAGATCTTGCCTTATTCTCTGCTGATTTTTTTTTTAATTTTTTTTTAACATTTATTTGTTTTTGAGACAGAGAGAGACAGAGCATGAACGGGGGAGGGCCAGAAAGAGAGGGAGACACAGAATCTGAAACAGGCTCCAGGATCTGAGCTGTCAGCCCAGAGCCTGACGCGGGGCTCAAACTCACGGACCGCGAGATCGTGACCTGAACCGAAGTCGGACGCTTAAGCGACTGCGCCACCCAGGCGCCCCTCTGCTGATTTTCTAGACCAACAGTTGGACCCGCTGTCCAATAGAACGCTCAATAGCCATATGTGGCTAACCACTCCTATATCGGATGGCATAATTTTAGTGTCTAATGCAATGAATAATGCGTAGTAGGCATTTAATAAATGTCTATTCCATGAAGTGGTTCAACCAAAAGGATTTAGAGTAAGGAGAGTGGTGATTTAGATTCAATTAATCTCATCCTAACTACTGTGCTAGGATTTTTTTCATATAAAGCCTATAAGGAAGGCATTGTTATCCCTGTTTTATAGAAGGTGGACCTAGCCTTAGGGAGTTAAGTGGCTTTTCTTGGAATCTTCAACAGCTGGTCTCCTCAGCTGAGGGGTGGGCCCACCCCACCCAGTGGTGAAGGGATTTGGGGCTCTGTGGGCTTACCTACAGATCAGTGTGACATTTTCTGGTAAAGTCAGGGTGGTGGGATTAGAACAATGGCATCCCAAGTTTGGGAGAGACACATCTCTGCTTTGACCGCTTCTCATGGTGGAGAATTCACTCCCCACGAAGGCAGCCAGTTCTGCTGCTAGAAAGTTTTGCTTTACCCAGAAGACCCTACCCCTAGCTCTCTTGTGACCAGCAAGAAGAAATCACAGCCCCCCGTTTAATCCATGAAGGCGCCCTGACATTGCTGTGCCCGATCAGCTCCGTTTAGACTATTTCTACCTTTGCTCTGATTTCTTTGGGTTCTTCCAAACTTAGTTACAACAACCCCTGCCTGAGTTTCTTGTGCTCTGCTCCAGGCCTGTGGCAGCTACTTCTCTGAGCTGGTTTCTAGTGTGTGATCTCATCTTGAACTAGCTCCATCCCCTCTTTCAGACCAAGTGTTCTTCTGGCCCCATTCCACTCTGCCTTCTTGTGGGGCCTCTCAGTGGCTGAAGCTACCGCATCCTTGGCCTTGAACAGACTGATACCTCACTGAAGTCCTCACTTCCCACAGCAGCGCACGGTACCGCCAAGTGTACAAATGACATCATGTGGGTCTGGGGTTGAATCGGGGCTCGCTCGTTTACCGGCTATGTGATGGGGGCGAGCTCATTCGTCTCTCTGAGCGCCCCATTCCTATCAATTGGGGGTCATAATGACCATCTGCCACCATTATTGGGAAGATAAAAAAGGCTCCCTGGAAACAATCAATACAGTGGCTGATACAGAAGGGATATTTCATATGTACACTTTGTATTGGTAAGTTAATTATCGTTATCACTGTCATCATTACAATAACGTCCTAGCCCTTACTGACTTCGCTCTGAAGTCATCCCTCTGCAGCCACCCAGCTGGCTATCCCCCCCTGGCCCACCTTCCAAGCACTCACTGTAGTGAACAGTGCATTTTCTTAGGGAAGCAAATATTCCATTGGTCTCTTTTTCCTACGTGTACCAACGTTTCAAATTTATTGTGAGTTTTGCCTGGCCCTGCTGCCAACGTGGTCCAAAAATATAAATAAGTCAGTATTCGCCTCCCTTCCACCGAGAGCAAGGGCAGCCCTTGGTGGAAAACCTTCATAATTCCTCTCTGTAGGCCTCCCGACATTGGACACAGTGGAAACGGTTTTCAGCCCTCAGGTAACAACAGTGAGGTCTTTGTTCTGCATCAGAATTCAGAGGCTTACAGACTCTGTGTGTTCTTGGAGCAAGATGACTGCAGGTTTCAGAGTGACCCATTGGGAAAATCTGCCTTTCTGGGGATTAACTAGTTTTCCAACTTTTAAGTCCCTGACCGTTTTCCTGGTGGAAATTTAGTGATAGAACTAACGCCATCTTGTGTTCCCTCTTGAGCTGTCTCAAGTAAACAGTCAAGCTATGCCATCTGGTTTAGATAGCATAAAAGGGGATTGCCTTTTGGTCATCTCTCCAGAAAGTGCTTCCCAAGGCTGAGACCCTGCACTGCTACAACCTGATGGGGAGGCCAAGAAAATTGGTCCGCAGACCAAGGAAATCTGTTCCTCATAAAGAATAGGAATAGCAATCAAATAGATGAATTGTATGGATAAGGCATTGCTTATATTTCCTTTGGATTTGAGATGAATGAAGAGACATAGAAGATGTGGAGGGTGGAGGGATCAAAGCAAGTTTGGTATTGGACAACACGGTCTTAAGGTTTTCATGGGACACTCAGCTGTGTTTGTCTAGCTGATGATAGGAAATAGTGGTTGGACACTTGAATGAGGTTAAAAAAAAGACTTGTTTGAGAGAATCAATGATTTGTTCATAGGGAATCAATGATACATCAACAGTGGGAACCTAATGATGGGTCTGAAGCCAGGATACTCATACGGGGAAAAGAGCATCAGAGACAAATCCATGGGGTCTCAGATACTTAATGGGTGGGGAGAGACAGGAAAGGGACTCAGGGGTGGGAAAGCTAGAGAAAAAGTTTATTTCCCTTCATTGATTTTTCACATATTTTGAAGGTTCTTGGGGAGGAGAGAGGAGACAGAACTGGCAGATACGCCAAAGAAGTAAAACAGGAAAAAGCCTGAAATAAACACTGGTCTTGGGAGTTAGAAAAATGACTGCAGGCAATTTCTGCAATGCATAAGACATGGAAACCAGATTGCAGTGAGTAAAATAATAAGTAGAGATTGAAAAGTTAATTTTTCAGTAGCCTTTTTTTTTTTAGGTTCACAGCAAAATTCACAGGAAGGTGCGGAGATTTCCCATATACTCCCTGCCCCTACATGTATGTCTCTGCTTGCATTTGAGGGGCAGGAGAGTAGAGGGGGTGTGTGTGCAAAGCAGGGGCACATCTTGTCCCTCCACAGTCTCCTGCCCCAGGCTCTGCTTCTACCCCATCGTCTTTGCAGGCCCACAGTCTTGCATATGCCTCACTTTCAATGCAGGAATGTGCTGGCCACGGGGCCACACACATCCCTGCCCATGGGCTGGTGGACAGAAGATGTTCCCACCACAGGCTCTGTGTGGAAATGGCTGGGGTGTGGGGTGGTGGTTAAGGCAGAAGGCTCTGGTTAAGAGACCACCTTGGTTTGAGTCCTGGCTTTACGAGCTCTCAGCTGTGTGCCCCAGCTATGGTGTCTCCCACGTCTGAGGAAGAGAAAGTGTAACAGCAGTACCCAATTCCTAGGTAGAGGCCGAGTTAGTGAATACACAGGAGATGCTGACAGCAATGCCTATCCAACGGCAAATGCTAGCGGCACTCATTAAATAGATGGGAATGGTGAATGGTTCGAGCCCTGGGTTGAAGTTTTCATCTGGCGGGGGCAGGGGGTTGGGTGTCCATTTGGTGAGCTGTCCAAGAACCTGTGCTGGGAACCTGGCCTCCTGACTCCTCCTTAATGCCGTGGGTGGTGGGAGGCAGGCTGACGACTCGGAGGAACCTGCTGTCTGTATTCTGTAGATTTGGGTGGGTCTGCAATAGTCACAGGTTTGCACCTGTTACTTGGCCAATAAGTCATCACATATTGTTAATAATATTTCATGTACCTTCCTTTACTAAACTGGCTCCAGTTGTTTAACTAATTTCCAATTTTTCCTTTATTATACACAATGTTGAGATCTACATCTTTGTGTATCAGGTTTTTTTTTTTTCTGTACTCTAGATTATTTTTTTAGGACCCCCTGTTCTATAAATGGATTTGCTGACAGGCAGCATATTCTTATGCTTAACAACACAGAATGGAGTCTAGGTTGCTTGATAGCAAATAGAGGCCCTGCCACCAGCTCTTGGATCATGGGCAGTATTCTCAACTCCCCCACACTTCGGTTTCCCCATCAATAAACTAGGGGGAAATAGTAGTATTTAAAATAGAAGCTTGCTGTGGGGCTTAGATTAATACTTACAAAGTGGTTACTTAGAACAACACTTAGCCTATAAAAAGCATTAGTGATATTTGATACTACCGAGCCAAAAGGGGGTGGATATTTTAAGATTCTGGATACATCTTGCTAATTATATTCAATGGGAAAAGTGGAGACCTTAGCTTGTCTCCTTCCCAGAGGGAGGGAACAGTGATGGGGGTGGGGGGATAAGAGAAGGGTCAGTTTCGGGACGCAGCGTGGACCACGCGGCCTAACAGGCAGAGTCACGAATTCTTTTTTTTTTAATCTTTTTTTTTTTTTTTAATTTTTTTTCAACGTTTATTTATTTTTGGGACAGAGAGAGACAGAGCATGAACGGGGGAGGGGCAGAGAGAGAGGGAGACACAGAATCGGAAACAGGCTCCAGGCTCTGAGCCATCAGCCCAGAGCCCGACGCGGGGCTCGAACTCACGGACCACGAGATCGTGACCTGGCTGAAGTTGGACGCTTAACCGACTGCGCCACCCAGGCGCCCCTTTAATCTTTTTTTTTAACGTTTATTTATTTTTGAGACAGAGAGAGACAGAGCATGAATGGGGGAGGGGCAGAGAGAGAGGGAGACACAGAATCGGAAACAGGCTCCAGGCGTTGGGCTGTCAGCCCAGAGCCCGATGCGGGGCTTGAACTCACGGACCGCGAGATCGTGACCTGAGCTGAAGTCAGACGCTTAACTGACTGAGCCACCCAGGCGCCCCCAGAGTCACTAATTCTTAAAAGGTTTCCACATGGGAATGGCTGTGTCTTTCTCTTTGCTTCTTCCCATGAGCATTTCTTTTGATCTCTTTACTTCTGTGTATTATATACAACGGCATGGATGGTGGTAAGGTGGTGGGTCTGGGCTAAGACAGGTACACAAGCTCCTAAATTTGGGGCGAGGTTCTGTGTTCTAGCCCAGTACACTGTGGGGTGCTCTCTAGTGGAGTTTGGGACAAGCTCTGTACTGGCCGTGTCAGTCCTCACGTCCACTTGCCGTTGTCCTTCATGAAGGAGGAGGTTTCGGTGGACCAGGGCAGGATTAAGATATTTCTGTACTTTACTGACCATGATATCATTTAATAAGGCCTCAAATGAATGCCACCATCATACATCACTCTGTTTCAAACAGATGCGCCCATGTTCCCACCAGGAAAATAAGTATGTAAGAAACAGATTTCAATCTTATATCTTTTCTTAGCGATGTGGAGAGGTCCCTCAGGTTAGGAAGCAAGATGGCGGCTTACTGGAGTGCTGTGTTGGTGCCTAGAAAACACTGCTCTTTATCTCAAAGGCAAAAGCCTCTAAGGCTTTAGAATATGAACCAGCTTTTCTTTGCTTTCAGGAAACCACTAGCACATCCATTTTGAATGTCTGGTAAACAGGGAGGGAGTCAGGGTTTTATGAGTGTCTGCTTTTCATCTCAGGAGACCTTTTCAGCTTCTTGCTTTCCCCCCCGATGAGCAGAGAGGGGCCATCCAATTTGCATTGGATGCTGGTTTTTGCTGAAGAGTTCCTTCCAGTAGAAACCAGACAGGAAATATTCCCAGAGCCTGTTTATTTGGGTGTGGAGACAGCAAGTCCAGGAGACAGGCTGATGTCTCCGAAAGACCCACATTCACCACGCCTGCTTCCTTCTATAATTTATTTCTGCCCAAGGAGTCTAGGCCACCCTCCAAAATATATACCAGATATCTGGGATTGCAGTTGAAAAACCCACTACTTGCCTTGAGTAGGCCTTGTTGGGAATAAAGGAACAAACAGTCCTGGCTTGGGTCTCTTGACAGTTTAGGAGTAAGTCAAAGGATTATTTTCTCTGACCAAAAATTGAAAAAGGATTACTCAAAGGGGATTAATCTATCGGACTTCTAAGCCATCATTAAAATTCTGCTGTAAAAGGATACTGAGCGACATGGAAAATGCCCATAGTATATTTCTAAAGGGGGGAAAAAGCAGTTATAAACCAGAACTTATGGGGTAGGAAGTAACAGGTATATGGGTATGCGTGAATGTGGGGGTCTGTACAGACTAGGGATAAGTCAAAATACTAACAATAGTTACTTTGGGTGCTGAGATTATGGTGTTTTTTTTCCTCTTTGGTTTTCTAGGCCTTCTCCATAAAATATGCATCGTATTTAAAGGTAAAAATTTTATTGAAGGATAACATGCACAGAAATGTGCCCAAACTGCAAGCAGACCCCTCTCTGATTCTTCATAAAATTTAAATCTGGCCATGCTACTAATACCTAGATAAAGCAAGCAGAAAGTCCCCAGTGCCCCAGAAGCCTCTTGAGCCCTGTCCTCGTCACTATTCCTTAAAAAGAAAACCACCACTGTAGCTTCGCAAGATGTCGACTCAGCCCGGCTCAACCGTTTCCCAGAATTCCCTTCCCTGTATTCTTTGGCTTATGGCGAGGCACCAGATTCCCCTGAAAAACACCCACAGCATCAAAGCAGGAGGCCGTGAGAGGTTGATCAGGGTTCTGGTGTGTGCTCGTGGGTTCTAGCTTATTTTCCTCCTCTTTCACTTCATTTCCGTCTTCTCTTCCCCATGGCCGACCCAAGGACCTCAGACCTGAAGACCACAGCCTTACAGAGACTGCTCAACTAGTTTTCACTATTGATTGAGGTCAGATCCCTGCAGTAATCCTTTTAATACATGTATGTGTCTGCACATGTGTATATCTCACAGTGGCTTTGCTTCTCTGGTTGAACCCTGTCTGATGACAGAATTAGAGGGTGGATGGTGGCCCGTCTTCAAGATGGCTCTCAGCGGATGGTCCTCACTTGTTGGTGTTCACATCCTGTGTATTCCCCTCTTATAATGAGCAGGACTGACCGGGGTCACTAACAAGATGTTCTGGAAATGGACTTCCAAGATTAGGTCATAAAACGTATCACAGCTTCTACTTCTACTTCTCTCTCTGCTTTCTTGCTTTGGAAGAAGCCAGCCGCCATGTCGTGAAGACATTCAGTCAGTCCTACGAAAAAGTCCACCCTGAGCCGACCCGGTCAGCTAACCCACTCCCAGATTCCTGACCCACAGGACCTATAGAAGATAATAAATGTTGTCATTTTGAGTTGCTCAATTTTGGGGTAATTAGTTACAGAGCATTACACCCACAGAATTCTGAAGAGGTGAAATAGGTTTTTTTAAGGCCCCTAAGATTTGGGGTGGTTACCCACAACAGATGTACAAAACCTTTCTAAAATCCTGAGAGTCATGCTATAAATCTGAATCAGTTAGGGGGTATTCGGCTGTATGTAGCAGCACTGGGAACAAATTGGGCTACATTTTTTCTCACATAATAAGAAATCGAGAGGTGGATGGTTCCGGGATGGGCTCAGTGGCTCACCATTAGGTATGGGTCCAGCGTCTTTGCAATTCCCTCGGCCTTCTCAGTTATAAGTTGGCTAGAGTCGCTGCAAGCATCACATCTTCCCAGCACACTTTGAAAACAGAGATGGGGGCTTTGTGGAAAGATAGCCCTCACATGCCTTCCTTTTATCACACGAGGAAACTCACTCTCAGGTGTCCCCTAGAAGATTCCCCCTTAATGTTTCATTGGCCTGAATTGGGCCATAGGGTTATCCTTAGAATGGCAGATCCACTTTCTCTGACATGAAGGGCACACCACCAGATTCTTGAACAAAACCGGGTTCTGTCAGCAAAGAAAAGTTTGGAAAGGTGGTTCTTCGGTAGACAACCAGTAGGGTTTGCCACAAACTCCATGACAAAATCTGACTTCCAGACCTTCACCTCAATCACCAAAGGACTTCTGTGGCTGTGTCTTAGCTTTTATTTAAACTCCTGGCAGTGTACAAGGTTGGGTTCTATCTCTCTGGAACACCAATCACTGTAATTTGGGTAGTTTGTTATTTATCAATGCCTGTATCTCTTGCTAGACCACACATCTCATGATTCAGGCCTAAGGATGCACAGGGGACTCCCGGAAGTTCATTCTCCTGCCCTGCTCTGCCTTGCTTGTTCTGTCCCCCATTTCTTTTTCTTTATTTTTCTTTTTCTTTCTTTCTTTCTTTCTTTCTTTCTTTCTTTCTTTCTTTCTTTCTTTCTTTCTTTCTATTCCTTTCTTTTGAGAGAGAGAGAGAGAGCTGGGGTGGGCAGAAAGAGAGGGAGGAGAGAGAGATAGAATCCCAAGCAGGCTCTGCACTGTCAGCACAGAGCCCAATGTGGGGCTCAAACTCAGGAACTGTGAGGTCATAACCTGAGCCAAAATCAAGAGCCAGACACTTAACTGACTGAGCCACCCCCTTTCCCCTTATTTCTGATCAATAGGAATCATTGTGAGAAGTAAACTTTTCAGTTTCCCACTGAAGTTTATTTGTAAATCTGTCCCAGGAATGTTCAGTTGACTTGTTGGGCATAACTATTTAATAAAGCAAGATGCTGGGTGTATAGCAAATGGAATATTCCACTGTTAATGAGAAGTCCCACAACAGGGAAATTGGATTTCTCCTTTACTTTATATAACTGACAAGCCTTGATTAAATATTAATTGGACTCTCCTAGAAACAGGGCCTGAGTTTAGCGATATAATTGTGGCTCATGTTCATAACTTAGGAGTCACACTCCTTAACTGCTTCCTCTGGAATAATAGTGTCATTTCTCCAAGGCTCATCAAGTCAAAGAGAATAGATAGAGAAGGGGACGTGTGTCAGACCTGGTTTGCTGGACTGGATGGGAAGGCCACTGCTTAGTTTGACAGGAGTATTGTCCCTGTCTACATCTCTCTTTCAGATTTGTCCATTTATGAATATCGGTCGGGTCCTGCTATGTACCAGGAAGGGTTCTAGGTGCAAAGACACAACAGTAAACCACACAGACAAAATCTCTGCCTGCGTAGAGCTTAAATTCTAATGTTTTCTGACCTACACTTTTGAGAACCATTACATGTATTCTCAATTAATGCTCACAACTACCTGTGAGATCTAATTTATTATCTCCCGTGATGGACACAAACTGATTTCTTTTTCCCCTCTGCCTCCGTGTTTTTCTCCTCCTAGTTATAAAATCTCAGCTGTAAGAAATGAATTGTGCTTTGGGTGGAGACGAACAGCTCCCAGTTCAGTGTTCTGGAGGTCGACCAGTAAACCAGATATGACCAACCAGAACATCTTATCTCCAGGCTCGAGTTCTCTCTAGGGCTTAACCACCAGAGCTATCAGCGAGACTTGATTTCCCCCTGTTGAGATTGCTAAAGAGATGGTCACTGGCCGAAAAATATTCACATGCTATCTATGCATGTACACAGACACCTAACACACACACACACACACACACACACACACACACACACACACACACGAGAGAGAGAGAGAGAGAGAGAGAGACAGAGAGAGAGAGAGAGAGACAGAGAGAGAACCAGTCTATCGACATCTTATGAGGTTCTGTTATTTGTGCTAAAGTCAAATGTCTTTCAGAACCGACCTGCTCTTTACTGTTTCTCTCTCCCATTTTCCTCCCTTTCCCTCTCTTCGCTCTCTGATTTTCAGCAAATACTTATTGAATACTGTCTAATTTCTTATTGCATAGAATTGTCTAAATTCTATGTAACATATTACCACAATCTCAAGAGCCTTGTTTATTACAAACCTAAGCTTATTATCTCAGTCTTCATGGGTCGGGAGTCAGGTCTCAGCTGGTCCTCTGCTCAGGGGACTCTATCAAGGCATCAGCTGGGTTATAGTCTCATCTGGAAGCTTGCTTGAGGAAGCATCTCAGGTTGTTGGCAGAATTTGCTTCCTTGGAGCTGTGTGACTGAGGTCCCATTTCAGTGCCGTTGGCCAGGGGCCGCTTTTGGCTCCTCAAGGCCACCCCCGCTCTTAGCTCTGTGGCCCCTCACAGGCACCCTCACGCCATGGTCATTACTTCCTCAAAGCCAGCAAAGGAGACTGTTTTGCTCCAGTTTGCTAAGATGGAGTCTCATACAATGTAACCTGACTTAGGGAACGACGTCATCATGTTTGCCATATCCCATTGGTCAGAAACAAGTCACAAGTTCTGCCCCCACTCAAGGGGATGGAATTATGCCAAGGCGTGATTCATTGGGGGTCACCAATGAGTACATCTGCCGCAGTACTACTTTACGAAGCAGGCGCTGGGCACCACACCGGGGCATACCGGAGTGCAAAAGAGATATGGCTCCTTCCTGCTTGGAGCTTACTTTCTTATAAATTCGGAGTTTGCAAATTATATAAGCCAATGAAATGCTGCCTCTTCCCCAGTTTGCTTTGTTTTTCCCCTTAAGCTAGTTTGAGGTTTCGGCAGCAGGAAGAATCCTAGCTGACACAACTCCATTTTGTAGATGGGACGAATCTGCAGGTGGTAGGATCCTGTCCTGGGGCTCTTTCTCTGGGCCCCGAGTCATGGAATGGGGTAGGACTTTGGGGTGAAGTGTGGGGGTTGACACTGGTTTGGCTCCACTGTTTACAAACCGTCTGACCTCAGACACTTGACCTTTTTGAGCCCCAGTTTTCTGATCTCCGAAATGAACATAGTACCTGTGCATTATAGGCCTATCTTGGATGGTTCAGATGTGACCATGTTCTGAGAATAGCTGCAGACCTAGGTAAATATTGCTGATGTACTTGGAGACCAGCATCGAGATCACACCACTGGGGGATGTTTCTGTACCAGTTGGCGGCTTACCTGGACCTTCCCAAAGGAACCGTCCTGAGAGGAAGCACTCTGACTTTTCTCAGCATCTTTGCTTCTCTGGCTCTTGACACACACACAACATGCGAAGTGAATGCTGGTTAATCTTCCCCGGATCTTGTGTGTTCTTTCATCAAAGCATTCATGGGAGACAGAATAATGGCCCCCCAAAGATGCCCTGATCCCTGGAACCTGGGAATATATGAAGTTACATGGTAGAAAGGCCTTTCCAAATGTGTTAAGGGTCTTGAGATGGGGAGATTGTCTTGGCTTATCTGGGAGGCCAGTGTAATCACAGGGTCATTATAAAGAGAGAGGCAGAAGGATCAGAGGTGGAGGGAAGGAGATGTGATAACAGAAGCAGGGGCCTCAGTGATGCTATGGCCAGGAGGCCATGGAATGTGGGCGGCCTCTAGAAGCTGAGAAAGACAAGGAACAGATTCTTCTCTAGAGCTTCCAGAAGGAACGCAGCCCTGCTGACACCTTGATTTTGGCCGGTAACGCTCTTTTACGAACTTCTGACCTCCAGAACTATACAGTAATAGATTTGTGTTGTTTTAAGCTGCTAAATTTGTGGTCGTTTTTTATAGCAGTAATTGGAAATTAATACAGGGCTAGTCTGATAACAGTATTATTTGACATGTGTGGCTGCAGTGTGGGCAGGAATCAGCTGCTATCAGCACAGCAGAACCAATCTGTAAGTACTTGAGAATTTTGCAAGGTCACTGTCACACTCTCGATAGCATGGAGTTGACCATGTTGGAATTATTTACAGAAGTCAGCAGCTATAAGTTATAGCTTAAAAAAGTTCTGGAGAGCTGATTTGCCAGCATACCACTGCGGGCAGGTTTCTGTGTGTGATGGGGAGTGTGGGGGGACCTGGTCTAAGTGGAGAGAGATGTATGTGATGTATGGTGATTCCAGAAAACACCAAGGCCCACGACGGCGGGGGCCACATCTTGGCCATCTCTGAAGCTGCTTCTTCCCTATGCTTTGCACATTGTACGTTCCCAAAATATTCATGAAATAAAAAGTTGGAACATGTTATCCTTTAATGACTGGCCCAGACTGGGATCAGTACCCCAATCTTGCCCTCATGCATCCTCTTGTCTGACCAACCATCCGGGGCACCTCGAAACAGTAGAAAACCATGGGACTTGAAATCAGCGAGAACCTGAATTTGAGACACTGCCTTGTCACTGATTAGTTACGTGACCCTGCAGAAGTAGCCTTTGTGAAGTCTAATTTCCTCATCAGCAAGATGGAAGTTATGCTTGCACACTGTTGCGTGGAGGTCAAGCACAATAATGGATGTGGAGGGAGTTTGTCGACTCTGAAATGCCATGTAGAAGGGCACCTGGGTGGCTCCGTTGGTTGGGCGTCTGATTCTTCGTTTTGGCTCAGGTCATGATCCCAGGGTCATGGGATCCAGCCCCACTTTCGGCTATGCACTGAGTATGGAGCCTGCTTAAGGTTTTTCTTTCTCTCCTTCTGCCCCTTTTCCCCATTCATGCGGTCTCTCTTGCTAAAAAAAAATAATAAAATAAAATAAAATGCCATATAGATAGAGATCATTATCATGTTGAAAACTGGGTAAGAGCCTCATGATCTAAAACTGTGGTTTCCCGCTTAGGGTGGGGTGTGTGTGTGTGTGTGTGTGTGTGTGTGTGTGCACGTGTGTGTGTGTTTGAGAGAACACATAAGAAATAAATATTTGTGGAGTTTTAATAAATACATTTACAGTGAGGGAGCCCACCTGAGGCTTTCTGAATATGAAATTCAAGGGCCCTTCTGGAAGTGGACAGGCAGAGTGTCCAAAAAAGCCCCACGGGTGATCCCAAGTTACACTCCCTGTTGCACGGAGGGAAGATGGGGGTGAGTTTTCAGAGGTATCTGCACAGGACCTTGAGTAAGTCACCTCCTCGCCCTGCCTCCTGAGCTCCGTTTCACCATTGGTCATGACTGGACGTAACGAAACGATTGCTAGGGTTTCTTCCAGAAAATAAGAGGCTTATTTACCTGCTGAGCCCGGCAAAGTACGTGACAGCACACAGGTTCTTGACAAAGGTCTGCTGGATATTTCAGTGACTGAGAAAAAGGAGGGGAGGCAAAGAGAAACTAGCAGCATGTCTTTGACTGACCACCAGGTGGCAGGAGCATCATGCTAAGTCCAAGCTCTGGTGCCTGGCTGTCCTCCAGGGGTAGGGGTGGTTGACCGCCCCCTTCCTTGGCCTCGAATGTCTTTCTAGGGTAAGGTTTGTCATGAGAGTATGGCGGGGGGAGTTGCAGGAAGCAAGGGGGCCTCTTTCACAAAAAGCCTCACACTGAGACTACGAATTTCACGAGAGGCCTCACAAATGAATTTATCTCCGTTGTCATAAAAATACACAGATAGGATGGATAGAAAAAAAAGACTTTCAGGCCACTGTAGATCTGTATATTTTTTAAATTTAACATTTCTTATATTCTTTGGACAGTCTCAACAACATGAGTGGCAAGTTTCTCCCCACTTCCTTACCTCCCCTGCCCCTCCCAGAACTGCACATTCACCCCTGCCCTTCAGAGCCAGGTGTGGAAAGGGCCTCAGGATTGAAGCGATCCCAGACTAAGCCTCAGAGCCCATGCCCATTGCAGGAGGGACCAGGCACCTAAGTGGGATTTTTCAAAATGCACCAGAATCACCTGGGACTGGTGTGTATAAAAATGCCAATTCCTGGGAATCACCAGACTGCAACTCGGATTCCCCGGAAGTGCTTTAGTCTGGCCGGCAACCAGCTGCACGTGATTCCCACGTACATCCCAAGCGTGAGAACCACTCGGTTGGGCTATCTCAGGAACCTTTCTGGGGCTCCCATGGGCCCTCTCATGGGTCCAGAGATGCTCCAGTCACCTCCAGCTTCACACACATGCTCACACACCGACAACACACACACACACACACACACACACACGCACACACACACACAGGTTGTTTTATGGTTTAGTTTTTTCTGGATTATATGCACGATGATGCATGGTCATTGTACAAATCTATGGATTATAAAAGCAGATAACACAGGAAACAGAAATCCTCTGTAATGTTGTAGATCAGAAAGACCTATGATGTTAGTAGTTGGTATTTCACTGCTTTCAATCTTGACCCCTCCGCTATTTAGGTATAAAAATAAAGCAGGTTTTTTCCCCCCCTGAAAAGCTTCGTAGAAGCAAATATGATGCCTACCCCTAAAGAGAGACTTTCAAAGACGTGTAACAGAAATCTATGATGCAGGTTATCACGTTAGCGGATGTTCCTGAAAAACGCTCCAGAGTCCCAGTTCAAGGACATCTTCTTGGGACAAGTTTTTCTGCTGTATAATGAGGCTTAAAGTTTGTGACATATATGTTTGCCCTTGTGCTCTTTCGAGATTTCCTTCCTTTACTAAGGCTGAGGTTGCCTTGCTATGCCCATGAGTTGATGGTGTTTGAGCCCTTCCTTCAGCCAAGTGCTGAACTAAGTGCTTTATGTACATAATCTCATTTAATTCTCCTGGCAACTCAATGGCCAGCAGCCATTAGTATCCTCCTTCTATGTATAAGGAATGTGATTACGGGGCACCTGGGCGGCTCAGTCGGTTAAACATCCGACTTCAGCTCAGGTCGTGATCTCACAGTTCGTGAGTTCGAGCCCCACGTCGGGCTCTGTGCTGACAGCTCAGAGCCTGGAGCCTGTTTCAGATTCTGTGTCTCCCCCATCTCTGCCCCTCCCCCACTTGTGCTCTGTCTCCCTGTGTCTCAAAAATAAATAAACATTTTTTTAAAATTTGTTTAAAATAAAGAAGGAATGTGATTACAATTACATGAGGTGATCACAGGACTGGCCTGAGGGCCCACAGGTAGTGAAGTTGTGACAGGGCCAGGATTTCTGAAATTGAAGTAGCCTGTCTTTGGAGCCACACTCTTGGTCACTACATTAATGGGGCCATCCAACTGTTTTCATTGCTTGCCCAAGAGAACCTTCGTAAGGCATTTGCTCTTTGTCTTAAGGAAGAACCAACTGTGCTTTGCTCATTCTCTAGGATTTCCCATTTAATTCTCTCAACAATGGTGCAAGGAGGGTGCTCTTATTCGAGTTTTGCAGAAAAGGAACCGATAGCTGGAGAGCGCGACAGGTACAGTTCTAAGCAATGATTCCTCTGAACCCTCCCCCTGTGATGCCCTCCCCCCTAGTAGCCACACCTTTGTATAATCTCCTGTCCTTGAATGTGGGCAGATCTTGTGATTCCCTTTCAATTAATGCAGCAAACGACAAAGGTGAAGGGATTTTGCAGATGTGATTGGGGTCCTTGAGCAGTTGATTTTGAGCTCATAGGAAGATGACCCTGTGTGGGCCTGGCTGAATCAGGTGAGTCTATACAAGAGGGTCCAGGCCTTCCATCGAGCTAGAAATACTGTTCTCCTGGTCTTGAAGAAATACGCTGTCATGTGAGAGGGCGTATGAACATGTAAGTGTGGTAAAGGGCCCTGGGATCCAGAGGGAGGACAGCCTGCTGATGCCCTTGATTACACCCCTGTGAGGCCTGTGCAAAGTGACGTCCAGAATCCTGTTCCATGAAAACGATGAAATAATAAATGTGTATTGTTTTGAGTCCCTAAATTTATAGTGATTTTTTTATGCAGATTGGTCTTCCCTGCCTTATATGCCAGACCCAGTACTGCAGGTTCAGCCCACAGGTGCTCCTTAGTTCTGAATGACAACTGCCCGGGGGATTCTTCGGTATCTTTCTGGAATTCATACGCCACCACCCTCCCACCCCTGAAAAGTTCGGAAATGATTGGGCATGTGGATTTTTCTGGAAGACCCCAGAAGATCTAGGTCCCACTGGTGTAGTCGAGCCCTGTGGCCCGATAGTTAAGCCACACGCCTTCTAAGCCAGAGGTGGTGGGTTTGGTCTCAGCCGTATTTATGGTTTCCACCCTCAGCAAATAAAAATACAACCTGGGTGCCCAGTTGCACTTGTATTCCAGGTCAGCGACAAGGAATATTTTAGTATAAGTCTATCACATGCCATATTTGGGACATACTTATGCTAAAAAGTTATTCGTGCCTGAAATTCAGTGTTAAGTGGGCATCCTGTATTTCAGCCGGCCGCCCACCAGCAAGGTGCCCCTTTTATTTCCCGAGAGGCAGCACAGCTGAGTGGCTGATGAGGGTCGAGCCCATGGACTCTGGCGGTAGGCTCGGATGTGAATCCTGGCACCACGCGGCTGGCTGTGGAATCAGAGTGAGTTATTTCACATCTCCTTGCCTCGGTTTCTTCATCTGCAAAATGAGTGCATATAGCGAGAGGAGTAAGTGAAATAATCCATGCAGAGTGCTTTTCGGGGGCTTGCCTTGGTAAGTGATCCATAAATATTAGTGGGGACGGTGCTGGGAATCCCTAAGGGTGTTCCCAGCACCAGAGCAAAATACTCGGTGGGCAGGGCCGTGGTTTCCATCCCGGCACTCTTTGGTCCCAAACGGAGCCCTCTCAGAGTACTGGGATCACTTTGGGGGACCGTTTGGGGACGGCGTTTCAATTTGGGGACTGCAGATGCTTGGCAGCGAGTGATAAGCTACAGAAGTGGCTGACAGATGGTTTCTCTCTCCATCTGAGTTTCCTAGTGTGGAGGAAACTAAACTTCTGTCGATGATTCATTGTTGAAGCCAGCTTTAGCCAGCATTTAAATAGAAACGGCTGGCTGTAGAAAACATCGTCACCACCCAGGAGTGAGATCTGTTTCAGAACTGTGGTGCGCAAAGTGCATTTCTTGGAGACGAAACCAGGGTATTCACTTATATACACTGGCATGTCTTCGTGTCTTCACAAGAAAGTCAGGCTGTCCTGGCCGCCCGCCTCCGTCTCTTCCAGCCACCCTGCAGATCAAAGCTTCCGTAAGCCTTGTTTGCTTGAGAGCATTTTTCCCTCAAGCTGGATGTTCGCACCGTTGGGCCACATACATTAAGAGCAGTGCCCTTTAAATCTTGATTATGGTGGCAAGGAGACGGTTTTCATTTGAGGTTGGCATGGATGTCTTTTAAAACCTTTCCAAAACTGGCTGATCTCCTTTTTATCAACAAAAAACTGACCTCAGGCCCAGAGACTCCAACAGGCAATAGTTGTTACCTAGACTCTAATAACGTTTTATTATATTAGTTTTTTTAGTATTCTTGTGGTAACTCAAAAAAAAAATTTTTTTTTTTTACTATTTTTTAGAGAGAGAGAGCATGAGTGAGCAGGGGAGAGTGGCAGAGGGAGAGAGAGAGAATTTTTTTTATATATTTTAATTATTTTAAATGTTTATTCATTTTTGAGAGAGAGAGAAACAGAGCATGAGCTGGGGAGGGGCACAGAGAGAGGGAGACACAGAATTGGAAGCGGGCTCCAGGCTCTGAGCCATCAGCACAGAGCCCGACGTGGGGCTTGAACCCAGAGACTGTGAGATCATGACCTGGGCGGAAGTCAGACGCTTGACCGACTGAGCCACCCAGGCGCCCTGAGAGAGAATATTTTTAATGTTCGTTCGTTTGTTTGTTTGTTTATTTTTGAGAGAGAGAGAGAGGACTTGCACTAGCAGGGGAGGGGCAGAGAGAGAGGGAGAGAGAAAGAATCTCAAGCAGACTCCGTGCTGCCTGTGAGACCGTGACTCGGGCTCAAACCCACGAACTGTGAGATCATGACCAGAGCCGAGATTGAGTCCAACACTCAACCAGCACCCAAGGCGCCCCTTGGTAATTTTTTATTTTGACATAATTTCCAACTCATAGAAAAGTTGCAAAGAACAATGTAGGGAACTCCTTTATCCACTCCGCCCAGATTCACCTACTGAGTACATTTTGCCCCATTTGCTTTATAATTCTCTCTGTCCTTTTCTCTGTCTCTCTCTCTCCTCATGTTTTTTTTTTTCAACCATTTGAGTGAATTTTGGAGACATTATTCCCCTTTATACCTAAAGTGCTAAAGTGTGTATTTCCTAAGACCTGGGCCTTTCTCTCACTTAGACACAACACAAAAATGATCAAAATCAGGCAATATAAGGTTGACACAATGCTATTATCTAATTTGCAGTTCATACTCGGTCCCATCAGTTGTCCCAATAATGTCCATCCCCCCCACTGCCACCCCAGCCCAGAATTCAACCCAGAATCGCTCATTATCTTCAGTTGTCCTGTTTCTTATCTCGTTCGTTAGTAAGCAGTTAGCCTCCCTTTAGCTCTGTTAATCTAGCCGTTTTTTAAAATGTTTATTTTTTTTTGAGAGAGCGAGAGACAGAGGGTGAGTGCAGGAGGGGCAGAGAGAGAGAGAGACAGAGGGTGAGTGCAGGAGGGGCAGAGAGAGAGAGAAAGAGAGAGAGAGAGAGAGAGACAGAGGGTGAGTGCAGGAGGGGCAGAGAGAGAGAGAGACAGAGCGTGAGTGCAGGAGGGGCAGAGACAGACAGACAGACAGACAGACAGAATCTGAAGCCGGCTCCAGGCTCTGAGCTGTCGGCACAGAACTCGACACAGGGCTCGAACTCACAAACTGCGAGATCATGGCCTAGGCCGAAGTCAGAGGCTTCACTGAGTGAGCCACCCGGGCGCCCCCAATCTAGCCATTTTTAAAGAGTACACTCCCATTTTTGTTTCCGTTTGTCATTTGCTTTTTAAGATGTTCTTCAGTTTGGATTTGTCTGGCATTCCCTCATGAATAAATCCAGGGATGCACATTCTGGCAGGAATATGACAGAAGTGATATTGTGCCCTTCTCGGGAAGCAAATGATGTCAGTTTGTCCGTATTGATGATATTACCTTTGATCACTTGGTTAAGGCATTGCCTGTCAGATTTCTCAACTGTAAAGTTATCATTTTTTACTTTGTAATTAACATGTAATTTGTGGGCAAGTATTTTGAGACTAGATGAATAACCTGATTTTATCAAACTTTCACCAATTAGTTGATTTTATAACACTTCTTTTGTATTAATTAGCATTCAACTGTAGTAATTTTTTATTGGTGGACACATAGATTTTTCAACGTTATTCATGGTTTATAATCCATTACTATCATTATTTATGTTGATGTGCGAATTACCCCATATTTGGGCCCTGGGGGGTCCCTAACCTGCCTTCATTATATTGATGTTTACGATTACTTTCTTTTCTTGGCAAGTGATACAGATTTTCCATTTATAGTAGCAACAGAATTTTTAAAAATTTATATGCTTAAAAGTGAGTCTATTTAGGGGCGCCTGGGTGGCTCAGTCGGTTAAGCATCCGACTTCGGCTCAGGTCATGATCTCACGGTCTGTGAGTTCAAGCCCCGCGTCGGGCTCTGTGCTGACAGCTCAGAGCCTGGAGCCCGTTTCGGATTCTGTGTCTCCCTCTCTCTCTGCCCCTCCCCTGTTCATGCTCTGTCTCTCTCTGTCTCAAAAATAAATAAACGTTAAAAAAAAATGAGTCTATTTAAAGAACAATATTGATATACTTAATTATATAATATTAATGATACAATTATATGTAATATATGGATATATACAACATATTAAGAAAAATATTAATGATGCTTTGGGTCCAGGTATGACACAATTCACAAAAATGTTGGTATGCAACATTTGAGAAATACTGCTCTCATATTATGCAGAGGTTGGCTCTGTTTTTTTGTATTTCAAATATTTGACCGTTGTGTCCCAATTAAGAACTTGCAGTGTTTCCAAAGTGCTTGTATTCTGGCATGCACACTTTGTCTCTTACACTGCCTCTTACTTGATGTGCCGTACCAATCCTTTGCCAGGCTTTATGTCCTGACTTTCCTTTGGGAAATCGAGAATGTGGCCAGGAAGATGAACTATCCCTATCACAATCTTACCAAGTTATTTGAGGCCCAGTTCAAAGACCCTCTTTTAATTGGGTAAGGTTCTTTAGTGGATTGTAATAAAAATCAGGTCTGGCTTGCTTAAACTAGATGTATGGGCTTGCCTACAGAATGCAAGACAAGTCTGAAGATCTAGGCTTGGGGAAAATAGAAACATGGCGGCTTTGGGGGTCTGGGTAGTAGGGAGTCATGGGAGGCTCTTTAGGGTCCCGCCACCAGGGTGATGCGCTCCATTCACTTTCCTATGTTTGCATCTCTTCCTAAACTTCAAATTACTAGAACATCCATTTAGCTTTCCCTGGGTCATGAGTCCCATTTGGCTAGAGGAGGGAAGGGCACCTTGATTTACCAGACCCCTGAAACAACATACAAGGTGGCGTCATTCCCCGCTGGAAAAATCAGGGGCAATTGACAAAACACGTCACAATTACAAGTGCTTATTATGTACCAGGCACTCACTTATACATTTAACATCTATTGACTCATTTAATATACACCCTAACCCGATAACATTTTAATGTTGTCATTCCCCCTTTACAGAGGAGACAACGAAGCAAGAGATGAAACACAGAATTTGTTTAGGGTCGTACAGCTGGTAACCAGATGAGTCAAGAGTCAAACCTAGTACATCTACCTTTAGAGCCCCTGCTTTCTGGCCACTGAGCTGTGAGTAAGGGTGCAGTCAATTCTTGGCAGGAAAAGCCTTCGAGTGTCCATCCACTTCCCCTCCACGGAGACTGTCTTATCCACTGCACAAATGCCACCTCTCCCAATTTTGCACCCTGGAGCCCTATGCATCTCTCCCTTTTATGCTGCTAGCCTTCTCTGGTTGATTGGGTCCCTGTCTCACTCTGTCTTCTCGACAGTGGGCTTTATGCCAGCAGTGGCCAGGCTGTATTTACCTCTGAATCCTATACAGTACATAAAACAGGTCCATGCACATAGCAAAAGCTTAATAAATATCTGTAGACTGGAATTGAGTCTCCTTGATAATATTTACCTTAGTAGAGATAGATGATAGATAGATAGATAGATAGATAGATAGATAGATAGATAGATAGATGAGAGAGAGAGAGAGAGAGAGAGAGAGAGAGAGAGAGAGAGAGAGAGATAAGGACAGATTGCTCCTGATTGAGAATGGGAGCTTTTGATATCCTCTTAATTCATCTAGTTAAATACTTGGTTCAATTTGATGGTGGGCTGACTTCCTATCTTGCTAGTTGATTAATCTCAAAGGGTCATTGGGACATCCAGACTTCTGCCCCCAAACAAAGACACTTGTCAGACCATCTCTTAATGTCGGCAGTCCACTGAGCATTAGCTTGGGCTCAGTAAATAGGGATTTATGCTTGTTTCTGCAAAGGATGAAGAGATCACATGTATTGCGATATGTGCATTGGACTGATTCCCTGCTTCTCAGCACAGCTTTTTAATTCATCAGGCTGCTGGGCCTCCTCCTGCTGGCCTTGGATAGAATTCTCCAGAGTCAGAAAAACAGCAATAATTTCTTCTTGCTCCCTGGGCAGGTTTTTGAAAAACTGAGAAGGGCTGGCTTCAGAAGTCATTTTAACTGACACTGGCTTGGCTTGTGGATAATTTTTTCCAACATGTTAAGTGGTATTGTGCGTTTTCAGTGACTTGGGCATTAGAGAATGCTTCGCTTGATTGCTGGGCCCAAATTCTGGAAACTCAGTTGCTATGTGTAATGTTGGGTATTTTACTTAACTTTTGGGCTTAACTTGGTCATCAGTAAAAGGGGACTCGTATCACTTACTTTATAAGGTTGTTGTAAGTACTTGGCAAGTTAATACGTCAAAAATGCTATTTTCCCCCACAGTAGCCTCCAAGATAAGGATTTGTCCCCAAGATAAGCCCCCAAGATAAAGGACAGGTCATTTATATAGGTCATGTTGGGGCACCTGGGTGGCTCAGTCGGTTAAGCATCAGACTCTTGATTTGGGCTTGGATCGTCATCTCACAGTTCATGAGATCAAGCCCCACGTCAGGCTCTGTGCTGACAGCGTGGTGCCTGCTTGGGATTCTCTCTCTCCTTCTCTCTTCCCCTTCCCTCTTGGTGCTCGTTCTCTCTCTTTTAAAATAAATAAATAATCATTTAAAAAAAATAGAAGGTGTTGTCAAGAAGCAGGAGTTGGGGAGTGAGGAGAATGAGATCAGGAAGGAAACACAGCAGTATTCTTAGCAATGCCCTATAAGGGCGTGCTAATGAGTAAGTTACCACTGTGGGCAATTTAGGTTTGACCCCACCAGGGACCTTAGAGATTCTGTGTGGAACATGCCCCAGAAATGATGACACCAAAGAGGAATCTGGGCATTTATCCACTGGCTCCCATCCTCCATGGTGGAGGTGCCCACCCCCGGCGGGTGTTAGCCCCTCCCCACCATAGTAATTGTGGGTTACCTTAGTGCCCTTGTGCCCTATGGCACTGGAGTTCACCTGCAGGCCCAGAAGAAGACAGACTAGTCCAAGTGCTTGAAGTGAGATGCTGTCAGCACGCCAGGAACCGTCCACAGCTGCAGGTGAACTCTGGTGCACCAAGACGATATGTCCTGGGGCATCAGTGGTGACTGCCACGGGGACCTAAAACAGTATCTGGTGCCCCGGTACTCCATATTCCGTAGCCGTGGTGGACACCGTTTTAACCGCCCGGCTTCCCTCCCTGTGGGGATCTATCCCTCCGTCGCTTGACTTGCTTCTGGTAGAGCTGTCGATCAGGTTGCCACTCCCACCATGAGCCGGCTTGGGGGTGGGCACATGATCCGGGCTGGCCAATCAGGATGGCCATCCCTCGGCCATTTCCGTGGTTGGTTTAGGATGGACATGTGACCCAAGCTGGCTGAATCAGAGCCTTCCTGAGAGGACCTTGAATCCCAGCCGAGCTAGTGGAGGGGAAGGGCCTCTTCCTTGTTGGGAGTCGGGGGTGGGGGGGGGTGGGGAACGATCGCCTTGCGGGGGGGGGGGGGGAAATGATCGCCTTGCCCGGGGTGGGGGGGGGGGAATGATCGCCTTGCCTGGAGGACGTGAAGGCGCACCTGCTGGCCCCCCATCTTTCCCAGCCGATTAAACGCGGGGAGGCCACCTAACCTCTCTGGAATGTATGGTCCCTATCTGAAAGCAGGACTGATGCCTCCTTTCCAAGGAACCATTTTGATTCAATGAGGGTGTGTGTAAAATGCCCAGCAAACAGCAAATCCTCGGTAAATGTTAGTTTTGTTTTGGTGGTTTGCCTTGATTTGATTTCACTCTATGGAGATCTCTGAACGCTAAGCTGGGACGGTTTTATGAAAATGATTCCCGTTTTTTATGCCCGTGTTTGTGAGCCTGCCTTGTGGGTCCTACCTTAGCTCTGACTCCGGGCTCTGATGGGTGGTGATTTCCTGTCTGGGGACCTCCCATGGACAAGTGTCCCGCAGTCCTCAGGAAAAGCCTGCATCCCCAGCCCCTCTTGGTCTTCCCACTCCTGGAAGAAAGATGTGTTCTTGCTTTCCCACTCATGCCAGATTAGTAGCTACCTTCATTCATGATCAAACAGACTATGGATCGCCCCTGGCGGACAAACCAGAGAACTACTGTATCAATATGCCCCCGTCCCAACCTGTTCTGCCTCCAGAACTGGACCAAGTATAATGGTGAAGTTTATTTGGGCAAGATATTCCATGGTCCTCTCTTACATGAGAACATTCTCCAACAATCCCTATTAAGCCCTGTGCTTTTAGTACAAAATGCAGAACCCTTGAAGGGACATTTGTGGATTTCCATAATCCAGTCTTGTTAATCTTTTGTCTCTCTCTCGGTGCATGCAATAGGGAAATGGACCATTCTGTGAACCTACCCTGTGCTTCCCCACGGATGTGCCCGAAGGTAGTTAGTTACTTGTTCTGGAAAGCTCTCCTTACCTGCTCCTGATGGACATTATTCATCAATAATGGCACTTTTGGGGCGCCTGGGTGACTCCGTTGGTCGAGCATCCAGCTCTTGATTTCAGGTCAGATCATGATCCCAGGGTCATGAGATTGAGTCCAACATTGCACTCCATGCTGAGTATGGAGCCTGCTTAAGATTCTCTCTCTCTCTCTCTCTCTCTCTCTCTCTCTCTCTGCCCCCTCCCCTGCTTGCACACAAGCACACACTCTCTCTCTAAAATTAAAAAAAAAAGCACTCTTTACCACTGCCCACATAATCTCTCAGTGCCAAGGCAGGCTTTACAAATCAACTGCCATTTGCATAAGAGATATAATTTGTTTGTTATCGCATCATTAAATTGTAAGCTCTTGGATGGCAGAGGCTATGTATTTCTTATTTTTCCTAAGACACTAAAAATAGTGTGTTGGGAACATGCTAGGTATCTGATTAATGTCTGTTGAATGAACAAAAAACCTTGTTTGAAAGCATTTACCATCTGGCTTCCAGACTGGAACTTGTGGGTCGTGGTTTCAATCTGGTTACACATACATGGTTAAATTTGATCTTCGTAACAATTCTGGGCCATAGACAATATGATTATCCCCATTTTAGTAGGGGGAAGCTCAAATGCCAAGCCGTTTGCCCAGATTTGATCCCTGATTTGCAAGACTCCAAGGCTTATGCTCTTAATCACTGACATGCGGGTGCATATGCTTGTGATGTGTTGAGGCTTCGGCTCTTCCTGAGTCAGTTGCTGTTTAGGTACCAATTTGAATAACTCAGGGGACGTCTTTACCAGCATCTTTGCTTGGCTGGTTATAGGAGCTCTGCTCATTCTGCTCAAGGCAGAGAATGCAAAAACACTTATGTCTTCGACAATCCAGGCTGCTATAACCAAGTATCTTGGACTGGGAGGCTTCTAAACAACAGAACTGTGTTTTGTACAGTCTGGAGGCTGGAAGTCTGAAGTCAGAATCAGTGTGCTAGCGTGTTCAAGGTCCTGGGAGAGCCTTTTTCTGGTTGCAGACTGCCAGTATCTTTATATCCACACACAAGGGAGAGAGAAAGAGAGAGCAACGCTCTTGGGACTCTCATTGGGGCAGTAACCTCATTCATGAGGGCTCCACCCTTGTGACCTCACCTAATCCTGATTACCTCCTGAAATCCCACCTCCCAATACCATTACACGGGAGAGAGGGAGAGTTACCACATGAAATTTGGAGTGACACCCACATTCAACCCGTGACTGAATTTCTTTCCCCACAAATACATCTGGAAGTGAAATATTGAGATCTACATATTCTCTAGTGTTAAAAAACAAAACGAAACGAAACAAAGGAAGCTATTGAGTCTTTCCCAAACATCCCATTCTTCCCTGCGTTAGCAAATGGGAGTAAGGAAAAGAAGCCAAGGTTGATCGTGCTTACTCTGTGCCAGGCACTACGCTGTGTGCGTCGCGTGCATTATTCTCCTAAACAACACCCATTCGTCTTAAATACTTCACTCAAGCATCACTTTCTGGGGGTACCCTTTCCTTGACGTCCTCTTCTGTCACAGAGTTGACCCCTCTCTACTTTGTGCTCCCACTTGGCCCCTAACGTGGCCTCTCTGAAGCTGTGTGGCATATACCGGTGTCCATTTCTACTCATTCTCTAGACCCGCCTGTCCAAAATGGAAGTTGCTAGACACAGGTGCTCCCGAACCTTTGCAGCGTGTCCAGTCCACACTGAGATGTGCTGCATTAGAATACACACCAGACTTTGAAGCCTTAGTACGAAAAGTGGAACATAAAAAGTCTCGTTAATAGTCTTTATGCTGACGGTATGTTGAAATGGCAACATTCTGTATTGGGGGTCACATGAAATATTAAAATTATATATTTTTTTTACGTTTTTACTGTGACTGTTAGAAAATGTAACCTTGTATGGGGCTCATCTTCATATTTTTCCTAGATAGCACAGTTTCAGACTGTGAATTTCTTGAGGAAAGGTCTGTGTCTTATTTTCTTTCTATTACTAGGACCGGGACAGGCTCGTGCACCCAGTAAGCGTTCACTAAAAACCTGTTGAACAAACGTGTGTCTTCGTTTAACGTGGAGCCCCAGGTCTTCTGGTCCCAGCGATGGGACCTGAAATTTGGCCGAAAGACCCCAATGAGCTAACTCATCACAGTGGAGGTTGGGGAAAGGGGAGCATTTTGGCCGTCTCCTCCCAGTAGAAGCCATACTCTTCAAGTCAAAAGACCAATTAACAACACACAAAACAAAACAGAAGGGATGCTGTGAGCTAACGGGACAGCCGGAATGGGGGAATAGTTAGTAAGCCTGGAATATGGTTGATGGAAAACCTCAAAAACTTCCCCCTCTGACTTCAGAAGAGCAAATTCTCTGGAAGAGCTCCAGCAGGAGCTGTGGGAACTTCCCTGGTCCATAGCCCGTCGCTGCTTCCATGTATCCTAATGGCTTCCTGTGGCTGTCCATCTGACAGCATTGTCTGGCCACAGCCACGTGGGTGGCTCACACAAGGGCAAGGGCAAGAGCGTCGGGGAATCAACACGCGGGTGGAAATAGCCCTCTACAGTGATGCGTGGAAACTGATGGAGAAATGTGACAACTTGCTCACTTTTCAAATGGGACAACTGGGGGACCTGTCCACCTCTCCCACAGCGGTAACCTGCTCATCAACATACCCTGAACTGGCTTCTTCCCTTTCCTGTTTTATATTCCCCTCCCCTCTCCTCCCCCAAGCTGTCCTTCTTGGGATCCTTGTTTCATCGTCTGATTCTGGAGGACCCGAACCAGGGCAGCGGCAATCGAGGTACTTGATGTCTAACTGAGACCCACACTTTGACCCATCTCATATCCCTCTTCCCGCTGAACCCTGCCTTTACTCTTGGTAATCACCTCCGTGCCCCAACTTTCATGCCACACCACCACACATCCTCGTTCCTTTCCACAGAAATCCAAGATTATCGAGCGGCATCCAAGACCTCCAAACCTGGTACTGACTTCCCATCATGCCATTCTCCTGCTCCACTCCATCCCCATGTGTGCATTTCAGGTACATTCTTCTCTCTACTCCTCAATGTGCCCTCAAAAGTCCTTACCTCTTTGCTTCTACACACATTTCCCCACGCCCCCAAACAGCTTTTGAAAGGTTTACCTCCATTACCACCCAAACCTCGTTCACGACGCTGAAAGGAATTTTGTTTCCGGCCGCTTGACCTCTTCCCCGTTCTCAGAGTTGTAAGTGAAGATGTGGATTCCAGTTTTTGTTGCTGGAACTGTTTAAATGTAACAGTGCACCAACACTGGCTAAGTGAGACCACGAGATTTATACGGAGTACATGAACACTAAGTAGGAATATATGAGAAAATTCTTCATGGAGGCACTTTGAGAGAATTTTACTGACAAGGCGAGTAACTTTCTACTTTGTAAATTCAGGTTTAGGTATGTGGCATTTTATTGACATGGAGCTTGGCTCTGTTTTTTTGGCTTCCTGCTGAGAACACCTTAAACATACTAAAGCCTCCCTAATCATGAATTCCTCTTTCATGAAATCTTAGCCTTGGGGATTTAATTTGTGTATCTCTTTGGTAACCTTGAGGATATTGGATCATGAAAATGAAAGTGGTTGAGATGTGTGAGTTTTAAAATCAGTACTTGAGGGGTGGTTCAGTCGGTTGAGCATCCGACTTCAGCTCAGGTCACGATCTCATGGTTCGTGAGTTTGAGCCCCACATCAGGCTCTGTGCTGACAGCTCAGTGCCTGGAGCCTGTTTTGGATTCTGTGTCTCCCTCTCTCCCTGCCCCTCCCCTGCTTGCACTTTGTCTCTGTCTCTGTCTGTCTCAAAAAACGAGTAAAAACATTACTGTTTCTAAAAAAAAAATCACTAATTCACTGCATATTTCATTGGAGGACCAGAAAAAAAAAATGCTTCTTGATATGCATAGTATTTGCTGCAAAGCAAAACAAATTTACAAGCATGTTCTTGAAATCAGAGGAAACAGAATACCTGAAGAGTTTCTGGGGAACAAAGGCTGGTAATTTGAAATGCATCCTATCTCACCCTTATTTAAGCCAAGAAGCATGATACGGTGTTTGGATTCTAGCTTGGATTGAAATCCTGGCCCCACAACTTACTAGCTGTGTGATCTTGGGCAAGTGCAAAATCTTAATCTTCACTTTTGTCACCTATGGAATGGGTGTAATGATAAACCCTACCTCTCCGGGCCCTTGGGAGTTATTATATATGTTATTTAATTATGATTTTTGGGCGCCTGGGTGGCGCAGTCGGTTAAGCCTCCGACTTCAGCCAGGTCACGATCTCGCGGTCCGTGAGTTCGAGCCCCGCGTCAGGCTCTGGGCTGATGGCTCGAAGCCTGGAGCCTGTTTCCGATTCTGTGTCTCCCTCTCTCTCTGCCCCTCCCCCATTCATGCTCTGTCTCTCTCTGCCCCAAAAAAATAAATAAATGTTGAAAAAAAAATTTAATTATGATTTTTATCTATACAGCTTTCTTAACAGCATATAGAAGGTGCCTTATAAATGCCATTATAATTATTGCCATTATTATTATATGATGTCCTGGACAGTTCTTTTCTTTAGTGGTTTTACTTTGTTGCTTGAGGGAACTTGAATGTTTTTTCTTTAAAAAAAAGCCTTTAGCTCGTCTTATTTTGACTCCTGTTTTCTCTATACAGTCTTTAGTTTCTCATTTGAAGATTCTTCTATCACATATTTTTAATTTCTTTTTCTTTTTTGGTCACCCACTCCTTACATTTTAATCGTGGCGATGTTTTCCCAACAGCCATGGATGTGGGGTCACTGACGCCAGGCTAGGTTATGCTATGCTGAATACTTTATTATATATTTTATGTAAACATAATTTGCTTTGTAGGCACAATGTAACAAAAGCTCTAAAGCCACAAATACATTAGACAATGTTTCAGTTCACTCCAATCAAGTTTAGATGACAGAGAAGCCTTCACAGTTCCTTTAAGGCAAACTGAGACTTTCTTTACATTTCCTTCAGAAAACCAATCACGTGACAGGAAGAAGGTGCTTAAAAAACGAGGGTGCATTAAAGGGTTAATTTTGGTATTTATCCTGTTCTTCAGGGCACAACCTGACCTTGATAGTGAGACTCTAGTTTTCCTTTCTCACTCTGTATTCCGAGGAGCCAAAAGGGTTTCTTCTTTAACCAACGGCCATAATTTGACTGTATTAATCTTGCTAGTTGAAAAACAGATTTGGGGAAGCATGATTTTTTTTTTAAATGCCTCTCCTCTGGACAGAACAAAGGCCGGTGGTGGGATTCTGCGAAGAGAGTTCTCGCCCCCCTCGCAGAGGACCGCCCTGATGTGGCCGGTGGCTCTTTGTTACCCCAGCCCTAGAAAATGCCATTTCTGTCCAGCTCACCAGGAATGTCACTTGGGTGGTTCTCCTTAAAACCTCATTGTCAGCTTGGTTATGGGAGAAACATGACCAATAATACAGCATTTAGCGAAAGTTTTGGGGGTGGGGAGATAAACCTCCACATTATCTTTCTATGTGGCCCAGAAATGAAACGCCGGTGAGTCATGGGGTATAAACAGAAGATGTCAGTGTCTTCTGAGATACTGTCACCTCCCTGCTCATCAGATGGCGGCACCCTTTTTTGCCTTCATATTTTACAAGTACATTCACAACGAGGAGAAACTCCCTTCAGATAAATATTTGGCATAAATAAGTCATCATCACAAGCTTGGGGTAGGAAAAAACAAGAATGTGATTAATGAGGTGACATTTGTTACAAAAGGACTTTGGAAATGAAAAGGTAATTGCTGGAATGCATTCATTCCCATCACTTGGGGAAAGAGTTGGGTCGACCCTAAGGCTCACTGGTGGAGAGGTGGGGCAAGGTGGGAGCCCTCCAAGGTCTTCCAGAAAGCAAAGTGACTTGGGGGGGGGGGTTGCTAATCGTGTGGGCTCCATGTGTCTCCAGCTTGGTTTGTGAATGAAGGAGTCACCCTTTGAGCCAGAAGGAGTAGGAGCAGTGACTGAGGGGCCCCCTGGTGGAGACACTGAGACTCTTCCTCATCCGTCAGGGGAAAGGTTCGCCTCAAGGCATGTCAAGTGTGGTGGGGCTGGGTGTGGGGTTTCCTAGGAGTTTAGGAGCTGGAAAATCGGACAAGGGTGTGCAATCAAGTAGTTTGGTCCCCGATTACCAAAAAGCAGGGGCCCTACAAAGAGTCTGCACCGTAATTTTATATTTCAGAGGAGAGGAACTGCACTTTTGGCATCAGATACTGAACGTCAACCGTTTGTATCGCTAGAGTTTGTTACATGTCGGAACATGCTTTGGCAAGAAAAGAGACACTCACTGATTTTCTTTTTCCCCAAATATGGTCTACAAGGGAGGTCTTCCCCGGGGGATCCTTGGTAAAGGTAGCTGCTCACTACCAGGAAATGGAAATAGCAAAATCGGTAATGCCCGTGGCAGGTGTGCAAATGTAGGCAAATCTCGGTAATGACCTCTGAAATAGTCCCACACATGGTGAGTTTTCTTACAATTGAAATAAAATGTACATGGTGGGGGAGGGGAGGATTTTGCTCATGAGACATGGTTTCAGAGGAGAAGTCTCTGTGGCTGGTCCTCAAACTCATGCTGTTGACCCATCCTCTATCCTGAAAACTCCACGTCTGTTTTCCTGTGTTGATGGTTAAGAACCAGTGAAGGGATCAAGCATCAGAGGCTGAGAGGAGAGTGGTTCAACCTCTGGACCATTAAACAACTCAATGCATGTAAGGGAGTTGCCTCTTGAACGGGGAGAGGGAAAGGATTGTTTGGAGAGATCCTAAATGTATGGGCTCATAAAAACACCTCCCGGCCTACCCTCTTTCTGCCAGCCACATTGGCAAGCGCTCTTGTCAGAATCATGGGTGGCTGGAGGCAAAAAGTGTCACTGGCCTGAAGCTTCCCAGGATCTGGACACTGCTCTTAAGATAACACCCTTCAGTCGAAACTTGTCTTTGCCCACGTCTGGTCTTGTAGGCACTGGGCCTGAGGGCTTGTATTAAGTTGCAAGGCTGTTCTAAGAACTGTCAAGAAGGACCCAAAGATGGACGGTTGTGAAGGAGGGGAGAGGGGAGAGAGTAACACACAGGTGGGGGAGGGACTTAATACTGCGTGGGATGGGATTGGCACTTAATTTCAAAAACAACAGTGATCAACAGCTTTTTAGCTCAGCTGACTGCAGACAAACACAACACACAGTGGGCTACAGCATTTGTTCACTGGGGCACAGAAGAACTTTCTCCACCGGCTCCTCTTGTTCCAAATCATCCTCCGTGTTCTCCTGCCAGGGTCCTGGGTTACTGGATGAAGGGCATCCGCTCCTTGTTCTCGCTGTCGCCCTCGTGGTCCTCCTCCTCTTCCCCCGCCTCGCTGGTCTCTGTGCTGTCGTTGGCCATCTGCAATTCAACACAGGGCGTTTTAGAAGGTCTGCGATGTCTCCTCCCTTCCTGGAGCATCTGAGGAAGCCCCTTGGGAAGGCCTCCTTCGAGGGCTAAGAGTTAGGGTCCTTTCCTTCCCCAGGAGGGCAGTGTGGTGCCGGCTGTTTTAGGGTGGGGGCCGTGACGTAAGGATCTGAGTGCAAGGATTGGGAATTTGGGAGATGATTCCAAGGAAGCGCTGGTAGGGAGGAAGGAGACGAGACAGAAAAGGCAAGGGAGCCTAATAAGTAGGCTCCTGATGTGGGCAACTGGGGCTCAGTCCTCTTGGGGACCACTGGGAGACAGTGAGGGGCATGCCCCTCACAGGTGTCCCACATATGGGGGGGGGGGAGGAAGCCAAGGAATGGCCAAGGTGGGTATCTCCCTGGCCTCTCTGGCCAGTTCTGTACGTGCTGGCCACACATGCTGCTGGGGCTGGAGGCTCTCAGTCAGAGGGGCCAGGTGCTGGGGGACGCCCTTAGGCACTGAGAGCGTCCACTGCACGGACTGGCCGGGGTTGAAATCCTGGTGCTGTCACTCCCTAAGAAGCCAGAACAACCATACTAACAAAGGTGCATTCGTGTCCTTTATTGTCTACACAGAACACCGTGTCCACGAATGTGGACTTTGGTTCTAGCTAGCTAGCCATCTTCACCAGTCCCTGGCGTGGTTATTATCCCTCTCTGAGCCTCCCTCTTGTGGATGGTTACAACGGGAATAAACCCACCTGCCTTACAACGCTATCATGAGGACCAAGTGAAACAAAGTAACATGATGTACTTGAAGCGTCCAGCAACGGGCCGAGCGCATGACGGATGCTCAAGACATCCTAGTCCTGTCCATCAGCAGCCCCCTTAGCGAACTGGGCCTCAGATTTCCACTCCTAAGCCCCAGTCGACGTCCTTTGCCCTGAAGCCCAGATCTCCTAAACCCGAGTCTTTGCCTATGCCCACCACTCATTCTTTCAAACAGGAATTGGGCCCACGGTCCTCGGGCCTCCCCGCGTTGCCTGTCCTGGAGCTGGATTTGCCCTCCTGGCCACAGGCAGTGTCTTCTTCCTGCAATGCCAGCCCGCCACTCCCTCCCCTAACTGGTGCCTACTTTGCTTTCAGCGCTCAGCCCGCTTTCTCAAGGATGCCTTCCCAGAATACCCTAACTGGAATGGTCCCGCCCCGCCCCCCCCCCCCCCCCCCCCCATGACCGGCTCTTCTTTGTAGCACAGATCAGCAGTGTCCCATCTGGACGGATGGCCTCTTGACGGCCGTCCACCTGCCCCGCCACGGGAAGCGCAGACACCGTGGAAGATGACCAGGTCTCCTCTTGTCTTCCTGTGTCACCCTCTGCAACTAGCACAGGACCTGTCACGCAGGAGCGTAGAGTACGAACTCTGAGAATAGCGAGCGAATAATCGTGAGAGCTCTGGGGGCGCCTGGGTGGCTCCGTCGGTTAAGCATCCGGCTTCATCTCCCGTCATGATCTCGCGGTTCGTGAGTTCGAGCCCCGCGTCGGGCTCGCTCTCTCTCTCTCTCTCTCTTTCTCTCTCTCTCTCTCTCTCAAAAACAAATAAACATCGACAAAAATAATCACGAGAGCTCTGCCTTCTTAGTATGTACCCCACATTCACCAGTGTGCCAGGGGACTCAGGCACATTACCCCTTTCCATCTTCTCAACAAGAAGCAGCAGAAACAGTAACTACTGCCCCCTGTGCAAGGTGGGCAGGCTCTGTTTTCCCGCAGCGCGCAGGGACACCCAGAGGTGACGTGCCCGGGGCAGTGGCGGGGCGGCAGAGGTCGGCAGGCTTCAGAGAAGGCTGCCACTGTTCTCAGGGGTGCCAGTCAGGCCGGGGCCAGAGCTGTGCCCCGACGCCATGGGGTCTGGAGGAAGCAGCCCGGTCTCTGCTGTGACCCTGGGACCCGTCCTCAGGTGAGCTCAGCTCCGCCCTGGCTCAGCCTCATTGAGGGAAGGCCCCACGCAGGAGAGCCTTCACCCTTGGTAGGCACTCCATAGGCACTCCTGGCAAAGGCACTTCCAGAGCGCTGCCCGAGCCCCTCGTGGCCCCGATAGTTCCTGGAGGAGGGGGAGTACCGTGCAGTGTACTCAGCGAGGCAGATTCGGGGCCCTTGGCTTGGCCTGAGCTCTGAAAGTGGCCCTTCTAATAGAAGAAGGCCCCTCTATAGGCCCCGCACTGCCCCCACCCCCAACAGCTGCCCAGTGGGAAATGATGCGTTCCCGAGGGGCCTTGACCCCGTGCCATTTCCTTTCGTTAGGCGCTTGCCGTAGAAAAGATTCGCCGGACCCATCTTGGCTCTCACGATGCCCTCTGTTTATTTAGCCTGACTACACGCTCCTCCTCCTTCAGGTCTCGTCTCTATCCAGGCAGGCCGTGGCCTTCTCCCCGCAGAGGCCTTCCAAACACCACAGATCTGAGTTGGCCACTCACCACATCTCTTTGTTTCTTCCGGTCCTAAGGTAGAAGCCCTCCTGAGTGAGATTCAGGAACCAGCACCAGGGCGGGTCCTGAGGTCTCACCCTCAAAGTTGGGCTTTTCAGCCCAACTGGTGAGAATCCCCTGTGGTCAAACAGGCCTTCCCAAAGTCCAAGGGCCCAGCAGGACCTCCTGTGTAACAGTCACAGGCAGGAAGCTGATGTCAACTATCTTGCTTAAAACAAACTGTCCAGGTTGGCTCTAGATCCCCTCTACTGATGGGGTAAAACAGACCCGGTCATGTGTCTTAAGAACAACAGAAGTGCACAGAAGACCCGAGAGCCCAGCCCTCGCCTCCTCCCTAGCCTCAACCCCTCATCTGCCTTCAGATACTTGCTGTCACACTCCTAGAACTTCATAAGCACTTAACATACGATGTCCCTATACTTGGTGGTCATTTGCACTTTGTGAAATGCCCTCTCATGAAATCACCCTTCATTGAGTGAAATGACCATCCTTCCCGAACTACTTTATGGTTACAAAAGCCAAGGTACACTTAAAAAAAAAAAATACACACTAAAACATGCAAAGATTTTAGCTCTTTTTTCTTTTATAAATGCCCGATGCAGGTTCAAGACTCAACGGGTGAGAAAGCGAAGAAACAAAAAACCCCAAGTATTTTCGCTGTTAATCCTTTCCCAGAACTTAGTATGCATGGGACAATGCCTTATGTGTATCACTCTAATTGACTTGTGAGAACTTCGTTTGCAGACAGGGCTACTGAAGATAGACAGGCGGGATAATCGCCCAGGGTCACACACAGGAGAGGAGAGCCAGGCTCTGAATCCACGCAGTCTGACGGCGCTCTGTGTGTCGACCGCACACTACATCGCCCCCTCCCACCACCGGTGGCCCCAGCAAGCAGGTTGGGGAGTGACTTTGACACGCTTCACTCCTGGAGGGATCCCTGGACGTAAGGGTACCCTCAGGAGGCATCTCGGAGGCAGGTGGCATCCTTCTGTTGAGAATGTGCGTGACTCTATTAGATTTTACCAGGAATTCCTCTCACCTGTGGCAACCAAGAGGCAGCACCTGTGATAGGCAGGTTATCCCTATCTTTCCTGACTGCCCTTAGATTGCTCTTGAAATGCTCGCACTGAAGCATTTCCTTTCCTTCTCAGCACGCATCCCAGCGGTGTGACTAATTGTCCATTTGCACGGTTGTTTGATTACACAGGTCTCCTCCGCGAGCCAGAGAGCCGCCTGTATTTCCCTCTCCCCCACCTGTGCCTGCATCTGATAGACCCTGTCGTGCTGAACTGAACGGATCCCTCTGCGTTTGACTCACCAGTGGAGTCGGGGTCTTCTCTACATCCAGAATTAACTTGCCGATGTTTCCTCGGTCGTGGATCCGCTGCATGGCCTCCTTCACCTGAACCAGGAGAAAAACGGAAGCGCTGATTGGGTGAGAAGTTGCCCAGGTGGAAAAGCCAAACCAGCCGCCGCCCACGTGGGGGCGCTGTGGTTCAAGGTTAGCAGCCAAGCCAGAGATGCTTTGGGACCCTGGGTGGAAATAAATTGATTGTGTCACTCAGGCACTCTGAGCTTGTGCAAGCAACTTGGTCCTCTGGGTCTAAGAAATGAAAGTGATAGTCCTTGTAATAAGACGACGAAATTTTCTTTAAAGGGGGGGGGGGGGGAGTTGGTGGGGAGGAGGGTACCGTGAGGTTCCAAGAAAGACATCAGTCAGAGTAAATTCTGATCGGTAAAATTATTTTTCTCAGAGTCACTTGTGCCCTGCTTACCAAAGTGTTGTATAACTCTGATTCGTAGTTTAACTAAAATGATCCATTACCCAAGCTAAACTATATTCAGGAAAATTCCCTTAGGTTACTCCTGGTTATTGCATGGAAATTTTGTTTCTACGTAAGTAGAGTTTTCTCCAGAACTAGTATTCTGCCCAGAGAAGAGGACCTACTTTTCCTTTCAAATGATACGGGCTTACTTAAAAAGCAAGCGTGTGCCCTGATCTGATTTATGCTTTGAGCATTTCACTCTCTGGCTGTGCGGAAAATGAGCTGTAGGGGGCGCTGGTGAGGATTAAATGAGATAAGCAAAGGGCAACCATGCCCAGTGCTTGGCATGAATAGGCCCTCCACATTTCTTAGTGAAATCTAAATGGAAATACAACATCTCTTGATTTTTAAAAAAAGTTACAAGAGATCTGGCCTAAATATTTTTTCCTGAAGTCTCAGATTTTTAAATATTTTTGTTCACTCATTCAAGTCCACAAGTATTCATGAAATGTCCTTATAGGCTACATGCCATGTTTGTTTGTTTTTGTTTTTGTTTTTAGTTTAAAGTAAGCTGAGATGTCTGTCTTTAGGGAAACCTGTCTTCCCGTTTGGATAAAAACTTGAGCCGTTAAAATGTGCATACTCTAATTGCTTTTCTGGGACTTAGCCTAAAGACATAATTCAAATTGTGGGGGAAAAAACTTACCACACAAAAGATACTCAATCATAGCATTGCTTTTAATGGTGAAACACTTGCAGCCACTTCTGTATCACAGAGTAAAGGAATGGTTAAGTAAACCACGACTCTTAGATTTAGCTACAGAATGGAAATACTATGTTGCTATTAAGCTGCTAATTACAAGGAAAGTACAGCAGGGTCAAATGCCTTTGTAATGGTGCTAAATGAGAAAATCGAGATGAATATTTTTACTTACATCCCCATAAAAACATGGACATCCTAAAATAATCAGAAAGGGGTTCAGACACATAATAAAACATTAGGAGAAATGAGTGCCTTTTAACTCCAAACATTGTTATTTGGCAATATGTTATCAAATCAGTATGTAATGTAAGTTAAATGCATATTTAAACGTAGTCTTTGGAAAACCTAGTATCGGTTAGAATCAGCCCTTTTATAGACTGGTAGTGTCATGTGATTAAATTTCCTGACCCTGATACACATCCAGTAGATTTCTTTTATTTCTGTGGTGAACACTGCTTTTCAAAATGCTGTCATATCTGGTCATCACGACTGTATACCAAGAATGTTTAAATACCGTGGCAGACAGCCTCCAGAATGGTTCCCAACCTTCCTTTCCCCCTGACACACACCCTTTCTCCCTCGAATGTGGGCCAAACCTGCTGACTTGCTTCTGACCGTTGGAAAACAGCAAAAGTGATGGGATGTCACCTCCAAGATTAGGTTATGAAAGACTGATTTCTGTCTTGTCGTCTCTTCCTCTGACTCTTCGTGCCTTCTTGCTCTGGTGACACAAGCTGCCCTGTTGTAAGCTGCCCTAGGGAGAGGCTCACACGGCAGGGAACTGAGGCAGACCTCCCACCGACAACCACTGATGAACTGATACCCTCGGTCCAAAAGCCCATGGGGAACTAGCTCCTGTCAACAACCAATGAGAGAGCTCAGAAGCAGATCCTTTCTGAGTTAAGCCTAGAAATGAGAACGCAGCCCTGGCTGACACCTTGGGAGACCCTGAGCCCAAGGACCTAGCTAAGCCATGCCCAGGTTCCTCACCCACGTAAAGTGAGATCACAAATATTGTTTTAAGCCAATAAGTTCTGGGGACATTTTGTTATGCAGCAATAGATAACTAACATTCTTTCCTTTCATACATAGTTCTTATCTTGTAAGATATATGTCATACCCATTTTACAGCTAAGTACCTTGATGCTCAAAGATCAAAGCAATCTGTCCAAAGACTATGTGGCTATCAGTGACAGAACTGTGGTTCAAACTCAGGTTTGTCCGACTTCAAAACTGATGCTTCCTCCCCCTGCCCCCCGCCCCCGTTCCACCCAGACTATGTTGTTTCATTTGATTCTCAAAGGCAGAGGAAGGTGGTAGGTAACATCTCACATAATGATTTCCCAGAATTCAGTTGTTTATTACCCTGACAAGTCATTAAGCACCTGGAAACTCCTTGGAGACTCGAAGAATTTTTGTGCCATTTCTCCAGTAAGATAGAGCCCAGGGACACTGAAAAGCTGTTTTCTTTCCAGTTAAAGCTTATTGTGATACTAGAAAAAAGCCCCCCGAAGGGCTGGCTCTAATCTGCATATTTTTTTGGACAATTTCCTTCTGAAATGAACTGACTCCTTGAAGTTCCTTTTGAAGGGGATAGAGAAAGGGTTGGGAATGTTTCTGAGACATAACTGAACTAGTCTGATCCCCAGTCATGCTGTTTGAGTTTAACATCCTCTTAGGCTGCTCTTGGAGACGTGAAAGAGCCCTTTTGATGACAGCGTAGAAGGAAAGAAATGGCCATTTTCTGATCAATTTTTTATCAGGTGAGGCACTTTACACACATTGCTTCCTTTTATCTGCACACCACAGGTTCACAGATGAGAAACCTAAAGGTGAAAAATCTAAGGAATCTGTCCCCGGTCACCCACTGAAAGGAGTTCGAACCACTTGGGAACTGAGAGAGCAGTTACCCCTTTACAGGACTCTGGACAAAATCCGGGACAGGGCTCTGCTGTCTGCACCCCGAAACTGCCCTCACATAACTCCATCACGAGGTAAAGTCTGCAAGAAGAGACTTTGCTCCCAAAATACCAGTTCGTAAATTGAGAGATAGATGTTATACCCATTTTACAGCTAAGTACCTTGATGCTCAAAGATCGGTAGGTGACAGTGACCTCGGTAGGTGACAGTGACCAAAAGATGGTGGTGACAACTTCCAGAGAGCTCCTTGTCTCTCTTGTGGCTACCATTTTTGTTTTTTCTTTTCTTCCTAAGGGACACTTCTGCTCCAAACCTTTTCCCAGCGCACTTGATGATGGGAAAATCCTAGTAGCCCCGCACTGCCTAATGCAGTAGCCACAGTCACATGTGGCACTGAGCACCTGAACTGGGGCCAGCCCAGACTTCGACGTGCTGTGCGTGTAAGCCCCGCGGCCAACTTCAAAGACAACGAGAGCAGATACACTATCTCGTTACGAATTGGTGACATCGATCACGTGGTGAAACGTTAACATGATAAATACTCTGGCTTCAATAAAACAGACTACTAAAGTTAACCCCCCCACACTTTTTACTTCTCTGGATGTGGCTACTACAAAACTGAAAACGTGGCTTGTGGCTCACATAGTCATCCTGCTGGACAACACTGGACTGACTTCTCAGGAACGGACGTCTCTTGTCCTTTCCTGTGTCACTACTTTGTCTTACGCCTCCCTCACTCCTGCCACCGGACGCTTATCTGGAGGTTACTGGGCTTCTCAGCTTTGTGCCTCTGTATACACGGGGTTCCTTCCTGGACTTTCCTGGTCCTGGATCTAACTTGGATTTGTTCTGGGGCTCTTGTTCTCGATGTGGACCCTTCTAGGAAGCTGCTACTCCCCCGCCCCCACTCTGGCATTTGGGGCCAAGTCTCCTTTGGGCTCCCTGGGCACCTCAGGCCAGCTATAACATCACCCTTACCCCCAGCTTGGAACTTGGCCCTTCTCTCCAGTACGTTAGGCCAGCGCCGTGCAGTGGAGATACGAAATGGGCTACAAATACACTAAAATTTCTCTAGTTACTCACATTAACAAATGTAAAAAGAAACTGGTAAAATCAATTTTAAGAATATATTTTCTTTGACCAAATCTATCCAAAATATTATCACTTCAGTATATGCTCCACATAATAAGGTCTCCATGAGATATTTTATGCTCCTTCCTCCTTTCGTACTATACGTGTCTGGAATCCAGGGTGTATTTTGTTCTTACAGCGTGTTTCAATTCAGATGAGCCATGCTTCATGTGCCCAGTGGCTGCACATGGCTCATGTCTACCGTATTGGGGAGTGCAGCTCTAGATGGTGGGACAGTGGCACCAACCTCAGGGACCCCAGCGCACGGGTGTATTGGGCATATGATAGCCTCCAGGATGAACAGATGGATGAATAAGCAAGTGGTATGTGGAGAGAGTGAGAGGTCACGTGGCTGAGCCACACGAGAGGTTTCTGTCTCACCTGACGCTCATCTCAGAGCCCTCGGCCCAGGCAGCTGCCTGTTGGGGGCCTGCTCAGTGCTGCCCGGGTGTCCCAGTGGAGTCTGTTTGTAATCAGGGCCGTGGCCTCTCACACCCAGTCTGAGAAGCCACCGCCAGCTGTGTGGCTGGCCAAATCTGGTCTGGGCAGCTGGAATTTCCCGGGCTCGGGATTCTGGGCATACTCAGGCTATCTCAGCCAGAGCTGGTCTCCCCTCCGGACAGTGGGAGGAAATTTGAGTCATATGATTAAAACACCTCAAGATGCCGAGATCCTGAGCACAGAGGCTACCTGAGCTTTTCTGATACTTCTTTCCTGTCCCTGGGAGGCCACCTTGGTACCATCCCAAGTGGATGGCAGCAGGCGGCAGTGAGATCATCACTGAGTCCTACGCTCTGCTTCGCTGTCATTCCAGCAAGGTGCTTCATCTCTGCTCCTCACCTGCTTCATATGTTAAATGATAATAGCTCTCTTCTATCCATTCATTGATGCAGTCAGTCACTCCTTCAACAGTGCCAAAGCCCCGTTCAGGAGCTGTGTATAAAGTAATGGATGGTGGGACACCTAGGTGGCTCAGTCGGTTAAGCATCAGACTTCGGCTCAGGTCATGATCTCACGGTCCGTGAGTTCGAGGCCCGTGTCAGGCTCTGTGCTGACAGCTCAGAGCCCGGAGCCTGTTTCCGATTTTGTGGCTCTCTTTTTCTTTCTCCTCCCTCCCTCACTCATGCTCTGTCTCTCTCTTCTGAAAAATAAATAAATGTTTAAAAAAATTTTTTTTAAGTAACGGATGAAATCAGTAGGCTCTCTCTGTCCTGAGGTACCCACGGTTTTGCTTATTAAATAGGCTAAACATAATGAAAAGAATCTCACAATTAAAAAACTGTGTTCTTAATTTGTTTATTTAGCCCCCATGGATCGCAACCCATCAGAGTTGACCCTGGGCCATTGTTGGTTCATGCTCCAACAAAGTCTAGTGGCATTCAAGATGGCATTCAAGCATGGCCTACGGGAAAAATGTAATGGGTTCAGAACACGTTTGCAGAGGAGCAGTACTTGGTCATTCTTACTTCTGTCTGCAATGGAACCAGGAGAGATGGGGTTTCTGAAAGCCTGGGAAGACAACGGTGAGTAAACACCTACAAGACTCATGCCGTCATGAAGCTTATGGTCTAATGGGAGATGCAGACCATCAAAGAATGACTCGAACGAATGCAAGATTGACACTTACTAATTCTAAGATGGTGTTATGAGCATGTGGATAGGAGGTTTGATCTGTTTGGGAAGATTAGAGAGGGCTTCCTTGAACAAGTGGCAGTCGAGCTGGGGTTTAAAGGATGAGTACAAAGGAGCTAAGACAAGAAGGGAGAGGGGACTTTCGCAGGAGAGGGGGCAGAATGTGAATGGAGAGACTGACAAGGGGGCCAGTGGGCGCAAGGACAAAGAGCAAGAGTGAATGTGAGGCAACGTGCTGGTCAGGTTGGTTGGGGCCTTTGGTACTATATTGCAAAGAGTTTCCAAGGATGCAGGGGCCCACAGTGACCATACAAATCTAGAATATCTTTCCACCTCCAGTCACCTTCTGAGTAGTCAGTTTTTTCACACGTGAGTAATGAAAGTTAACAATGCTCAAGCTTTGTTGGGATCTCATTTAATGTTTCATGATATTCAATTTCCTTTTGAATGGTGTGAAAGGCACAAAGTCATTAGGGTACAAATGACACCACTTAATAATCAAAGCATTTGGCCTGTGCTATGAATAACAATAAGCCTAGCCACCCAAAACAGGGGAAAAAATGAAGATGGGTTATTCCATGGATCACTGTGCCTATTAGGTGATAAATTAAAAGGTTTGAAAAGGAAGAAATGAGTAATACTGTAATTAAGAAGCAGATCTACCAATGTCATCTATGGAAGATTACTCACATTTACAACAGCCATCTTTGGAATGGCTTAAAATACAAAGGGGGTATTGAAAAGCAATACATTCATTGCAAATAGACTTGGAATCTGGAATTTCTATGTTTTGTCAAATAACTCTAGGAGTCTACAGTGAGTGAGCCCTCAGATTTTGACCTAGATGCAAGAGTGACTGGAAAAGTAAAACGTTCAGGAACATAAATTGGCCCACTTGGGAAAAGAGAGAAAAGATTCAAACAGCCAACTGCTTTTTTGGACGAGTTGCACAGGTGTCTTTGCAGTAATGCAGGTTGTGGACTATGGTGGAGAAAGGGAGGTGACAAGGGTGCAAAATTTAAGGAGGCACCCACTCTCAGGGTCAGGCAGGCGCTGGGTCAGCACCTGAGAGGAAGCCCCTCCTTAACTTTTAACCCTTGTCACATCTCTTGCCCCACCCTGGTTCTGGTCCTCAAGGATGACCGTTATTTTTAAAGGAAGGGGAACACTAAGGAGCTTTTAGAAGTATCTGTTTGGCCACTGAACAGCCCATGGGGATGCTCCAAGAGGATTTTTCAAGGGGCCATTAGTAGGAACTCTGGCTTCAAAAAGGTAAAGAACATTCTGCATAGGAGGAGGCAGGAATGCAAAAAACAAGATGGTGGAATCTAGATGGAGCACCTGGTCCTTTTTCCTTCGTGGATATTTGGATGACACTGACTCTTGACCATGGTCACGAGGGGTTCAAGTGAATTAAATATTGAACCAGAAGTTAGAATGTTCTGCAGAAATCTGCAGCCCATAATCAAGCCCGACTATATATTCTTACCTATTGTATTTTGAACTAAAGCAAGAGATGAAAAACAATCTAGTGAATTGCCTCCAATGTTTGTTTTATTTTATTTACCAATGTTTCCCAGTGCTGGATTTGGATGGTTGAATAGAACTGAAGTGGACACTCGGTGGATGCTTATTCCAACATGAGAGTGAGGTTCTGGGGAGGAAGAGAAAAAAAGTGTAGGAGATGGTTCCTATGCCATGCAGAAACATATCCGTTGTACAGTCTGTAAGAGAGACATTTGAAATGTGATGGGGCACAGAAAAGGAAGCAGCTGGGGAGGGGAAAAGGATGAAAACCAAGGAAGTGACTCTTTGAGATTTGAAGGTCAAGTAGAAGGCTGTCACTCAGCCAATAGAAGGACATATAACCAGTCCCAGGAAATATTGCGCACGTCAGAGAATGAGTCACTCATGGCCACAAGACCACGGAGAGTGATGATGAGTTATTGAAAATGCTCGTGAGTTCCTGAAGCTCCTCAGGTCTGCTGGACAAGGGTAAAAAATAACCTGAGCTGCCACCGCTCAGGAAAATTCCACATGACGGTGGTAGAACTTGCAACATATAATTCTGACTGGCCCTTGCTTTGCATCTTTTAGCAAAATCCTCCAGCCGGGAGATTCCGTATTTCTGCTCAGAGGACTCTGGTTCCTTATTAAGCATGTAATTATCTTGCTTCCAGATAATATGGTTTTATTTGCTCACTGATTGATAACTACGATGTTCCATGGTGGCTGAGGGCTTTCAGCTGGAGCTACCAGCCATGAGTTTGTGGGAAAAGGTTAGAACTATAAGGAGGCCAAAGAGACCCTTCAAAATCTTGGAAGTTCTCTGATGGGCAGCCATATTTTTGAAAGAATGACAACCAGACGTGCTGACCTTTACAAAATTACCGTTCAGAAGGCAGAGGTGACGTTTCTTTAGGCTTGGAGAGAAAGGGCCCACTTGCAGATGTGTGGGGGGGCATCCTTAGAACCTAAGGGAATTGAGATGTGTTGATTATGCCATTGACATAGCTGTGGTTTAGTCAAGGGCGAGCTGCCGAGGGTGCCAAAGGAGACCAGCCACCAGAGACAGATATGTCTGGGACAAGTTGTCTGGATAGTAAAATGGCCTAAAGTAAGGAGCGGAAATAAAAGAGGAGTTGTGTTGCTGTTTGAGGTGCTTACCAAGTGCTCATGTTGAAAGCTGGCTCTCACCGTGACTGAAGGGCGGTTTCTTGGGGCATCTGGGTGGCTCAGTCGGTTAAGCGTCCGACTCTTGGTTTCGGCTCAGGTCATGATCTTACAGTTTGTGAGTTCGAGCCCTGCGTCAGTCTCCATGCTGACAGCGCGGAGCCTGCTTGGGATTCTCTCTCTCACCCTCTCTCTGCCCGCCCCCCACCCGCTCTGTCTGTCTCTCTCTCAAAAATGAATAAACAAAACAATTTTGAAGGGGAGTTTCTTGAGGATCTCCCCACTTAGAGAGGAAGGACAGGGCATGGCTAGAGGCTCTGGACCTGGCACCATATCGAGGAGAGTCACCGCTGTCTATACAATGTGCTGGGAGAAGGCAAGAGTCTCAAGGAAGGAGCTGTATCTAAAAATCAGGTAAATGTAAGGGACAAGGCGGAGGCGGTACCGCCGTGGGGGGAGGGGGGCGTCACTCATTATCATCACAGCAGCTGACATGACAGACACTTAGCAGGTGCTGTCACTGGGCAAAGCATGACCTCACTTCATTGCATCAACCCTGTGAGGTAAGTGGGAGTTTGTCAGACTGTCAATCACGGGTACATAAAAATATTCTCCCCTTTCTTCCGGAGTCCCTGCTGCTCATGGAGGAGAGCTGGGATGAAAGTGAGGTTTCGGGAGAGTTAAGTGGCTTGCCCAGTGGGGAGGAGCCAGGCTTCAAACTGAGCCCCACGTAACTCCAGGTTTCATGCACGTTTGCTAGGCACGCACACGTGGGATGGAGTGGGAGACAGGGAGGGAGGCTCCGGGGCCCTGGGCACCGCATTGTAGGACCAGTAGTGGGCTATTTCCTCCGTACTTGGTTGTGTACCTTGCTTGTCCCTTGGTTATAACACTTAACCCATTCTATCTTGAAGCCTTTGTCAACCTAGAACTATTGACATTCTGCGCCAGGTAATTCTTGGATGTGAAGGGCTGTCCTGTGCATTACGGGGCCTTTAGCAGCATCTCTGGCCTGTCCTCTTTCAACGCAAGTGGCACTTCCCCCTTTGACAAAAATGTGTCTAGATATTGCCAGATGTCCCTTGGAGGGCAAAATCACCTCCAGTCGAGACCTATCATATTGTGAAAGCATATTCCTCATTGTCCCCTCTCCATCCCTCCCACTGGTCTCTGGGCTCAAGGGGAGGCACTGTCTCCCTCTGTACCCACATGACCTTGATCTTGGACAGAGACCGGCCCACAGAAGGTTGGGTTCTGCGCTATCCCCGGTACTAGGAAGAGCACGTGGTACGCGGCAGGTGTCCAATAACAGAAGAACATGAGATGGTCTCTGACCGCAAAACGTTCATTGGTTATGTTAGGCTTTCTCAAAGTGTGGACGGCAGGCTGCCTACATCAAAATCACAGAGTGCAGCTTTTAAAGTGGTATGTTGGCCTTGCCTATACCTGTCTGTTGAGACTATGGAGACACTCCACTTTAGGTGATTCAGGGGCTCTGAAGTTTTAGACCCTTGAGCTTAACTGGTTCTTTGTTTCACAAATATTGACCGCCCACTGTGAGTCAGGCACTGTGCTCCTGCGGACTTGTGACAAGGGACAGGGAAGACCAGCCCCCTGCTTGGCTAAGATCTCTCTCTCTGGGCGAGTCTGTCCCCCTCTGTCACATCTGGGTAGAGCCTAGTTTAACACTCGGCTTATCTATCACTGCATGTTAGACACTAGCAGAGGGCCGCAGCCACAGCCTCTCCCGTTCTGGGACATCGGGGAAGGAATCCGCTCTCCGCTTTGGCTCTGTACCCTGGTGTAGACATCAAACAACTTGATTTCGGCTCAGTGCGTCAAGAGACCTTCAGGATACTGTTGTACTATTAATTCGACCCATTCACTGGCTCTGTGTGGCCCCTCAAAGGACCTAGCAGCTGAGTTTCATGTGCTCATGGCCTGAGGGGATGATCTCTGTGGCGGAGGGGTCATGGGATGTGCGTGCATCAGTCAGAATCAGCGGGTGATCGAGCAACCCGCAACCTATGGTACATTGAGCCAGAGCTTGCTGCAACCTGAGCGGGAAAATCAGAAGCAGAGTTGCATGCCGGAAATGCAGCGGGAGACTTATTTCATTTTGAGGAAGGAAACTAAGATCTAGCGTGACCCATCTAGTACAGATGCGTATCTTTGTGTTTTTTTTTTTAATTTTATTATTATTTTTTTTTATTTTTGGGACAGAGAGAGACAGAGCATGAACGGGGGAGGGGCAGAGAGAGAGGGAGACACAGAATCGGAAGCAGGCTCCAGGCTCCGAGCCATCAGCCCAGAGCCTGACGCGGTGCTCGAACTCACGGACCGCGAGATCGTGACCTGGCTGAAGTCGGACGCTTAACCGACTGCGCCACCCAGGCGCCCCAGATGCGTATCTTTGAATAAATAAATGCAGGGGCGCCTGGGTGGCTCAGTCGGTTAAGCGGCCGACTTCGGCCCAGGTCACGATCTCGCAGTCCGTGAGTTCGAGCCCCGCGTCAGGCTCTGTGCTGACAGCTCAGAGCCTGGAGCCTGTTTCCGATTCTGTGTCTCCCTCTCTCTGACCCTCCCCCGTTCATGCTCTGTCTCTCTCTGTCTCAAAAATAAATAAAAACATTAAAAAAAAAAATTAAAAAAAAAAAAAGAAATGCAAACCAGTGCTCTATAAAGTGAAAACCAGAGTCCAGAAATGAAATTGTATTTGACTGTAACTACCACCAAGTAAATAATTATTTGCAATACAGACGAGACCCTGGTAATAATACCTTGAAAAATCACACCCAGTCTATGGCTAAACTATTCATTTTTTTTCACTTAAAAAAAATTATGGGGGCGCCTGGGTGGCTCTGTGGGTTAAGCAGCTGACTTCGGCTCCGGTCATGACCTCATGGTTTGTGAGTCTGAGCCCCACGTCTGGCTCTCTGTTGTCAGCACAGAGCCTGCTTGAGATCCTCTGTCCCCCCCCTTTTCCTGTCCCTCCCTCACTAGTTCTCTCTCTCTCTGTCAAAATAAATAAACTTAAAAAATAGTAATAATAAAAATTTAAAAAACACGAACACATGGTAATATGTGGGCAATGTATTCATTTCCCAGAGCTGCTGAAACCAAGCACATCAAAGTGGGTGGCTTAAAACAACAAGCAATTTTTTTTCTAAGTTTATTTATTTATTTTGAGAGAGAGAGAGAGAGAGAGAGAGAGAGAGAGAGAGAGACCAAGCATGTTTGTGCATGCGAACAGGGCAGGGACAGAGGGAGAGGGCGAGAAAGAATCCAAAGCAGGCTCAGAGCTTTCAGCACAGAGCCCGGCGTGGGGCTCAATCTAAACCGAAATCAAGAGTTGGGTGCTTAACAGGCTGAGCCACCCAGGTGCCCCAACAACAGCCATTGTCTCTGGAGGTTAGAAGTCTGAAATCAAGGTTTGATGTATTATTAGCTGCCATAATTTATAAGGAGACACATCCCTTCGTCCATTATTTAATTACCAGGGATAAACAATCCATACAGGAAAGGCAGGATAAATAATTGATTTTTTTCCTTAGGTTTCCTGGTAGCTACAGCTTTTCAAAAGAAGCGAAATTAGGGGTAAGGCCTGACACGGTAAGGTCACCTCTCCTGTTTCTTGCTGACATGAAACGGAGAAGGAGTAACTGAATATTCAGAGTGATCACATCTATGTAAAATATATATTAATATAAATAATAGTACGTTATATTCTGAGTGGTAGGGATATGGCTAGTTTTCATTTTCTTCGTCATCTGTGTTTTAAATTTTTATTTACTTATCTGGACCTCTTTATGGAGGTATACTTGACATGTAAAAAGCTGTACATAATTAATGTTTACAACTTGCAAAGTGCGCACTCTTGAAAGCGTCACCGTCTAAATTAAAGCCATAAACCTACTCATCCCCTCCCAAAGTTTCCTCCTGTTCTCTTCAGTGTAATAATTATATTTTAATTACGTTTTATGGTAAGAGCACTTTCACATAAGATGTGCCCTCTTAGCGGATGTTAAGTATAAAATACGTATCGTGTTAACCGTAGGCACCATGCTGCACAGCAGCCCTCCAGAACTTATTTATCTTGTGTAACTGAAACTTCGTACCCTTTGACCACCGCCCCCCCAGTCCTCCCTCCACCGGCCCCTGATAACCACTGCTCCGTTCTCTGCTTTGGTAGGCGTGCCTAGTTTAGATTCCACATATAAGTGAGATGATATGATTTTCTGTGTTTAGAAAAATGACCACAGTGAGCACGTGTTCATCGTATTGTAAGTGTGAATAGTGATAATGAGTGTGCCCCCTAGGTCTATTCATGTTGCAGATGGCAAGATGTCATTCTTTTTTACAGCTGAGTAATGCTCCACACCGCACCTTTATTCATTTATCTATGGATGGACCCTTGAGTTGCTGCTGTATCTCGGCTATTGTAAACACAGGGGTCTAGGGGTACCTATATCTTTTTGAACTAGTGTTTTTTATTTTCTTTAAGGAAATGCCCAGTAGTAGAATTACTGGATCATATGGTAACTCTACTGCTAATTATTTTGGAGGAACACACAGGGTATAACGCTAGGTAAAATCAGTCAGAGAACGACAAATACCATATGATTTCACTCACGTGTGGAGTTTAAGAAACGAAACAAACAAACAAACAAAGAGACAAACAGAAAACCCAGCGTCTTAAATACAGGGGACAAGCTGGCGGTTGCTAGCAGCCAGTCAGTGGGAGGTCTCTGCTCTCATCTACCTGTGTGTGTTGTCTCCCCACCTCAAGCCCCCAGCCCACCCTGGACGACGATTTTCCCAGCCTCCTATCTGGTCTCAGGCTCCAGGTTTTCCACACCCCAGTCTGCCCTCCTTCTGCTGTGAGAGCCGTGATTACTGACGGATACTGTTGTTTGTCCTTCATGTCCCCGCTGCTGGGACCGTGCTGTCAGCTCAGTAATCACAGTGATAATAATAGTGATTTTTGATGGCCAGTGCTGACCACTTAGCGCGTGACCTAGGCACATGCTAGGTACCAAGTGTTTTTCGTGGAATATTCCATTTGGTCCTCCTTAGAACCCTATGATGGATGTGCCGTGATCATTCTCATTTACATATACAGACAATGAGGATCAGGGAGGTTAATTAACCTGCCTGAGGTCACAGACATAGCAGCTAGAAGAGCTAGGATTTTTGGCAGAGACTGTTTATGAGATAGCGACAGGTGAGACCCTTATGTCTGGGATTGCCTTAAAATACTCCGGACAAACAGTGGGGTGGGGAGGGAGCGACAGAAGGCAACGAAGTTGACCAAACGTTAATCGTCGCAGAAGCTGGGTTGATGGGCATGTGGATGGGGCAGGACGGTCAGTATTCTACTGACACTTTTGAATATGTTTGGAATTTGCCAAAAAGCTTATTAAAAAGGAACTCTGAGCTCTGCTCCCCAAACAACAACTATAACAACGGCTGCAGCATCCACGTGCTCAACTGCTACACCATCGTTAGGAACCCGATACGTATTTGATGACGACGTTACGACTGAGGGCTTTGGCTTCCTTGGAAACTAGGCGCTAGAGAAGTTCAAGGTGCTACTTTCACCTCCCCAGATGGAAGAATGTATCCTTTGAACCAGCTAGCCCAGCTCTGAGGAGGTAATGACCTCCAGGATTGACCACGTGCCAGGCTGCATTCAGGAAGATGAGTACACACAGCCCCTGCCCTAGGCAAGCCCGTGGCTGCCGAGGAGGAAAGGCCACCGAAACGCTCAATTCCAGTAGAGCGTGGGAAGAGCTATATTGTAGGTATGAATGAAGAGGCATTCGAGCCAGGAGAGGAAATGACTCAATTTAGAGAAAAATGGCATTTGTGTTGGGTTGCGAAGGAGAGGGAGGCGTCTTCCGGGAAGACAAGATGCGTGTACTTGAGGCAAGAACAGAGTCCTGGAAGGGGGTTGTGGATCGTTCAGGGAACTGAGTGTTAGTGAGGGGGACGCTGTGTGCTGAGATTTGACGGTTGGGCTCTTTTGTGGGGACAGGGCGTGGGAGAGGCCTTCACTTGGAAGCCATGGGAGGTGTGTCCCGGCAGGCGGGGCACTGGACGAGGACAGGAGACCGGAGAGAACTGGGAATTAGAGATATGGGTGAACTAGGTGATGCTGGTCAGGTGGAATTGACAAGATGGCCGTGGGATGTGGAGATAAGCTATTAAATCCCACTTTGCCTTTAAGACCATGTCAGGTCATTTCTAGAAGCCATATCATTCCCCCAAGGGTAGAAAGAGCCTCTAAACACTGACCTATGTTTTGAAAGATTCTCCATCAAGCAGAGACGAGATCTGAGGTAATTTGATTTCTCTTCATCCATTTTAATTAGCTTTGGCAACAGATGACCTTGCTGGCCCCGGAAGCTTCCTTATGTCAGAGTCTGTGTGACGCTACAGTCTCATTTCTAATTATCTGTGCCCGTTTGCCGAAGTTCGCGGGTGCATTTGGAGGGCTAGTCTCTTCTCTCCTGCATCTTCCTCGCTCGTCTGTCAGCTGAGTTTTCTCCTCTAAGCACCAAGAGATAGCTATTAGCCTTGGGACTGGGTCGCCATGGCAACGAGACGGCAACCAGACTCAATAGACAGGGGAGAAGAGTACAAAGATGGGAGGTGTTGTGAAGCAGCCTCCCATTCCCGCCCCGGGGGCCACTGCCTCAGCCAACTGGTTGACGAGAAGGGGGCAGAATGGCTGACCAGTCTTGCTCCAAACTGGGGTTCGCTGGGCGGTCAAACTGGACTGATGCCCGAGGGGTGGCGTTTGGACAACAACTGCTGGGGGACAGTGGATCTGGGAAGGTCCCCGTAACAGACGAAGGGTCCGGGGGAAGGTGGGGAGGAGGATAGCAATTCACCCGCACTAATAAAAACCTGAGGTCGTATCCACACCAAGCAGCATAGGAAATGTCTGTAGAGTCTTTAAAACGTCTTTAAAACACATTGCACAACCTTGCAATTTCTCTGACTTAGTAATTCCGCTTCTGGATATAACTGGAACAATAACAGGAAAAAACCTTATATTCAAAATGTTTGTTAGGGGCTGAAACAATCAAAATGAGCACCTAGATGTCCATAAAAGGGGAAACAGCTGAGTGAACTCTGACGTACTCATTTCTTGGACTATGATGCGGCCATGATAGCTTTAATATGCTTAAAAAGAGTCTCTGAGAGGGGGGAAAAAGTATCCTGCAAAGTTTTTTTTTATGCAGTATGATTATAATTTCCAAAAAATGTCAACCCCCCCCCCCGAACCAGAGAACAGTAAAACCAAACCCCAAATGCACAAAATGAAAATACTGGAAGAAACAAGCAACAGAGTACAATTGATGCTTGAAAAACACCGGGGTTGGGGTGCCAACTCCACTCCCCACCCCTCGGTACTCCCCACAGAGTCGAAAATCGACGTATAACTTTGCACTCCCCGCAAACTTAGCTTCTCATAATCTACCGCTGCCTGCAAGCCTTACCAATAACAAACAGTCGATTAACGCATATTGTGTATGTTACATGTTTCATATACTATATTCTTACAAAAATGTAAACTAGAGAAAATGTTATTAAGAAAATCATAAGGAGGAGAAAATGCATTAACGGTACTGTATTGTAAAAAATCCGTGTGTAAGCGGACCCGCACAGTTCAAATCCACTTTGTTTCAACGTTTTTTTTTTCTTTTTTTTTTGGGGGGGGGGGACAGAGAGAGACAGAGCATGAACGGGGGAGGGGCAGAGAGAGAGGGAGACACAGAATCGGAAACAGGCTCCAGGCTCCGAGCCATCAGCCCAGAGCCTGACGCGGGGCTCGAACTCACAGACCGCGAGATCGTGACCTGGCTGATGTCGGACGCTTAACTGACTGCGCCACCCAGGCGCCCCAAAATCCACTTTGTTCAAGGGTCAGCGGTATATACAAGGGTTATTGTTGGGTGGTGGGAAGACAGATGGGTTTTTTTTTCCCCTTTTTTTCTTTCTTTAAAGGGGCATATTTTTAAACGTCTCCACTGAGTATGTGTTATTGTTCCTATTAGAAGAAAACCATTTTTAAAAGCTCTGCAATCTGGAATCAGCCCTGGTTCCAAGTGAATGAGCTAATAATCTTCATACATACAGGTACCACAGGCCACTTACTACACTTATTTTCAGGCCCTTCTATCGCCAAAGCAATTCTAGGCATTGTGGGAGCTACAAGACCAGACGATAGGACAGCTTGGCCCCGTGGCTATGACGGGCTAGATCTGTTAGCTTCCGGATGGTATCCTCAAGCACTCTGAATGGACTTTGACTAACCCAGACAATCTGTATGAATACACGGCAGACAGTCCCGTGTACAATGCGGAATCTATAATTAGCCTCATCATTTTTCATTACTTGGGATTCCATGCAGGTTTTAAAAGAAATCATCCCATGGATGAAGAAGGCTTGGGAGAGCGTTCAGTTTATCTCTGCGTGTGTGCAGGTGGAATTATGCAAAACCTGCCCCCGTGAAGGTCCCATCTGCCTGGATTCTTTTACTTTCCCGCTGCTCATCAGTCTGCAGAGTCTTGGCACAAAAAGAGAGGCAGGTACACCTGCCTCCCAGCCACCCACAGCTGTTTAAAAAACTGAAATAGATCCAGAACAATAATGCGGACAAAAATAGCTATTTGAGCTCTGATTATGTTAGGCAATATAATAGTGATAGTAATGACGGTAAAAGCTATGCTTTTCTGAGTACTTACAACACGCCAGCGGTAACCGGCTAATGGGTTCATAGGCACCATCTCCTTTAATCTTCGCATCAACTTTGGTGCTTTATTTCTACTTCACAGAGGAGAAAATCAAGAATCCTAGAAGTTAATATGCTCAAGGTCTCACAGTTAAAAAAGTGGAAGAGCTGGGATTTTATTTAAAAAAATGTTTTTAATGTTTCTTTATTTTTGAGAGAGAGAGAGAGAGAGAGAGAGAGAGAGAGCATGAACAGGGGAGGGGCAGAGAGAGAGAGAGACACAGAATCCGAAGCAGGCTCCAGGCTGCGAGCTGTCAGCACTAAGTGCGACGCAGGGCTCGAACTCATGAACTGTGAGATCATGACCTGAGCCGAAGTCGGACGCTTAACCGACTGAGCCACCCGGCGCCCCAAGAGCTAGGATTTAAAGAAGGGAACCAGGGTCTGTAAGATCTATTCCATCATCGCCATTGAGATATTTAGTGCTTCTAACAAGTCTGAGAAGTGGGGGGTACCGCTGCAGTTTTTAAGGATGAGAAAAAAAGCTGAGAGAGGTTGAGTAATTTTCCCAACATCACACAGCTGGTGGGCAGCATGGCTAGGATTCAACCCCAGCTAGTGGCTGAGCAACCCTGGGGCCCGCTCCCTTCCCCCTCCTACAGCACAGAGGCCCTGTTACCTGGCAAAGAATCTCGGGCAGATACTTCATTTCTAACACTTAACATTGGACCCCGCCCACAGCAGATGCTTAACAAGATGTGCTGAAAGGCTGAGTAAATGACATATAGATGCTGGGAAACTCTAAGCAAGACAGTGAGAGAGGTCAAGGTGCATCCATCCATCCCAAACAAGACAGTCAACCATCCAAGCCAAAGTGTCTTTGAATCATCATCAAAGGACTGTTGTACACCTCGTATCAGGGTGTTTGTCCAAACCCTAAATGTATTTCGTGCTCTGAGTGATTGGCTTTGCCCTTCCAGAAGCTAGGTGCTGCTCCACGGGGCTGCCTTGCCGGGAGGTGCCTTTGAATATCACATGGGAGGCAGTCATCATGGGAGAAAGTCAAGCTAGAGGCATTGTGGGAAGATGAAATGCCGTTGCAATCCCCCAAAGAGGGTCCTTAACCCTGCCTACAGAGTATGAGATGTGGCTACAATCCACGGAGGCCACGCCATTCCTTCTCAGCATGGGAACCCCAGAGACTCCTCCAGCATCCCAAGAGAACAAACACGTCGTCCAGAGCGACCCAGATCACTAACTCCTTAGCGTGTGTTTCACAGCCTTGGCCCCGGTACCATCATGGGGCGGATAATTCTTTGGGGGTGGGGAGCGAGCCTGTGTGTTACGGGATGGTTAGTGCCATCCCTGGCCTCTGCTCACGAGATGCCAGCAACATTCCCCCAGTTGTGAGAAGCAAATATCCTTCTGGATATTGCCAGCTATCCACTGGGGAACAACCCCCGCCCAGTTGAGAACCACTGCCCAAGAGGTAGGCATTAGAAATTAGAAGCCAGTGGGGGTTGGGGGGAGACAGGCCTGTGGCCAAGCATCAGGTAGTCACGTACAGGTGGAGACAACTCTGAAGTTCTATCATCTTTAATGGTTCTGTTTTACAGAGAAAGAGAGAGAGAGAGGGAGGAAGAGCTTGAGTGAGTGGGGGAGGGGCAGAGAGGGAGGGAGGGAGAGAATCTTAAGCAGGCTCCATGCACAGTGAGAAGCCCGATGTGGGGCCCGATCCCACAACCCTGGGATCATGACCTGAGCTGAAATCAAGCGTCAGATGCTTAACCGACTGAGCCGCTCAGGAGCCCCTGCATCATCTTTAAACAACGCCCCTTTCCCCTGGTCCCGCATTCGTGGGAGCTGGATAGGGATGGTGATCCTAACAGCAGCCTAATAACTGCCATTGCTATGTGACAGCCATGTGTCCTGTGCTCCTAGACACATCATGGCTCCTGCCAGAGGCCACACAGCTAGCGAGCGGCGGGTCTGTGGACCTGAACCATTGTGGTGCACTGTCTACATATATGCGACCCCGGGGCCTCCCTGAACTTGCTCCTCTGAAGTCCGGCGGGTCACTGATTGGAGAAGGGGAGAGAGAGAGAGGGAGAGAGCTGTTCTTATTTCACTGTCACCACTGCCATTACCACTCCAACCTGTGGAGGGCGCTGCTGTCCTTCGAGGTCTGGCCCAAGTGCACCATTGTCATTTTTACTTAATTAATGAATGAGATGAGAATGGGTTCTAACATGTAAGTAGGACTCAACCAAAGGCTCAGACACAACCCACTCCAATAATTTACTCATCCTTCGATTAAGACCATGACATCTTCTCTTGGGCTCATGGTAACCCTACAGGGATCAAGAACAAGGAACACCAAGGAGGAAATCAGCAGCGAGAGGTAAAGGGACTTGCCTAAGGACACACAGCTAGTAAGTGACAAAGTCTGGATTAAAACCGATGTCTGTCTGACTTGAAAATCCCAGCTCATCCCACCATTCTTGGAAGATGGCAGTCCACGTGGAGGCTTAACATCTAGGCCAGCTTACTTAGGGACTTACAGGCAGGTCGCGGTCACTCTTTCACGGGGGGCCGGAGCCGGAAGGAGGGAAAGACGTCTGGCTCAAGTTCTCAGAAGACCACCAGCGGAGTTACAGCTTCACCACCTCGGGAATCTTGACCTTTTGCCAGTCGCTTCATTTTCCTGACTTCGGTTTTCCTTTGGAAATGGCCTTGCGGGGATGTTCCCTCTGACTCCAGGGGCAGGTGGCCCGTAGGTCTCATGGATCATTTTAAAGAGCCCAGGAAACGTGCTTGCTCCTTCCTCTCCGTGCAGGGCAGTGGGGTCTACTTCGGGGGGGATGAAGCAAGCTTGTTGGCATCCCAAGGAGATGATCCCTAACTGTGTGTGGGAGTGTGAGGTTTAGTTACTAGTCTTCTAGTACAGTCTAAGCCTTCTGGAGTGACCCAGCTCAGAAAATCCAGAAAATACCTTTATGAGGTCAAGTGGCCTTCTCTACGGCCCTTCTGTCCTATCCCTTGGCAAGAAGATTAAGCGTGAATTCATTGCGTCTGGGCGTGTGCCGGGCCCTGGGGCAGAGCTAGCTTAGGAGAGACCGTGGGCCTTGGAGCTCCAATCCCACCCATATCGCTCCCTAGCTGGGTGACCTTCAGCAGGTCACTCAACCTCCTAGAAACTCAGTTTTCTCATCTGTGAAATGGCGTAACAACGCCCACCTCATGGGATGGTCATGGAGGTAGAAGGAGAGAAGGGCATAAAGCCACAAGCACAGAGCCAGGCATACGGCAGGAGCTCAACAAATAACGGGTCCTTTCCTCCTCTTCACCTTCTTGGAGCAGGATATTCAATGTCACGGGCTGGGTGAAAGTGAGCCCTAACAGCAGGGAGTTGCTTGGGACTTTCTGGGGGCTGAATAAGGATCTTTCGGAGTACTGGGCGGATTCATTTGTTTTTGTTTCATTTTTCTTCCTTGTGTGCTATGCAGACGGGCTTGGGTCAGAAGATGTGTATCTGGAGAGGTAAGGCAGACAGGGCTTCAAATGCCACTTAGAGTGTTTCAGGCCTCAAGTGGCAGGTGAAAGGGAGCTACATTCCTTACTCTGGGGGGTGATACATCTGATGCGTGAGGATGAGACACGGAGCGCGGTGACGTCTGCCCCCGTGGTAGAGAAGGGGGCTTGTGCTCAGACCTAGTTCAATCCACATGCCCATCACCTACCAACTGCATGACCTTGGGCCCGTCCCGTAACCTCTCTGCCCCAGAGTAGTTACCTCTCTGCAAAATGGGAAGTCAGCAGCAGCAACTGTAGCTTTGGGGGCTTGCATGAGTTGCCACGGGAAGGTGCCCTGGGTGGTGCCTTCCAAGATAATCCAAAACCTACGACAAGTGGCGGTTAGAGCCAATGGCGTGCTGGAGCCAGCTCCTGCTGGCTCATGTAAGTGGCAAGCTGACTGTGCACATTTCTTCCCAGTTCTGAGCTCAGTGATGTCACGTTGCTTGCTTGAAATCAGCCATGTGGGAATATTTACACCAGGGAAATTGGCACCTGCTATAAATCAGCGTGTGACAGCACACTGCTACTTGTGTCTAAGTCTGTTTGATTGAGATGAATCATTTACATGATGTTTGATTTAGGTGGGAGCAGGAGACCCCAAAGGTAGAGAATAACTACAAATGTAACCAAGCTGCCTCCGGGCATTTCTGTCCCCAGAGAGCCCTACAAGCACACACCCCACAGAGGCTGGGTCTCATCTTCTGAAGATTCCCAGCGGCAAGTGACTTTTGCTTCATCCAGGTATCTCCTAAGTACAAGTAGCATATTTAGTAACATGTTTCGAAGAAAACTCTGTGCTGTTGCCATACATGGGGAAAAAAATCAGTATTATTTACCAGAAAAAGCCAAGCATAATAAGTAAAATAAAATGCAACGATTTTATTACATTCTGGTTTGATACCACTGCCTGCCTGAAGACTTGAACCTGGGGCCCCCTCCCTCTTTGGAAAAGGGTGAGGAACAGGTGTTCTAGAGGTGTCAAAGCACGTGAGCTCCCCACGGGGACTTTAGTCCTGGCATGGAGCATTAAGAGGGAAATGCAAAGGAAATACTTTTCTCACCGGATGATTCAATGCGAGGCTGTTCCATGTTAAAGCCCTACCCCATGCCATCACACATAAGTAGATGAAACACTGTATTCGATGTTACTAGAAGATCGGAAGGCGGAAAGAAAGCCATTGGAAACAAAATTAAGCAGGGACGTGTCACTGAGCTGAAGGCAAGATTCGTATTAGCTTCAAAACCAAAGTCAGCGGTGTGTGTGACTTGCTCATTATCACTGATGATTAAATATTCAGGAATTTAGCAAGTCAGCCGACAGCACACTGGTTGCTTGCAAATGGCAAGGGTGGGAATCTTTACACCACGAATACAGGCAGATGCTACAAATGGGAGCAGCCCACACCGCCAAGATCCCATTGTTACCACACTCAACTCACATTCCTCCAGCTGAAGCCTTCTTTGCCGCTCTGAACTTGTAAAGAGCTTTACTCTTTAGGCTTAGACTTCTGGGGATGTCCCTCCCCTTCCTCCTGCCTTGGAGTATTTGCGGGGGAACAACTTCAGATGCACTGAACAACTTCTTTAAGGGTGATGATCTCATTTCCATGATTGTATCTTAAAGAAGAGTGATAGACACCAGTGCTGAGAAATTTGCCGTAATTGATTACTGTGTATAAAGTACGCTGACAATCCTTCTTTCCAACGCACACCCTTTAATGAGCTATTTTAGCGCTGGCTCTGCTAAATGTTTGGATTTATAATGCCCTGGAAAGTCAGTTTCTGAGGGTGTAATGGCTATTAGGGAACAACAACAAAAACAAGATAGAAGACAATAAATTGAGTGCGGGAATTTTTCAGCCTTTGTGTTCCCTCACGTCATTGTTGTCTGTTTCATTCCAAGCATTGCTGTGTATCTTTTTGGTCCCGAATCTCAAACCCTTCAGTCTTCACTAACCCAGGAAGCAAGAGAGAGGCCACACCCAGGTTACCTGATATCAGGGAAAGGGCAGGGCTTTGGGATTAAGTTTTCTGTGTGGCTGTATCTGGCACAGAAGCGTGACTTGCCATCCGTGTGAGGTTAGATGGGTAACAACATGTTTGTTCTGTACCTGGTGTGTGTGTGTGTGTGTGTGTGTGTGTGTGTGTGTGTGTGAGAGAGAGAGAGAGAGAGAGAGAGAGAGTGAGCGCAAGAGAGAGAGCAAGTGCCTTGGTTTGGAGCACTTGCGGATTTCTTGGTGCAACTACTCCCACCATGGCCAATCTTTTTTTTTAATTTTTTTTTCAACGTTTATTTATTTTTTGGACAGAGAAAGACAGAGCATGAACGGGGGAGGGGCAGAGAGAGAGGGAGACACAGAATCAGAAACAGGCTCCAGGCTCCGAGCCATCAGCCCAGAGCCCGACGCGGGGCTCGAACTCCCGGACCGCGAGATCGTGACCTGGCCGAAGTCAGACGCTTAACCGACTGCGCCACCCAGGCGCCCCAGCACCATGGCCAATCTTAAGCTACAATATAATGTCACTACTGCATAGTTGGAAAGAGATGCCATGCGGTGGGCTCTCAGGAGCTCCAGCACACCACTGAGTGTGGCTCAGATAAATCTCCAGTCCTTCCAACGTTTCAGAGGACTGGTAAGTGCTCAGTCCCACAGAAACGTGTAGACAGGTACTTTCCCAGAGTTAGCGTGGAGAGGTGGTGACCAGGTCCAGCCAGCAATGGAAGGGCTACCCTAGGACCCTCTTTGGGTGGGGTCCATTGGGACCGTAAGGGGGCAGCAAAGCGCCTCGGGGGGAAGAAGCAGTTCCAAGTAGGAAGTCCACATTCAGCAGATGATGGGTGCGGGTGCAGAGGTCCAAAGCCTCATTCCAGGAGCGGTGAAAGGATCCCGGGATGCGTTCGAGTCAGCTCACCCCTCCTCTCCTGTCCCTGCACTCATGTTCCCTTTATCCTTCTATTTTTTTCTTAGCTTTTTTTTTTTATGTTTATCTATTTTTTGAGAGAGAGAGTACGAGCAGGGGAGAGGCGGAGTGAGAGGGAGACACCGGATCTGAAGCAGGCTCCAGGTTCTGAGCTGTCCGCACAGAGCCCGATGTGGGGCTCGAACTCGTGAACCACGAGATCATGACCTGAGCCGAAGTGGGAGGCTTAACCGACTGAGCCACCCAGGCCCCCCCTTAGCTTCTATTACCTTCTAATATAGAGTGAAAAGCAATGTATTTCTTCATTATGTTTATTGCCTATCCTTTTCTTCCCTCACTCCCCCACCCCCACCCAGTAGAATGGAAGGTCTACATTTTTAAATTTTTGTTAGTTCTGTTCACAGGTGTAGCTCAAGTGCCTAAACCACAGCCTGGAAGACAGCTGGGATTCAATAAACAGTTGTTGAATTCGGATCCGGCAGGCCAGGGAGGGAGGGCCAGGGAGGGAGACCCAAGAAGGGAGCCCAGAGCAGCGGTTCCCAACTTGCGATGGGAATTAGGGTCGCCAGGGGATTCTGGTAAAGTGGGAGGATCCGGGCCCCCCTTCCAACAGCGTCTGATGCACTGGGTCAGAGGTGAGGCTCAGGAATCGGCCCCAGGTGGTTCACACTTAAAGAAGCCCAGTCTCTGCAGTCAGAGGGAACAAACACCAGTGGCTCGGGCTCCCGGGAGCAAGGGGCCTGCCCCTCGCGTTCCTAGCGTGCCCCTGCCCAGGTGCCGGCACGAAGCTCAGTGGACCCGCCGGGGGACGCCCGGGCCGTCGGGTAGACGGGAGTCAAGCAGCGGTCTCTACCCTGGGTGAGTCCAGAACCGTTTCAAGCATCTGTGGCTTTTCTAGTGCCGGCATCAGCATCGGTAGGCTTGGCGTCTTACGTGTTCAGAACAATGTCTTTTGTCTGCAGAAGCGCACATCTTCCCAGTCCCTATACCGTCCGTGCCGTCGGGTCTTCCTCCAGAAGACCGTGGGCCCATCTCCAGTCTTGGGAATGCTTTCCCAGGTCACTGTCAACTCCCTCCAAACTTCCGGCTTGAGGAGCCTCTTTCGAATCCTCGCGTCAAAGGGGCATTGCTGCTTGTTCCAGGGGCTGCTGGTCTCCTTCACGTGACGCCAGAGACCCAGCTTGCATGTCCCCAGAACTTCCCCTTGGTCTCAGAACTTGGCTGTTGCGCAAAGATGGGGGGGGGGGGCGGTGCGCTGTGGCAGGAAACGCTGCCTGCGGGGTGACCTGAGACCACTGGGGCTCCTCTCGCTGGGCTTCCTGATCCGGGGCAAGTCATGAAGCCTCAGTTTCTTCCCCTCTAAAACGGGACACCCGTTGTTCCAGACGTTTAGGTGGGGGGAACACGGCTCCGAAGTACAAAAATCCTTCGACCTTCAGTGTTAGCATATAAAGACAACTAGGCTCTCACCATACCCCACCCCCCAGGCCTTTCCCCTGTCAGCCTAACGAACTGATAAGAAAAATCATCAGGGTTGTGCGCTCCCTATAACCTAATCATGCCTCCCCCCTTCTCCCTACCTGCTTTGCCCTCACCGATTCCTGGAAGAGAAAACTCGGGGTGTGGGGAGAAGGGAGGCAGGATGCTCTGGACAATGGAATATTTAGTAGATATTGACCATATTTACCCTGTGCTGGGCAGTTTAGATACGTGAGCATGAGCGACAGTCCCCCCCCACACACGTGTTATTCCTTCCGTCTGATGGACAGAAGAACTCAGGCTCAGAGGGCTTGGACATCTTGCCGGCGGTCTCCGGGTCGTTTGTGCCAGACTCCGGTCGGCTTCACTTTAGCACCAGGACTGATTTTACAGAGCAGATCTGTCTCTGGCAAGGGCTGTGGACACAAGCCAATGAGCTTGAACCTCTTTCTCACGTTCATCACTTCGTGTTCTAATCTTCATCCTCTCTCCCTCTTTCTCCATCTCCCCGTCTCTCTCTCTCTCTCTCTCTCTCTCTGAGATCTAGGGTAAGAGTAGGATTTTCTCATAAACGTCTGAACGGACAGTGGAGGGGATACGGGGCATAAGGTTCTCGCTCACTGGAAATACTGAAAACATTTCTGGTGCCCCCAAGAGGCTGCTCGCCTCCGATTTCCCGGAGAGTTATAATTCTGTAGAATATCCGTTCTGTTACCTGCACTGCCAATTTATTTCATTATCCGTAATAAGCAGTAATGACATTGCTTAATTGCACTCCATAAAAATCTCAATTATCACTTCAGAAGGATATCACATTAGGTGAAGAGATGTCTCCTACAATCGAAAAAAAAAATTTCACTCTTCAAATGAATCTTTTATTATTTTTTTCAGGGATGCTTTCTACCCTGTGAACCATTTGTGCTGGTTTCTCTTATCAAAGTTTTCTTATCAAAGTCAGAGCCAAGTGGAGTAGCTGCATTTGGTGGGGCCGAGGTGGGACCGTAAGGGAAGGGAGTGTCGTGTGGCATTTTTCTCTCCACTCAAAAATGGAGACTGGATCAGAGTCCCTTTCAGAGGTAGAGAGATGGGGCCGTTAAACTGCCATGAAATCGCTTCCCAGCATGCGGCGTTCATTCCCAAGATCGGACCCTCCCTCTTCCTTATCCTGACACTTCCATCACCTGATGCAGGACCCGCCATAAATGGGCACCTCCTGCTTGTCTTTGAGACTCTACGATACCACGTTAGTAAGGACTCTCCTTTTTTCGACTTGAACCTAAACCCATCCGTCTCCCTCTGCCTTCTCTGCTGTAATTCCCAGTTTTCTGTGGTGGCCACTGTTTCATAATGTATAGTTTTGGAAGCCCTGCTTCACGTACCACTGTATCAGTTCCCTCTGGCTGCTGTAACCCGTTACCACAACCTCAGTGGCTTAAAAGCACGCAAACTTATTATCTCGCGGTTCTGGAGGTCAGAAGTCCAAGATGACTTTCCCTGGGCTAAAATCAGGGTGTCTGCAGTTCCCTCTGGATGCTCTCAGGGAGTTGGATTCTGTCTGGGTCCCTTGGCTCACGGTCCCTTCCTTCTCCTCCGGAGCCAGCAGTATCTTCAAATCCCTCCCTGGCTCTGACCTTCCTCCTTTTTATAAGGATCCTGTGATTACGTTGAGCCCACCTGGCTAATCCAAGAACCTTCCCCCACCTCAAGACCCTTAACTTAGTCACATCCGTAGATCTTTTTCTGTCTTGTAGAATAACATATTCACAGTTCCCAGGGGTTAGGACACGGACATGTTTGGGGGCCACCCTTCTGCCTACCATTACCACATCCTGAATAGCAAACAGTACACGTAGGAGTTTTATAAATATCTGAATGAATGCATTTGTAATTTAACCAGTCCTCCCAACAGCCCTGTGAGGCAAATAGAGTTTCTAGAGTCGGACAGCTATGGGTTTGGTTCTGGCTTTGTCACAGATCAGCTGAAGAACCTTGGGTAAGTTACTCAACTGTTCTGAGCTACAGTTTTCCCCCAGTTGAAAATAGGAGCTAACGTGTATTGCAGATTGACTCAAATGAGACAGAGAAATGAAACCATAAGATGTGATACTTGAAATATTCTGTCACATTCATTTCCTTTTCTCGGCCACTGAAATGACCAAGATCGTAGGAGCTTGAGGTACAGCCACACGTGCTACCCGTATCTGATTCTCTTCTTCCTGGACACTCAGGAGAACTACATTTCCCAGCATCCTTAGAGTTAGCCAGGACCGTGTGATTGGTCTTAGCCAATGAGATTTGTGTGGGAGGCTCTTCCCACCGCTTCAGTCAACATTCATTCTCCCGTGTGCTCTCTCAGCAATCCTGGTTAAGAAAGACCCCTTGTATTTTTCCCCATCGGATTTTTGTGAATTCATGGAGGCAAACAAGAATGTGGGTTTGTGGGCAGAGCAGAGCAGAGAGAACGAGAAGCCTGGGGTTCTGTGGCTGGCTTAAATAATGTGGGGTGATACCTCATGGATTGCTTCATCGGCAGGAGGTGGCATTCTTTTCCCCAGATATGCTCTGTCTCTACTGCGGATTCTAACGAAGGAGCGCTGTCTTCTTCTTCCCCCAAGTCTGAACTATTGCATCGCTAGGATTTGGCAACCTGATGGCAGAGACATAGCTATATGTTGGTAGAAAAGGTAGTTTCCCAAACTGTGTTCCATGGAACACTTGCGCCTCAGGAAATTTTAAGTGAGCTACAAAGGAAAGGGCTTCCCCTTCTGCAGTCAAGGAGGACAGTGCAGTATAATCTGTCAATAGGAAGTCCTGCATGAAAGAAACCTGCTGAACTTCCTTTAACCTAGCACTTCTATTTTTTCTTTTAATGTTTTTTTTACTTATGCTTGAGAGTCTGGGACAGAGGGGGGTGGAAGAGGATCTAAAGCGGATGCTGCACTGACAGCGGAGAGTCCGACGCGGGGCTCGAACCTATGAACCGTGAGATCATGACCTGAACCAAAGTTGGACACTTAACCGAGCCACCCAGGTGCCCTTAACCTAGCACTTTTTAAACTTACTTCAGTTCAATCTTACATGATGCATTTCTTCTCCCCACCTTGCAACGAAAGATTACGAATCCAAAGATCACCCTGCACTAAATACCCAGGTGTAGATGAATGAATGAAAACCCAAGGCAAAATAACACTGGATGGGATCCTTTAGAGGAAAAATGGGCAGCCGAAAAATATCCCAGTAAAGACACATTTTTTTTTTCACATGAGATCAGAAGTTTTCTTATCAAAATAGAAAGTTAAAGTCCACATACTGCCTAGGTGTAGAATTTGGGTTTTCTCCCTAACATTTTGAACTTATAAATATATTACTAATAAGCCTGCCATGTGCGAGCATTCACTAAGACTCATCTATTTCTGTTAGCTATGTAATTTTCATATCCCCTCATGGGTTTGCAAGGAATTACTACATATCCCGATTTTATGGTTTCCAACTAGGGTTCCACTGTACAACATTCTGCACTTACAGGGATGCATTTTTTTTTCCTTCTTTAAGATCACTTCCTAAAAAGTATGATGAAAAGCACTATATATCCAGTAAATTTTGTGCATGAGCAAACACAGTATTTGGCCTCAGGCCCCCCACTCCTTTTCCTGATCTACCTTTTAACATCTCTTAGACCTTAATCTTTTGTGGAACACATGTTGGAAAATCTGATGTAAAAATGGGTTCTAAGTGGGGGCACCTGGGTAGCTCAGTCGGTTGGGCATCTGACTTTGGCTCAGAGCGTGATCCCACGGTTCGTGGGTTCAAGCCCCGTGTCAGGCTCACTGCTGTCAGCGCGGAGCCTGCTTCGGATCCTTGGATTCTCTGTCCTCCTCTCTCTGCCCCTTCCCTGCTCACGCTCTCTTTATTTCAAAAATAAATAAACATTGGGGGGAAAAAAAAGAATCCTAAATAGGCTGCTGCTTTTTGTTTTCCAGAGGTAAAATGTGTGATCTTGGCCAGGTGTTTTCTCTCTCTGGCCCTCAGTTTCCTTAGATAGATGGATAGATGGATAGGTAGATAGAAAAAGCTATTGAATCTTTCATTTTCAGCCTTCTGTCATTCCTTGTGTGCTGAAGTCGTTCTGTATGAAGCTACCCTGCTCAATGCCCACTCACCCCCTTCGACAGAAGAGTGTTCTTCTGAGGCAGTAATTCTGATCTGGGAAGCAGTCTAATAAAAGGATTAAGCTGTTGACGTCTGGAGTAGAATGACTTGGGTTTGAATTGCAATTTTACCACCAACTGACTGTGTGCTTGTGAACAGGTGGTTTTTTGTTTTTTTTTTAAGCCTCATCTGCAAAATGGAGGGAATACTTTATCCACCTCGAGAGTTGTGAGCTTTAAATGAGATAGAATTTAGGGGCACCTGGGTGGTTCAGTCAGTTGAGCGTCCGACTTTGGCTTAGGTCACGGTCCCATGACTCACGAGTTTGAGCCCCATGTCAGGCTCTGTGCTGACAGCTCGGAGCCTGGAGCCTGCTTCGGATTCTGTGTCTCCCTCTCTCTCTGCCCTTCCCCTGCTCCTGCTCTGTCTCTGTCTCTGTCTCTATCTCTCTCAAAAATAAAAGAACATTTAAAAAAATTTAAATGAAATAGAATTTAAAATACTTCGTACAGAGCTTGGCACATCATAAGCACTCAAGAAATGAGGCTGAATATTGTGTCTTAGGTTGGGTCAGGGTCAAGCCAGAAAGCATGAAGTGGCAGGAGATCAGCCCACCCTTCTTCACCTGCTCATTCGAGAAGGGAAAATGCACTGGGTAGGAGAGAGGACATACATCTGCATGCTCCCTTGGACAACTCTGCAATATCGGGATGGGCCAAGAGGAGATACATGTCTCCTGGGAGCTATAATGAAGGGTCTTCTCAGCAGTCAAGGCTTTCAGGGCCCTAGGGATTAACATTGTCCAAGCACCAAAGGGTGATCCATGCCTTGCACGGTTTTATTGGGTGTCAGGGAATTCATTCTGAGATGTAAGTGAGGCAAGAGCCCTAAGACCGTCTAGAACACTGAATCAGGATTAGGGGTGTGCTGCTGAGTATGATTCCCTGAGGCGTCATCTATATGATGCTCCTCGCCCCCCAGCCCAGAAACCTGTCCCACCTGCTAGGACAGTCATTCAAAGGACAATGTCAGACTAAACTTCTGCTGTTCCTCTGCACTGTGGTGAGAGACAGAGCCAATGGATGGGGTAGGGGGAGGCGGCCATTACACAGAGAACAGCTGTGTGTGTGTAACAGTGAAGAAAACCCAGCAGCTGCCACTGGGGCCGTGCATGGCCAAGAAACACAGAATATGGGCTGGGGTGGAATTTGGTGGTTCATTCCGAGACTGGTAAGGAATATGGGCCCAGGGTAGATGTTGGTGATTCATTCCACTAAGGAGTATGAGCTGGGGTGTTGGTGGCTCATTCCAAGAAGGACAAAACCTGTGGTTTGGGGAAGGGGCTATATTGGTGGCTCATTCCAAAATGGATAAGGAGTGGGGGCCACGAAGGGGGTTTAGAGGTTCATTTGGAAATACGGTGCTGTTTCTGGAAAGGCATGCAGGAAGCAGAGTGTATTGCGTTGGATAGGATGGTGGCCTGGGGGGCATTCTGGAATCATTCTGCTGGCTTCAAGTCCCAGTTCTATCGTTTACCAGCTGGGTCTCCTCAGACAATTGGTTTAACCTCTATGTGTTTCCTCAACTGTAAAGTGGGGGTAATTACAGTACCTCCCTCATGTAACCTTATGAGTATGAAGCACTTAGTAAGGGTGAGGGTGGCTTTGCTCATTCTGTGAATGTCTTCATTCTACCAAAGAGTTCCCATGTGATTCCCTGTCTCTCTCTCCATTCCGGAAATGTCAGTGCTCTGAGATATGTCGACTACTTGGGAAAATGGGGCTGTTTTCTCCCATTTGAAATTTACTTTTATATTTTAAATGTTCTCTGGAACATATCCGTGATTTGCTAGAGCTGAGAATTGCCACTAAGGCTTTATTTATGAAGTATGAAACACTTAAAGAAATTCAGCATGTCTCGGAACTCCTCAGGGAATAATACAAATAATATGTTCTTAAAAACATGCGCGGAGAGCTTGTATAACTCCTGTTCCCACCAATGTAGAAGAGGGCTGCTGGTCTTTCCTTCACTAGCGATTCCTGACTGGAAGAGAGTGCCCCACTGTTCAGGGGACACTGAGTCAAGTGCTAATTGTTGAAGGAGAGAGAAGGAGTTTCTGGAGACAGAGATGTCATATTTCATCCGGGTAGAGAATTCAGAGCTCAAATATAGAGCATTCAAAGTACATCAGTACCACGTAGGATAAACAGAACAGCTTCCTGGTGCAGCAACCTACAAAGCGTCAAACATTCTTTGCAAATTTTTTTAATGTTTATTTATTTTGAGCGAGCGAGAGAGGCACAGCGTGAGTGGGGGAGGGGCAGAGAGAGAGAGGTAAGAGAGAGAATCTCAGGCAGGCTCCACATCATCAGCCTGATGTGGGGCTCGAACTCCCAAAACCATGAGATCATGACCTGAGCCGAGATCAACAGTTGGACACTTGACCGACTGAGCCAGCCAGGCTCCCCTCAAATACTCTTTTAAAAAAAAGAAATTCTTACTTGTCTGACTCCTCTATCAATGTAAGACATTTTGTGCCATTGTTTTTATAACTGATTTTGGTAATATGAAACAGTCATTTCAGAGGGGCTTGCTTTCCAGTCTTATTCCTTTGATCATAACTATTTCTTTAAATGTCGCCATGGTGGAGAGAATGGGGTACAAATGCTTTAAGCAGGAAAAGGTTGGACGTAACTAACATCCAAGAGAGAGGTTTCCGAGACGCCAGTTATGGGACACCGGGATAGGACTCTGGTCTCACGCGAAATGTAGTGTTCTAAGAAGTCTCAACTTGAGGATGAACTTTTAAAAGCTGAGAGACCACCTCCCTCCGTCCCTGAGTCCTGCCCCACCCGTGGTGGCATAACAGAGCCAAATAATCGCCGTTAACAATAGTAGAATTAGTGAACAGTTTGTACAAGTCCTGGGCACTGAGCTAGGTGATGACATAATTTTTCTCACGTAGAGTACTACACAGAAGCACTTGTCAGAAAGGAATCTGGTGACCAGAGAGGTGATGGCTTCCCAGGTACCTTATGGGTGGCAAATGGCTCACAGCCAGGTCTTGATGTCCTCACAAAGTCCTCACAAAAGGGAGGCTGGCTCTGGGGTCTCTGATGGGATTCAACTACATTAAAACAGCCTGGGCAATATGTCCTGCTGTGAAAATGCTGCACTTGAGCCAAGTAGACGCCAAAGAGAAGAATTGCTTTGTTATTCTGATACTGCAAAGAGGAGGCATCCCGTGGTAGAAGGAAGGATTGAACCAGAGGTCCAATGACTTTTGATTTCCACACACAAAGGGAGTCAGAACCATTGATCAGCAATGCTGATTACAAGAATTTGAAAAGCGTTTTGAAAACCTGATGGCCGTGGCGGTTTTATTTGCTGAACTGCAAATCAGGGGAGATGGCCTGATGTGAATCAATGGGTGCATCTAGGGCGACCATAGGGAGACAGCATTTGTTCGACCTTCATCAAGTTATTTAACCTTGCCAAGCCTCAGTTTCTCCATCCGTAAAATAGGCACAACAGCGGTACTCACTATACGCCCTCCTAACCGCGTGGTGGGTTCTCAATTAAGTAGCTGATGTGATACCGTATTGTATATTCCTAGCCGGACTAGAACATGTACATGTGTAACGGTTCTTAAGTGAACCATTGGTTGATGGATAACTTCCGGGACAGCCATGATGGGGTGATCTGAGGAGCCAGAGTTCTTTCCGGATCACAGGTAGAGGGAGACGTGTCCCCACAAAGGGAGACTGCAAAGGAATGACATCTCTGAGCCGAAAACGAAGGCTCAGCCAGAGCTTTAGGTCAGGAAGCTGCACAGTCAGAAAAGCCATCAGGCGTGGGGCTGGAGCCGGGGAGGGCTGTGAGCCAACTTTATTTTTTATTCTGAGATACTTAAAAAAAAAAATCTGGCCGCATTTCCACGCACTTAATCAACTACCACATTTTTGAGTGTTCTCTTCTTTCCCCATTATTCTTTAATGACGGATCGTTGGCAGGAAGGGATCAAATGCACATGAACCACTGATCATCAAGGGACCAAATGAAGCGTCTAGTCAATTTCATGGTCAAGGACTTTCAAAGCAAGAAGGGGGGTTTTAAAGAAAGATGATGCTTCCGGATTTTTATGTTGTTTTAAAGAGTTCTCAAAGGGCACCGTCGTGTGATCCAGCAATGACTCCCCAGATCTGTGATCTATAAGCCTCTCAATTTCCTCTACTCTCTCCTCTAGACTGTACATCACTCAGTGCTGGGGAAAGGCAAAATTGATTCTAGGAAGGAACACCGTGAAAAATGCTTTGGGTTAGTCTCCTCTCCCGCTGAGTTTGTTTTATAAAACAAAGCAGAGAAAACTGGCAACCTGGAAGCCGAAAGCGTCCCTTTGTCTTTCATTAGCTCGGGGATGAGGAAAGCGGCATTTACTGAATGAACACCTTTCGTATATGGACACCCTTCATTCCCCTCAACAACTCCTTACATTTAAGGGGTGTGAGCTCAGTTTTATCACCAGGGCGAAGCTCCAGCAACTTAGGTTCCAACAGAGATGTTTGGTAATGCCGGGGTCAAATTCACACCCGTCAGATTCAAATAACTCTGAGGGGCAGACAGTGCTGTAAGGAGGGCCAGGATAAGGGCCAGGAGACTCAAGGAGGGGTTCCCTCACAAGGTTGTATGTTAACTCTGAGAACGAGCTCTGGCTTACGTTTCGCACCGAGCACCTCTCTGCCCCACCCTAGTCCATCCATGCTGCCGTCAGGATTGGTTGGTGGTGGGGAGCAAGTGGGCTCCCAACTTTAGGGACCGCCTATGAACTGGACACCCTACCAGGAGCTTTATGTAAAGAGCGACCAGCTTCCCAAATGCCTTGAGAGAGGGTATATTAACCTTCTGTGTGCCCGTGATTAGGTAGAAATAATTGTATAAACCAGAATTTCTCTTATCGAGAGGGCCATATACTTGGCAGGAAATCCTTTAATAAAACAAAAAGGGACAGAATGAGCTGGCATTTCCCTGCCCTGGGGCTTCGGTATTTGCTGACAGCAAGTGTGAGAGGGAGGAAAGGGAGAAATCACTCTGCCAGGTGGAAGGAAAGAATGTGAAGATCTTAGGAAGCACGGTGGAGGAGAGATGGAAATAAGGGGGAGTGAGTGGCAGTTTAAAGAAGGCCGAGGATCCATGTACCTTGGTGTGACCCCCTAGCCCCACCCTCATATGCCCCTGAGTCCCAAGCAGATTCTACGAAAGCTCAAAGTGCTGGATGCATTGGGGGGGGGGGGGATGAGGGGGCTGCATTATGCAGTCATGGTGCTGAACTGATGCCGGGGCAGTTCCAGGTGAAACAGAGACCCTGCCAGGATCATGGCCACCAGACTGTAAGCTCCAGAAAAAAGCAAACATTGAAAAGCATCAGGTCACTGATACAGACCGTGGGATTGTCTCTGTGTCTGAATCAATGCTGCTTTTTGGTTTTATTTTTTTTTAATGTTTATTTATTTTTGAGAGAGAGAGAGTGTGAGCGGGGGAGGGGAAGAGAGAGAGAGAGAGGGAGACACAGAATCTGAAGGAGATTTCAAGCTCTGAACTGTCCACACAGAGCCCGACGTGGGGCTCGAACCCATGATCTAACCCATGACGCTTAACTGACTGAGCCACCCAGGCGCCTCTGAATCAATACTGCTTTTTAAGAGGAAAGAGGTCCCCGGCGGACATCTATATTATGCACGATACAGAAAACAGGGTTCAGAGAGGGTGAGTCTACTGCTCATTGTCCCACAGCTGGAAACAGACAGTGGGATCTGATCTCTGGTGAGTCTAGGTCCAGAGCTGCGCGAACCTCGTCCTCATCTGCGCGGCGCAGGGGGGGAGAGAAGGTGAGAAGGCACGTTCCAAACTATGAGGGAGACATTAAGGCTTGTGGAGAGAGGACCAGCTTGATAAAGAGTCTCTTACACACCAGCTTGTGGCCACTAACCCTCTGAATAGCTGTCCTAGGATGGTTTTCTCGGCAGCCACTTTGTTGTTGTTAAAGGCACTTTAAATCCACCAACTTAGGTAGAAAACCTGAGCAGGAAGGGACCTTGGGAGATATCCTTGCCCATCCCCCTCATTTTAAGGATCGGGAAACCAAAGCCCAGAGGAGAAAGTCCAGTGACCAGGTAGGAAGCTGGCTTCTGAAAAATGCCAAAGGGATTCCACAGAAGCCCCATGAGAGTAGAAAAAGCCTTATTGGGGAAGAGGTCTGCTTGATTTTGTTAAAATCAATCCTTCCAGGGACCAGGATTTGAAGACCTGATTCTGGGTTCCTGAGGTTGCTCCTTTAAGGGATGCCATTGGCCACCACCCGGTCCCTCGCAGCTTACTGCTGGCTGATAACCTCACGGCTGCCCCCTTCCCCAGAACTGGGCTCTGGAGGCTGAGGAGTGTGTATTGGGAGGCGGGGGAGGGGCAGGTCTTCAGGTTATGAGGTCTGCTGCTGGGGGAGGCTACTGTGAGTTGGGGACATTTCCCAAGCCCAGCGCTGTGGCGAGATAGCCTGGCTTTGAGAGGCCCACGAGCCTAGTGCGGTGGTTCTCAAGATTTAGGATGTGTTGAGGTCGATCAGGATTCTGAATGAGAAGGTCTGGCTGGGTTGGGGCCCCGAAATCTACATGACAGAGCTTCCTGGGGTTCCAGCTCCGTGGTTCACACAGACCACACTGCATCAGGGGCACCGACACAGAACAAAACGCTTGGTTTGGGAAGCGCCACAAAGCTGGGTTGAAATCCTGGCTCTCCCGAATGGTAGCGACCCGGCTACCAGAAAGGAGCTTTATCCTCCTTCCCGGATAACAGCTTAAGCTGTTACCGATGCTTTTTTTTTTTTTCTTTTTCTTTTGATCCAACTGGAGTTTTAAAATTTATTAAAGGAACTTATATGACATAAAGATAAAAGGGTGCTGATCGTCCTTAAGCTCCTTCATCCATGAAGTGGGAAAGGTTTGGGGGTGTGAAAGTTTAGTAAGAATTTCTTCCAAGTGCCCAACACAGTGCCTGGCACATAGTAGGAGCTTTATAGGTGTTAGCACCCTTGTCCCTCTCTGCCTTTATTTGAGAGGCTGCTGTCTTTCCCGCTCCTCCCCCTTGTAGGCTCCTATCTTTGCCGTCACATGCCAGACCACCTCTCTCCACGTCACTTTCCCGGCTGTGACAAGCCACCAGCAACTGTCTGTCTTTTCCTCATAAGGAATTAATCTCCGTCCATTCTGAGGCCAAGGCAGAAGAAGAATGTTCTCTTGCAGCCATTAATAAGCAGCACATTCTCACAATGGCTTAGGCTTCCTTTGTTCCGCGGAGACATGTCTGGCTCGGCTGCCGTGATGGAAGGGGCCCTGGTAATTACTGCAATTCTGTGGCTCTGAGATGCTCGGCTTGAACACTGTGCCTTTGAATTCCAAGACCTGATAAGAGCCTCCTGTATTTAACGCACATGTGTGTGCGCAGACACACAGACACATCCGGGCACACACAGATGCGTACGTGTGCACAGTCATTCTTCACGTATGAGATACGGTGTCCTACATGCTTGAGCTGTCCAGATGGTAATGACTTGTCTGAACAGGTGCTAATCTGAAGGAAAGTTTTCCTAAGCTGGACACGATTCCCCGATTGTTATTTATTCAAGTGGCATTTGAGGTGACTTAGAAAAATACACGTGCCCGAAGGTCTCGAATCGGATCAAATTTGGACAAAGAGAACATGTTCATAGAGACATAAAATTAAGTCAGGGGTAAGATGAGCGGGTAAAATACCTACAAAAGGGAGGCTCAGTCAGTTCAGCGTGCAACTCTTGATTTGGGCTCTGGTCATGATCTCATGGTTTGTGGGATAGAGCCTCGCGTCGGGATTCTCTCTCTCTCTCTGCCCCTGCCCTGCTTGCGTGTGTGTGCATGCTCTCTCAAAATAAATAAATAAATAAACTTAAAAAAAAATCTACAAAAAGGCCCTTCAAGTTTGTAGGAGAGCCCACATCAGGTGCCCACAGCCGATGCACAGAGGGAAACAATTCATGATAGGATTTGTGGTCTCCAGCAGATCGGAGCCAATTGTGTTCTTAAGAGAAACAGTGTTCTGTCTCCCACTGGATGTTTTCTCCCACGGGTCCTCATCAAGGGGAATCTCTGACATGGATAAAGTTCTTCAAACACCCCCCTGAGATACACAATGAGTTTCTTCCTATTGTAGCATCTTTCAGTGCATGACAGGAAAATGTCAACACGCTGCTGGGTAAAAGTAGTTGCAGGAGGAGTCAGAGAAATAGGGTCTTGATCTGCAGCGTTCTTCGGCTCTTACTCGCTTCAACAAGGAAAAAGTCAGAAGCTGTCGGCACTCGCTTCCCAGGTCCCACGACAGTCCTATCACCTTTCAGTAACAGCCCTTCCTTCTAAGATGAGATTTGGCCTCAGAATCCTTCCCAACACAGATTTCCCGGTGGCCACTGGCAACCCGCTGAAATTGGTGTAGGAGATAAAATCGATTTGCCCCTGCAACTAATCTAGAAGAATGGATGTTTGTGTTAACTTCTTTTTTTTTAATTTTTTTTTTAACGTTTATTTATTTTTGGGACAGAGAGAGACAGAGCATGAATGGGGGAGGGGCAGAGAGAGAGGGAGACACAGAATCGGAAGCAGGCTCCAGGCTCTGAGCCATCAGCCCAGAGCCCGACGCGGGGCTCGAACTCCCCAACCGTGAGATCGTGACCTGAGCCGAAGTCGGATGCTTAACTGACTGAGCCACCCAGGCGCCCCTGTTTGTGTTAACTTCTAATGGATTCATTATATTATGTGTGTGTATACACACCTGTACATTTATAGAATACATATTTATACACGGAGACATATTACATATACACACATATATTTACATACGCAGTCTTCTGGTCACTGGGTAACATCTTGAACTATAACTTCGTGGGGTTTTTCAAGTGCAAGTGAGCAGGCAGAGTTATTTTGCACCTGCTACAAATGGCAGCTGTGTTTTGGGGAGAATTTTGGGCAGCAGGACTACTCTGCTTTTTCCTCCCCCATGGCTGGGCTACTGGCTTTCACACTCCTGTCTGCTCCTTGTGAGTGGACCCGCCTCTATTTCCTCCACCCCTCGAAACTCGACGCCCCACGCCAGGCCAGATGAGAAGCAGACAAGATTTGCAGCAGTTAGAACTGCATGAAAAGTAAACGTTCCCAAGACCTGAACTAGGTCTTAACTGACTTGGCATAAGCTTTCAGCATCTCGGTGAGTTTCCAACAGTGATGGCTCTGCCCTCCCTTCTGGAAATGTAATGTGTCTGGATATGATGAATGAGCTATAGTGAACCAGTCCTAATAGGTCCGGGTGTTTCTTGCTTTCTGAAGTCTTGCTCTGCGAACCCAGAAGCCAAGGAGATTTAGACAATAAGGGATATTTTCCAATTTCTGCCCTTTGTTTGTCTCTCGTCTCTATTTCACATATAGACTCACTTTTGCTCGCACATTTGAAGAAATGGGATCTGAGAAGAGAGCTCAAACTCCGACCACAACACGTGCACGGTCCTACATCCTCCTCACCTATCCCAGCCCTGCGGAGCAGGGTGGGGGGGTGTTCTTCCGTTTCACATATCTCCACCTCTAATTAATTTTAAATAGGCTGCCTGGCAATGCTCTTGCTGAGCACTTCACATCCCAGACTCTATTTCTCTTAATTGGAGAATGTTTTATTTCAACTAATCAGCCCAGCATCTTTTCCAATCAAAACAGCATTCTGGTCTAGGCACAACACCCATCATCAAAGGGCCAAATCATATTTGCAAATCGGAAGCATGAGGGGCTTTCTGTTTCTTCCCTGGCACGCAGGTTGTAGGCAAAACACACACACACACACACACACACACACACACACACACACACACACACTTAGAAACTCTAAAGGTACTTGTATCCTTGCATTAGTGGCTGGTTGGTTTCAACCCTTGTCCTTCCTCATTGGCACAGTCTCTACTGTGAGAGGCGATATTGATGCCTGAGCGTTGTTTATCAAGCCAACACTGTCGTGAATAAATAAGAAGATGGATAAGAAGGAAGGATGGATAATGCCTGCTTCCCGAGTGATTTAATTTTAACTAATAGCCATGCTAAACTCATGAGAGGAAGACCAAGCTTATTTCACTGAACAAACATTTACTGGGAGCCTATTTCGGGCCAGGTCTTGTGTTACACATCCTGAACCCTGAGATGAATGAAGGAAGTCTCCTGCCCCCAAGGAGCTCAGAGCTGGATGGAGAAGAAAGGCAAAGTAACAATTCTGTAGAATGCAGTAAGAGGGAGGGCAGAGGAAACCAAGAGGCCTCCAGTATGAAAGAATTCCTGGTAGGACAGAATGGTTTCTTCCTGTGCCCTTCCCTCTTCCGTACCGCTCCTCATCCATGGCATGTGTTCTGGAGGGGGATTGCCTCTGGGTGGCAGAGTAGAAAGAAATAGTTTATTAAAAAAGTAACATATTGAAGTTGTATCCTGGATGCGGTGTCAGTGTCCCCAAGAGACACGCGTATTTGGCTTATAGATGCCCCTTTCGCAGGATGTAAAAGGCAACATGCCTCTTTGACGAGACAGCAGGATGGAAATTGGGGCAATGCCCAGGTGTGCTACTCCAGGATGAAGCCAGGGCCCCGTAAGGTGTCAGGGGAGAGGAATGACTCAGGAGACTAAGGGGAGGCCAGAAAGCCAGGAAACCTGGAAGCTCATACCTAAGAGACTATTTATGGAGTGAAAATTTAAGAGACCTGGTTCGCTGTCCTGTAGGATGCATACTCATGAGCAGCTTTGGAGGGCTGACACGTTTCCTTTCCATTTTAAGCTTATATTTTCAGGGGTGGAGCTGGATTGAGAAAAAAACAGAAGAGGAGATTTTTCTATCCTTCCCACCACTCAGGGACACCAAGTGCACCATGAGTCATACCTATACTCCCAGTAGACATTAGCTGGCCACAAGGAGAGCAGGGGTCAAGGGGACAGGAGGCAAGTGGCCAGAAAAGTAGACTAACAGAGAAGGTGGTGGGTGGGGTTATAGCAGTGGCTGTAGGATACAGAGAAAAGACTAGACTCAAGAGAAATGTAGAGGAAAGAATGGACAAAATACGTGTTTGAATAGTGTCTGCGGAAGAGAGAGTTCTACCATGGCCGCCGGCGTGGACGGTAATACCGTTAATTGGGACGTGATGAGAACCACATTTCCAAACGTCTCCATCAGTAACTAGCTTCCTGGGCTCACTGTGTCATCTTTTCATGGCCTCTGAGACAACACAGAATAAACAGCTTGCTGGACCAGCTGGTGTAGGGTCAGGGAGAGAACCTTCCAGTTTCCTGAGCCAATTAGCAAATTCCTTAACGTCTTTGCTTTGCATCCCCATAGCTCCCCCATTCACATACTTACTGCACCAGGAAATCCTTCAAAGTGTGTCTTTTTGATAGAAGAGATTCAGATTTATGTCTCTGCTCTTGCCTAGGTGGATGTCCTATGATTTACTATTTCCTAGGATGATGGGAAGGAGCTGCCTACATCTGGAGAGAATTATAGATCCAGAAATTTAGTGTCTGACTTCAAGTGATTTCCATTCCTGGGGCTCCCCTAAGTATGAAGATGGGGAAGCCTGGGAATTCAGAATCCTTCCCACCTGTGTCTCCCACGCAAAGGCGAAACAAATCATATACCTTCCTCATGACTCTTTAACATACTTCAGAAGTCATCTCTCCTGAGAGAGAGGAAAAGCAATTTGCTGGAACCCAAAGATCAAGGCAGTATAGCAGAGGGATGCTTGGGTGAGACAGAAAGAACCAAATCACTTCACCCTACACCTGTGTGGTTGAGCCTTGATTCTCTATCGGTAGCCATGGAAGCAACACACGTTGCAAAACATGAAGAAAATGGGATTCGTTCTCTGAGCTGGATTGAAAAGCACCCTCTGAAATGCAGTGATTTCAAGCTGAACAGGAATCTTCGAGACTACATTAGGATGAATTTAATTATCTCTGCTAATTTGCAGTGGGACCTGAGTCCCTTTCGCAGTTTGTATTATCCAATATTAAAGGAGACATGATTGCAGGAACTACTTTAATAAAAGGTAATATCCCTGAAATTACAAAGCCTAGGCCTGCCTTTCTACATAATAGGTACATCTTAGAGCTCAAGATGCCTTAGCCTTCCCTTTTCTGTCTCTTCCAACTTGTCTCCCCCTCTGATTTCACCTCCCATCTCTCCTCTTCATACTTGGAAGATGAGCCTAGACTTCCTCTAATCTCTTCCTTTATTTTCCTTTCATCATTCATCCAAATTGGTCCTCAGTTAATGAAGTGAGGCTTCCAAGGTGAGTCTGAGAATCTAGGTTATATTTCAGAGGGTCCATTAAGCCAAGGAGACAAATTACTCAAGAATATCTCTTACCCAAACCCTTCAAGTACTGGTGGATGAATCATAAACTTCAATTCACTGAAGTAATACACAGAGATGATTTTTTTTTTCTCAAAGCAACGTATGTTAGAATTCCTGGCTGTTACCATGAGGATAACTAATGTCACCATGAGAGCAATTACCACTAATCAGAGCGCACTCCTTGCACAGGAAGCTGACAACAAAGTGGAGAAATGACAGAGGTCGCTTTGAAGATGTGCCTGCCTTTCAAAAAAAAGAGACAGAATTCAATATGTCATAAGAAGGATCCCCTTAGGAGGAGGTTAAAAAAAGAAACTATGGATTCTTTTAAAAACCTTTCTTTCTTTGATATTTCTACATGCAATGAAAATCACAAAACACCAGTTTAGAAACCACGCTCATATTTATATGTTTTTTTCATCCTTAAAACAACCTTATGGGAACCCAGTAATATTCCCATTTACAGCCAAGGAGGAGACAAGGACTTTCTGAGTTTCATAGTCATGTAGCTATTAAGAGGCACAGGTGGGACTTGAATTCTGATCTTCTGAACACGAGCCCTTGGCACCTTCTTCTATACCATGTTGTTGGGATCTTATCATAGGGGAAGTTCTGGGGAGGCAGCATTTCCAAGAACACTTCTTTGCTCAAGAACGTGCTCCAGTGAATCCCCGGATTCACTTTGGAATCCCCTTTGATGGAATTCCTTTTGGTGTTGAGTTCACCAAATCCAAAATTAATGGGTGTAGCCGACTCCCATTTTTACTGATCCCGGAGTGCCATGCACCCATTTCTTTGCCCAAAGGCTCTCTCTTGCTGATGCTGCCTGTACAACAGGCCAGGAATGTTAAAAAATTAACGTTTCCCATTCTTGGAGCAGCTTTCAGCCAATGACTGTTGGAAGTTGATGCTTAAGTATTTTGGTTCCCTCGTCCTTCAGGTGGGATTACATGGAGATGGGAGTCTTACGGTGCCTCATAGTTGCCCCATGGGATTAACCTCCATCCCCCACAGGGCTGGCTGGCTTCCTAATGCACCTTGTAGTGATTGCTTTATTTCCTATCTCGCTTTCCCACCGCTCCCACCAGGGTGTTCCAGAGCCTAAATAAGTATCTCGCACTTGGATCCCTGTCTCAGAGTCTGCTTCTGGGTTCCAAGACCCTGCCTCTGACCCCATCTCATCTTTCCCACCAGTACTTGCCATTAGTTCTCCATTCATTCATGTGTCCCCACAGGCTCGGTGTTGGAGCATGCCCGGTGCTGGAACGCCAGTGCTATGTTCTCCTGCCTCTAAGCCTTTGCTTCCTCTGTTTTTACCCAAGCTTGGCACCGTCCTATTCTATGCTTCCTTTAAGGTTCTACTCAAGGCCATCTTCTCTGTGAGGTCTTCACTGATGATTCCCCTATGGGTCCCTCCCATCTACTTCCCAGGCCTTCTGTGACATTTCCCCACGGTAAACAGAGTACCCCTTTGTCATACGTTTTCTTTTCCCCTAATTCTTCTTTCATCCATGCCATTTGTTTCCTCCCACATAGACTTTAAGTTCCTATGGATTAGGGTCATGTTCACAACCAGTGGCATGCTGGTATGTTTAACAACCAACTCTCTTAAAACATATATGAGTCTATGGATGTATATACATTTACTATAAATTTTACTGACATACAGGATGTGTAGTCCACAATTTACAAGTGATAGTAAGATCCACACTACTCTTTATTTGAAAGCCCATAGAGTCAACTCATTCTCATCGAATGTTTTTGCTGATTTTTGCTGAACTGTTCTATCTGTGGCCAACCTATGGTCACAATTCAGTCATGACTTGACAAATTGATTTGCATCCCAATGTGATTATTCTTTCCCCAAAAGATTTGGTGTTATTGACCCTGATAGATGATTGATACCTGATCTGCTGTTAGGCTATTTCTCACTCTCATCCAGACTTAACTCAATAAACTGTCACCTCTCTGAGCTTCGGGACTAGACGTGACACATTTTCAAGTTTAACCTGCAGTATTCACATTTTCTCCCTTACTTTCTTACGTTTATACATTGTCAACAACAACAACAACAACAACAACAACAACAACAACAACATCAAGCCCTGGTTTCCATGGTGTAAAAAAGCATGATGACTTTCAAGCTACCCAAATGGTATCACTAGATGTAGAGTCATGAAGCCATGTAACCGTTATTTAGAACTTTCCCAATACAGATCAAGTAAGTGTAAATAACCTCAAGAGCATGGATAGTCAAATGGAAAATAATTAAGAACTGATGAGTTTTAAGTACTTATTACCTTTTCTTATAATAGCATTTTCTAAATTGTAAGTTGATATACTTTGATTTTTAACATAAAAGTTTTGTTGAGTGACCGCCTCACAAAATTCCAGACTATCTAACAACAGGCTCTTGTGAGATGGTACGAGCTAGCTCCAACACACCCCTGCATCTAGTCTGTAATTCAGAGTGTGTAGCATGGTTCGTAACAGCTCTCTGAACCCTTGCCGTGTGAATGAGTGGCTTTAGTTTTCAAAAGGGCAGATGACCGGAGAACTTGAGAAAATAAGGCAGCTCTCAGACATTTTCTCAGTAAATGTTGTTGCCCAACTGCTCAGGGCGCCGAGCCAGAGGATGAGAGGGCTGGTCCCTGGGCGGACGGTAGGGAATCCGATCAAGGAACAGAAGTTGCCGCCTGACCTCTTTGTTACTTCCTTATTATAACCGAGGACCTCGGCTAATTAGCATTTGGATTCCCCGATTCTCTCCTCAGCAGGGCACAGGGCTAACCAAAGATACTGTGTGTCTAAGGCTGGGGCTATGTTTCTCATGGTCAGTTAATAAACGGGCATTCTGGTTTGGAGGCTGGCCTTACTGGATGGTGCGGGCTGGCGTTGACCCTGGCTGGTTACTACTGCAAACCATTTGTGCAGCCTTGTTCGATGGTCGTCGGTGTTCACATGTAACGGTTACAAGGAAGGCTCTGGAGTCAGACTTTTGGGGTTCAGATGCCTAGTATTAGTGGTGTGACCCCTGGGAAGTCATTGAATCTCCCTGAGATGTTGCTTCATTCTCTATCAAACAGGGATCGAGACCGAGTCTTAGACACTTGTCGGGATTCAGCATGAACCATGCATGGATCGCTCTTAGCACAATGGCAGGTTGTATAGTATGTGGCCAAAGAATGTAAGATGATGACGATGACAATGACATAACGACAACGACGACTATGATACTGATGTACTAACACCTTTGGGCAGTGGTAGCCTAAGTGTCATTAATGCAGGACCTCTCCGAGTGTGTAAGATGTCACATGCCAAGTGACTCTGTAGGCTGAATTTCCCCACCACTGGTATTCATGCTTGGGAAACACACCCTGAGAAGTCCATTTTTAGCTTTATCTGGAAGTCTTTGAAATTTCCCTTCAGGAGAAAAGAGCAGCTGCTATTTCTCAACTCTTCATCTCCCTCCCCTTGGAGGGAAATGTTCCTCGTTCCTGTCAGGTGTGCCTGTTCATCAGATAGGGGGCCCTTGTCAGAGCGCAGGGTCATCGAGGGGAGTTTCAAGCATCCTCGTTTCCCGTGTGGGAAGAATTCATATCTTTGCAAAGAATATTCAAGCCCTAATTAAATTTCACCATATTGGTCATTCTTGTTTCCCAAGAGATCAGAAGGGGCGTCTCCTAAGACTGCCCTCTCTAGCAATTTGGCCGCTGACCCATCCTTGATAAGTGGCTTCCAATTGTATTCTTCTAAGAGCCGGAGATGTCCCCGTAGGAGCGGCTCTCCGAAGCAGGGAGGGGAGAGTGAGCTGGCAGGATGGGGTTGACGGGCTGAGGCAGTAGGCAGGCATGGAAAGATACGGCATCCCCGTGACGTGGGTTAAAATCCTGTCTCCTCCACCAAGCCGATGGCCGATCTTGGACAAGTTATGAATCTCTCTGAGCCTTTGTCTGCCTACCTGTCAAAGCTGGATTGGTTGTGAGTGCGTGAGAAAACGTGACCCTGAGCAAATTACTTAACTCCTCTGTGCCTCATTTTCTTTCTTATGGAATAGGGCTAAATAATACTACTACTTCCTATGGTTATTGTGACGATTAAATGAAATATGGCGCATTTAAAGTGTTTAAGACCATATCCAGTTCATAGCAAGTACTCGATGTGTGTTTTGTATTTTTATCATTATTATAGTATTGTTATTAGCATCATCCTTTTTTTGTTTTTTAGTTTATTTTGAGAGAGGTAAACATAGCGCGAGTGGGGGAGGGGCAGAGAGGGAAAGAGAGAGAGTCCCAAGCAGAATTTGTGCTGCCAGCACAGAGCCTGATGTGTGGCTTGAAGTCATGAAACCACGAGATCATTACCTGAGCTGAAACCAAGAGTCAGATGCTTAACCAACTGAGTCACTCAAGTGCCCCTAAAAATTTTTTTTTAATTTTTTTAATGTTTATTTATATTAGAGAGAGAGAGAGATACTGCACGAGCAGAGGATGGGCAGAGAGAGAGAAAGACAGAGACAGAGACAGAATCTGAAGCAGGCTCCAGGCTCTGAGCTGTCAGCACAGAGCCCAACGTGGGGCTTGAACTCACAAGCTGTGAGATCATGACCTGAGCTGAAGTCAGACGCTCAACCGACTGAGCTACCCAGGTGCCCCCCTAAAAAATTTTTTTACATTTATTTATTTTTAAGAGAGAGAGGCAGAAAAAGAGAGAGAGAGGGAGACACAGAATCAGAAGCTGGCTCCAGGCTCTGAGCTGTCAGCACAGACTCCAACATGGGGCTCGAACTCCCAAGCCATGAGTTTGTAACCCTAGTCCAAGTCGGACGCTCAACCAACTGAGCCACCCAGCACCCCTCTCCTCTCTCTCTCTTATTTGAAGCCACTGAAAGATCATTGCTATCAGATGATGACCACCTACCCTTCTGCCTGTTCCCTGAGTGTTCTTGGCTTCTTCTGAGCTCTGACAGCTGCTATTATCTGGGCCTTCACTTGACAGTTAATCATGTAGAGCCTTAGGATGGCTTTTCTATTGTTGTCTGAGCTGTTTTTCCAATTTGTCATTGCTATGCTATGCTTTTGTTACCATTCTCCCTACACAGGCAGTAAACGGGGATTGGGGGCCCTCTCTCTAATCACTGATGCTCAGAAACCCAGTTGGGCTTTTGCCCTTCATAGACCTAACGTGCTCAGCTCTGGGCTAAACACGGCACACGGCACAGCTCAGTATTCTTTCCTGGGGAAGAGAGGAAAAGGAAAACGAATATTTATGAGGTGTCAGGCACTGAGCTAGTAAGTTAAGCGCTGGGAATCTAAAACTCAACACAATATCTGCCCCTGCCTTTAGGAAGCTTGCAGTTTGGCGGGGAATATGGACAATGGAAAGACACTATATCTCAGTGTCGGAGGTACAGGGTGCTGGGGAGCACATTAGAGGGACATGAGCTGGAGGAGGTTGGGGGGGGTGCAAGTGTCCAAGAAAGCAGAGCTAAACAGAGGCCTAAAGAATTATGCAGAAATGGACCTGAGGCAGGCCAGAAGCCTCGATATTGATGTTTCTAAGATACAGTCTCACAGTAAACATTCTGGAATGTTCTGAGAGTGTTTTCCCCCAGTTCTATGGCACCAAGTGGTCAAGCAGGCATGTAGGTAGGCTCTCCTCACACAGGAGGCAAGAGTGAGCTGTGTGCCTGATGGAATCCATCCTCCAAGCGACTGTATTGTCAACCAACCCATGGAACCTGGGGCCGGGTGTGCGTACCAGGGAAGCTAGCTCCGACGGCTGATGATGTATGGGTGCCTCTTCCCAGCTATGCATTCAGCGATGTTGTATTAATGACTTGCTCTTGGTCACGACGGGAGTATTTCCACCACAGAAACCGGCAAATGAGACGTATCAGGGCTTTCTTCTCCTAGGCCGGTTGTTGAAACTTTTACCGGCCTACCACTGTGTGTACCTGCATTTGGGGGCTTTCTGTGTTGTCTCTCACAACAGGCACCACTTTTTACAAATCTGTGTCTTATCCCACAATATTCATTGTATCGGACATCTCTTGCACAGCACTTTTTATCTTCTGGGTCCCCTTCACGTTCTGGCTACTGCTGCTGGGACCACACATAAGAAAATGCTTTTTTCGGGTTCCATGTAGTTTCGTCATCATTTTCTCATTCATTTGTGAGCCATTGGTTAGCCCCAAACTTGCATTTACTGAGCACAGGTGTAGACCCATTTTATGCAGGGCCTCGGGCTCTGTGTGCCTCACCCCGAAGCGTCCCTGATGTGAAAGTGGGGGGCATGTGTGCAGAGCCCAGAAGTACCAGGAAGTTGGTGTCTGTGACACCCCCTTCGCTAATGGGGATGGACGTTCAATGACAACACGTCTCCTCTGGTGTCCTCAGAAGACGTTGTAAGATGCATTTCCTGAGCTTGCCCAAGAAACGAGCTAACTCTAGCTGTATTTATGCATGGAATCAATCCACTCACAGCCAATCTGACTTGGGCAGCCAGGGAGACAAAGGCTCAGAGTGATTCAGTCAGTTGTCATCTGCTCAGGAGGAGACGAATTTGAACTCCCATCACTGGGACTCTGAAACTTTCCATGCCTGCATACTTCCTCTGCCCGTCAACCCTCACCCTCCTCTCCCTCCTCCTGATAATGGCTCTTTATGGGAACACCTCGGTCTCTGGAAAGAGACCTTTGTTCCGTTCCTGAATGCCCTCCTTCTCCCTCACTTTTCCTCGGTGAGATCGCTTCTCACATAAATGTTTGCACACAAGCCTGTACCCCAGCCTCTGCTGTGAGGCCGTCCCAGCCTAAGGCGTCCTCTGGGTCTGCTGACATCTGTCACATGACCCTGCTGTTGTGATAAGTAGGAAGTGGCCCAGGGTAGAGAACCAGATCAAGCGCGCCTCCTCTTTGAAGCCCTCCCTGTTTTCCCCAGACCTGGTCATGCTATACTCCCAGCAGAACCACATGATACTGGGATGGATGCATTTATACAGCAGAGACCTCTCTCCTTCCAGACTCTAGCAACTAAGACAGTAGGATGTTGTATTCCTCATAACATTTCCTAGCACACGGTAGATATCAATAAGCTTTTAGAAGAGTAAATAAAGCACCTTTTTTTAAGGTTTTTTTTTTAATGTTTACTTTTGAGAGAGAGAGAGACAGACAGAGCACAAGTGAGGGAGGGGCAGAGAGAGAGGGAGACAGAATCTGAAGCACAGAGCCTGATGTGGGGCTTGAAGTCATGAACCCTAAGATCATGACCGGAGCCAAAGTCGGATGCTTAACCGACTGAGCCACCCAGGGACCCCAAGAAAGCACTTTTTAAAAAGTTTACTGTTTAGCACATCTGGGAGGAACTATTCATTCAACACTCCCTGTCGGGTGGAAGAAGGGGACAGCAATTCCCGATGTGTGCCAAGGCCATCCGAAAACCGCAGAGGTGGATAGTGAGGGGGAAAGTCCAACAACAACAGGCAGCGAATAGAAGCCCAAACCTAGATCCGACACAGATGCTTGGAATGTCCGTGACAGAAGCGGCAGCCGCTGCTCTGGACTCTCTTTAATGACCGTTTTCAAAAAGGCATGCTTCTCAACACGGCGAGTCTGGGACAAGCTCACTAACACTGGAGGGGAGGCCGGACACAGGCGATGAAAGCTACAGAGTGTGAGTCATATTTGCAAAGCACGGAGGGAAGACCCCGTAACACAAGAAACCTAAATGCGTCTAATGACACAAACAGAGAATAAGGATGCGGGGAAGACTGCCAACTGAGAAAAACTGAGCGAAGAAAGTCAACTTGTGCATAATGGGGCGACAGAGGGTGCTGGAAGCTGGTAGCCAAGTGGAAACAATGTGAAACTTGACCTGAACAGCAAAGTGATCCCGGGGGTGAGGCAGGGGGCAGCAGGGACTACGCCATATTTTGCGTCTTTCCGGGGAAGATCTGAAGAAACCTCCCAGTCAATATTTTTTTAATTTAATTTAATTTTAGAGAGAGTGTGTGAGCGGGGGAGGAGCACAGAGAGAGAGAGAGAGAGAGAGAGAGAGAGAGAGAGAGAGAGAATCCCAAGCAGGCTCCATCCTCAGCACAGAGCCCAACGCGGGGCTTGAACCCACAAACTGTGACATCATGACCTGAGCCGAAATCAAGCGTCAGACGCTTAACCGACTGAGCCACCAAGGCCCCTCCCCCTCCCCTCTGCCCCCCCCCCCCATCACATTTTAAAACGCAGAGAATAAAGCTGGAATCTTGGCAAAAAGAGCGCAGTGAGAATAAACGTTAGGCGTCTCCTTTCAGCTGTTGCTTTTTTTTTCTTGACGCGGCCTCAAATTCTCTTCTCCTTTAAAGATAACGAAGCCATGCCAACAACTCTTTTAGCTGTAAGAAAATTATCTCAAGATTGGGAGCCCCGAAACAGCCCATTGTCTCCACAAGGTGCCCAGAAGTGGCGGGCACATAAAGCCGTGTCCCCTGACAGGTAGGGGGTGGCTCAGGCGAGCCTTTGGTAACCACATGACCACTCAGGTAGAGTTGAATTCCTCCTCTTTGCCAGCAGTATTTCTTGAGATCTCTCCCGTGCTTGAGCGAGCAACACACTGTTTTAATGGTTTACACGTCTGCTTTCCTGCCTCTGCAGCGCCTAGCTCTGGGCTTGGCACGTAGTAGGTGCTCAGTAAACGCAAGTTTGGGGCTAACCAATGGCTCACAAATGAATGAGAAAATGATGACGAAACTACATGGAACCTGGAAAAAGCATTTTCTTAAGTAAAAAGTGGGTCAAGGAAGGAATCCCTACATAGCCTGAAGGCACACGTCTTGGCCTGAAATTCTTGTGTTAGTTAGGAAGAAAAGGATCGCTTTAAGTGTCTCTGGGGAACTTAGAAAGTGTTACGGACTGAATGTTTGTGCGGCCCCTGAACGTCGTATGTGGAAGGCCCAGCCCCCAATGGGCCAAGGCAAATGCTGACGCCATTTTGTTGTAACCCTACCTTCCTACTTAAGGATCATAACACACTCCTACTTTGCTCACACAGGCTGGTGATCACACCTGGGCACTTACAACTACAGCTGTGTGGGGGATGGGCAGCAGATATGCAGGAACAAAGCCAGGAATGGGCTACCTTAAAGCAGTAACAACAGTTTTGTGGAAGGTGGCACAAATTGTGGGTGGTCTGTCTTCTTCTCTTTCCTAAGTATTGTACATTGTGATTATACGGGATTTACGTAATTCTTTTCATTGCAAGAAAAAAATTATTCTGGGGTAAAAGGCAATACAATACGCAAAGCACGCACACAAACACACACATGCACACAAACACACACATACTCACACACACGCATGAGCTCCAGGATAAGAAATCTAGCTTGGATTCCTGCTTCTGCTACCTTGTACAAATAACATTGCCCAGTCCCTCTCTTTTTTAAAAAATTTTTACTGTTTATTTTTTTGTGTGAGAGACAGAGTGCGAGAGGGGGAGGGGCAGAGAGAGGGAGACACTGAATCTGAAGCAGGTTCCAGGCTCTGAGCTGTCAGCCAAGAGCCCGACTTAGGGCTCAGGCCCACGGACCGTGAGGTCATGACCTGAGCTGAAGTCAGACACGGAACCGACTGAGGCCCCCAGGCGCCCCCTTTTGAAATTCTATATGATGGGCGTGATGTCACCCGTCCCGCCTATCACTGTGGGTTTACTGCGGGGCTTGAGGCCAAAAAGGCCAGTAAAATGCTGTGCAAACAGCAACCTCTCTGAACTGTCCCGTCTATGCTTCCCAGCACAGCCCTTCATTCAGCGGTTTGGATGGTAAAAGTGATCGTTTGGGGTACGTCCAAGTGCCAAGCAATAGGAATGCAGGGAAATTAGCCCAACTCGTTCATAATTTGAGGCCACGGGGGCGAGGCAGGAAAGGCAAGTAGCAAGTTCAACGACCAGCCCTAGAGTCCAGGGAATCTGTGTTGCCCTTAGAGTCCTGTGCCTTGCAGGAGGCGTCCACTCTCCCAGCCTCAGTCCTTCTTATCTGAACCTCGGACATAACTACTGCCACCTCCAGAGGGCTGAGGCGACTGACCACCGTGTGGTCACCCCATCCTCACCCACTGGGGGTTTGTTGAGCAAATTTGACAGGGAATCCACGAAAATGACACACATTTAGGGAGAGAGGTGGAAAGGAAGAAACCAAAGTGGTATTGAGTACAACCCTGAGGCATTTCTAGACAGCATGCCGTTCATAGCTTACGCGTGCCTCGCACCAGACCAAAAGGGGCAGGAAGAGCCAGGGTTATCAGCCCCGTCGTACAGCTTCAGAAAACTGAGGCTCGCAATTCAGAGTCACCCGTCCGCAGTCAGAGAAGGTAGGGGCGGAAGAACCAAGGTCTTGAAAACCAGTCGTCTCCGGCCAAACCAAGAGGCCTCCAATCAGAGAGACGGGGCAAGCAGGGTGAAGGGGCCGGGGCACGGTCACCACCACCCTCTCCTGAAGGGGCCACGGCTATGGCCACGAGTATGGCTGCAGGACACAGTCAGCCTGAGAGCTGAGTTTGGGCTTCACCCCTTGTGTTTGGGCGACCTCACCCAAGCCACTGACCCCCCTCAGTGTCATCCGTGCGGTGAGGAGGTAAGAGATCCTGACAGCACTCAGCACTGCTGTGCGTCCAAACGAGCCTGTGCGCACAGAATACGCCCGGGACAGCGTCTGGCTCAGTGTAAACGTCAGACTCGAGCCGCCGTCGTTACTCTGTCCCTTGGCCAGGGCTCACAGGCAGCTGCTCACTCGCAGATGATTAAATGACTAACCAGAGCGCAGTACTTTCCTGGGCAGCACCTACCAAAACAAGCCGACAGTTTAGTAATCAGAGTCTAGATGGTCGGCGGATCTGTGGGTCCAAACACCAGCATGTGTTTATCATTTGTGCCGCTCGGAGCTTCTGTCGCATAAAGCAGCTCCCACAGATGCCTCTGGAAGCGAGTAAAAGCGAAAGGCAAGGGGCGCCTGGTGGCTCGGTCGGTTAAGCGCCTGACCTGGGCTCAGGTCATGATCTCACGGTTCGTGAGTTCGAGCCCCACCTGGGGCTCTGTGCTGACCGTGCAGAGCCTGCTTGGGATCCTCTCTCTCTGACCCACCCCCCCCCCTGCCGCCGCGCTCACTCTTTCTCTTTCAAAATAAATAAACTTTTAAAAAAATTAAAAAAAAAAAAAAGCAAAAGGCAAGGGCACTAGTAAAGCCTGTTTATGTCACAATGGTGGCAAATCAGTGGCTGGGGGGGGGGGGGGGTGGTGGTAGGGAACCAGCCCTGGGAGGATTAATGACAAGAGTCAGGAAGACAGGGCCCCACCCTCCCCATCCGTCCCCAGATAGTAACAACTGACTTTTATGGGGGCACCAGGACATGCCCCACAACCTTGCCCTGCACTGTCTGGGACATTTTCACAACCCTATAGACACTGCCATCATCCCCATTTCACGGATGAAGAAGCAGAGTCTAGAAATGCCTCTCCCAAGGACTCACAGCTGTAACCAGTTGGAAAGAGGCTTTGGCCCGACTCCAGAGCCTGCTCCTTTAACCCTTAAGCAAAAATTTGTCTCTTCAGCCCTTTCCAGTTCACAAAACATTTTCCCATTTTGAGGGCCTGTGACTCACCATTTGTTGTGTATTGAGCTGTGTCCCCAGATCCTCCCCCAGAAAATTCATATGCTGAATTCTAACCTCCAGGACCTCAGAATGGGACCGTATTGGGAAATAGGGTCTTTGCAGATAAAATCAGTTAAGATATGGTCGCACTGGAGTGGGGTGAGCCTTATTCCAATGACTGCTGTCTTCATAAGAAGGGGTGATTTGGGGCCAGACACAGAGAGAGAACCCCAGGTGAACACGAAGGCAGACACGGTGTGGGGGGTGATGTGTCTATAAGCCAAGGGACACCAAAGATGGCAGTGAACCCCCAGAAACTGAGGGAGGGGCTGGAACAGATTCCTCCTCACAGCCCTCAGAAGGAACTAACCCGCTGATACCTGGATCTGGGATGTCTGGCCTCCAGAACCGTGAGACAATACATTTCTATCTCCGAAGCCATTCAGGTTGTGGTTCTCGGTTATGGCGGCCCATTTTAAGGGCTGCCCAGGGAGGAGAATGCATCCAGCAGGTGGAATTGGAGGCAACCTCCACAGCATGCCTGTCTGCCAGTACATCCTTTCTTCATGCATTCTCCGGGGAATGCTTAAATGTATGTTCCAGTGCTCAAACAATCTTGGTCTGCGGCACAGTTAGCTCCCTCATCTGCTTCTAGGGAGTAGATCAGAATCCGCGATGAACACATCGGTACAGATACCTCGGAAAACATTTGAAAACGGGTCTTCTGGTGTCACCTTGCAAATGAGACCTATAAAGTGACTGCTTCATCGACTTGGAAAGCAAACAGAAGCAAGCAGACATTTCTAGCCTTGGAAGCAGCAGAATTTTGTCTGGGCCTTTTAAAAACACGGCCAAGAGCAGCCTGCATTGACTCTGTCCCTGGCTCACGAGAAAATCCAGTCTTGTGATGTATTTTCAGCCAAACGATAGGCGTGAAGGCAAAAGCGATCATTTTCTACGTAACAGAAATGAATTCGGAGACTTCTAAGAAGGGGCGCTGAGCTGTGAATAAACCTAATCCTGCAATATGTCGTGGTCTCTGGTGGAGGCAAAATTGTCTGCTTAGAGCCTGGATGGTAGACGCTGCACCAGGCTGATGGAAACACATGCCCCGAGGCCCCGGAAATCTTTTGCACCGCACATCCTGTGTTCTCCTTGCTCGGTATCTTGCGTGAGAGC